>NC_137957.1:18431440-18936440 GCF_963924665.1 Micromys minutus | reverse complement strand
AAACCTGTGAACATAAAAATTGAAGGACTTATCCAACATTTAAATATTTTCTCTGTATCACTTACAGAAAAAAAAATCTTTTACCCAGTTTTGCTAAACTATGTTTGAAATACATTGTATTTAATCAATAAGCTCTACATAAAATTCAGTGCTTTCTTGCTTCAGAGAGCCACAGCAGATTTGCCCCACCACAAATAAAAACCAATGAATTAGCTTCAGTTTAGAGCGATGGTCTACTATTATTATGTACCAAGAGTTCTTGCTATTCGTAACATAGAGAGAGGCTTGAGCAAACACTGAGGATGCTATTCATTTCTTTTATTATCAGCTACAAGTAAGTTATTGGGAAAAAAGCAGGTGACAAACAAAGCAGATATTGCATTAACTGGAAGAAGCAAAAAGCCATCTCCAAAATGGAATCGTGTAGATGTACAAAATAAGTTACATTGGCCGGCACTTAGAGACTCTGGCGGTGTTTTTATTTATGCAAAGTTCGTGTGTTGTTGTGCATATTTTTGCACTGCTGACTCACAAATTGTACTGCATTATGCTGATGTTATGTGTTTCCTATTTATCAGGAACATACAGACAGAATCATTAATCAAAGACCAAGAGCAGCGCAGGTAGTAGCTTTGTCTCACTCTTCAACAGGATTGAACCTGTTTCCTTTCCTCTGTGATGGGCTCTCTATTTTTTATTTTCCTTACATATATTGCATCCCAAACATAGTGTCCCCTCCCTCCTGTCCTCCAAGCACCCCTATTCCTCCACTCTCTCCAAGACACCACTTATCCTCCCTTTCCATTCAGAAATGAGCAGGCCTCCGAGAAGTACCAACCAAGCTTGACATAACCAGTTACAATAAGACTGGGTGCATACGTTCACATCTGTGATGGAGTCTTAACCTTGGAAGCAGAGAATCGGATTTCCTTCTTGATCCTGGAGTGTTTCTGTCACCTATTTGAAGCACTTCAACAACTACTTCACCCCATATTACCCCAGTCTTCTAGGGCTTTAAGCTACTGTTGACTTTGAATTTTCAAAGTTATCTGCTTCCCTATACCACATAACATGGAAAAATATCAAACTCCTCCAAATTCTTCAGAGAACCATCAAAGAGTTGCCTCCTACTCTTGAGTCCCCTCATTTGTTTTTATGTCACTCGGACTTCCTGTTCTTGCCTAATTCTTGATCCCTAACAGTAGTTTTCCCTTCCAGCTATGACTGTCTCTCAGCACCATTTCATCCCCAATTGGGCACCACACAAATGGTTCGTTGCCACCAAGTGTTGCTGTCAAAGGTTTTGTAAACAACGGAGTCACAGAGAACAGAATGCGGTTTTAAGCTGAATGCTGAATACTACTTTTCCCCTCATTCATTATACAGATATTTTGTGCACTTAGGAAAAGTTGCTCAAGGTCAAAAAAGACGTGGTAGTGAACAAGATAGTAAAGCCTTTATCTCTTGATAAAGCTTATAATCTAATTATGTTAAAGAGGCCACAAGAAAAAGGGTAGCCACTTTTTTAAAAAATTGGATTTAAGTCCCTAACTGCTGGAGTGGCCATGAAACTAAGACAGAGTATGGGCCAAGGGTAAAAGCTGCTACTATCATCCTGCTAACGAAACTTAGCAATAAAATGACTCTTAATGACGATATGGCTATACACACAGAGCAATCCTCATCAGGGAAGCTTCTTCGTGCAGTCGATAGGAATTAGCACAGAGACAAAAAACTGGACAGTGTGCAGACCATGAACAGCTTTAGAGCACTTGATCCTAAGTGATGTCTTCATCAGACCTCTGTCCTCGAGGCTCAAGAATCTATTCGGAAACTTGAAGGGAAAGACTGTAGGAACCAAACGGAATGGGTGGCTTCCCAGAAACCTTGTCTTCTGGACACAGCAGTATTAATGCAGATATGAACTCTTCTTATATGAGGCCTGCACTGATAGAGGGACACAGACTCCTAACCCTAACCAAGAAGCTGTATGCAACTGACACCTGCTAGCAAAGGTGGGGAAAAAAATCACTTCTCAACAATAGAGTATCATTAGGTATGTCAGTCACACTCTAGGGTTTAAGCCCCATGTTCAGGAGTTAGGTAAGTCAACACCAACCAAACTCCTTGAGTTGCTTGTTTGTTTGTTCTTATTTTTGTTTTTGTGGGTGTTTTGTTTTATTATTCTGGGCTTTTATTTTTCAGGGTTATTAGTTTTGGGTATTTAGGGTGTCTCTCTCTCTCTCTCTCTCTCTCTCTCTCTCTCCCTCTCTCTCTGTGTGTGTGTGTGTGTGTGTGTGTGTGTGTGTGTGTGTGTGTGTGCGCGTGCGTGTTGAGAGGGGACAGAGGAAAAAACAAAATTAAGTAGGTAAAAAGGTAGGAGGAGTCTGGGAGGTGTTAGAGGAAGGAAAAACCATAATCAAAGTATATTCCATGAAAACAAATAGTCAAAAAAAAAAAATAAAAAAAGGAGAAATGAAACAAATGTTGAGTTAGAAAGGAATATTAAAGAAAATGAGGCCATGTCAGCAGAGGGACTCTGTGGAGGAGGGCTCAATGTTAAGAAGAGTGCAGGGCGGCAGGGGGGTGCATTGCTTTGATGTTAATAGGGATTTAAAACACAAAGGAACTAAGAGAGAAAGCTGGGGGGACACATCTGGAAATAGTAGTTTGGGCAGCTCATACAGCTGGTGCAAAGGCCAGAGATCTGAGCCTGCCTGGACAGTCAATTCTAAGACCCATCTGAGGCTCAGTTCTCCATTTCTCACCACCCAGCTTTTTTTCCCACCTGTATTTCTGTAGTTTCTATGCTGGAACTTTGCTATAGGGACCTCACTGACTAGAAGAAAGAGTGTGTCCCTCCCAGGTCTAACAAGGTTTTAGGAAAGCAAAGAGCTCATCTTTCATATGCAAATGCAGAGCCAACTGCCCTGCACACAATCAAAGCCAAGTTCTCTCATCAGAGGAGCTTTTCTCAGCTCTCTTTATCCCAGGACTATGTAATGGGCTAGGGGATCCACCTCTGTAATCTGACAACCTGCTGACATTATTCACAAAATCTGGTTCAGAGCCCACTCATCTATGTATGTACCTGTCCTTTCTCCAGTAGAAATTACCACAAGGTGTTTACCCTTGCTTTCTCTTTGCTTTGTCTGTGACCCTGACACGGTCCTTTATATCCCTATGTGGCCTAGCATGAGTAACCAACTGTTTTGCAGAGGCAGTCATATTCCCTTGCAAACAGTGTGTTTACTAAAGACATGATCAAATCCAACTAGAAACATACTTTCCAGAAGCCTACAGCCCAAGAAAATGTGTGGTACTGACAGAATTAACTGCCTATAGACAGACCATAATGATCTGGCTTTCTTGGACATTCTAATTTTATACATTGTCCGGACTCTAAGAAAATCTGCTGTCTGGTTTGAGGAGATCGGAGACAGAGGGAGCTTTTTTTAAAATGGGCTTCATGAACTACCGTAAAATCTGGCTGGGATGTAATAAGTCACCTACAAGAGACCCTTCCTTAAGAGAACTCTCATCAAAACCAGGCAGGGTAATGGATGCCTGTAACCCCAGCACTTTGGAGGTAGAGATAGGAAAATCAGAAGTTCAAGCCTATCCACAGCAATATTTGTAAGTCTGAATTCCTGGGAAATGAAATTCTCTCTCAAAAATTAAAAAAAAAAAAAAAATAGTTTCTCATCAAAGTTCTGGTTTTGCCCAAGTCAGTGGCATAGGAGATTTTCTAGAGCAAAACATCATTTAAACACAGCAGAATGCATTTTCCAGTCAATTTGAAAATTGACAGGATACATGATTTAAATGGGAACCAAGAAGCCAGAGAGGCCGGGTATCAAATATTGTAATCATCACAATACCAAAAGACACACGCGCGCGCGCACACACACACACACACACACACTAAAAAATAAAATCTAAAGCCAGAACTGATAATGCACAAGTTTGAGCTCCTAATCATCTAAAATTCTTCCACATGTGTAAATTAATTCTACAGAATAATGCACTCTAAATTTCAAATACTGATGAATGTCCAAATTCTCAAGATGACACTATCATTTCTATTATCTACTTTGCTTTCAAAACTTATGTTAATTCGAATTTAACATAACAACTTGCGTTAAGTATGTCAATTTTAGCTACAACTTAGCATGGTGAAAACAAACCATGGTTCATTTTAGCTGTGTTAGGAACTGGGAAGATGGCTCTGTCTGTTAAGTACTCACTATACAAGCATCACCTAAGTTTGATCCCCAAAACCTGCATCCAGAGTTAGGCACTGGAGTGGGCTTGTAACCCTAGCATTGGGGAGCTCACTGGTTAACCTGCCTTTCCTAATAAGCAAGCCTCAGGTCTCATAAGGCAAAACGGACACTCCTAAGGAACAGTGCCCAGAGTTGACCTCTGGTCTTCACACATGTACGTGCAGATAAACAAAAACACAACAAACAAAAGAGAATTTTGCGTTACTAAAGGACTAAGACTACACGCGGCTACTCTACTACCATGGATTCTGATTTTCGAACTCTGGAGTTTTATGAGATACAACCAAACTTTTTAAGCATGTTTGGTGAAGAGCTAGAGTTTCACATTAAGGAGAATAAAGAAAAAAATACATTAATGAGAATAAAGAAAAAATATATTAGTGAAAATAAAAAATATATATTGGTGTGCCTGCCCTTCCTGTGAGGAAGCCCTGAGATGCTTTGGGAGCAGCCACTCTGGAAGAATCTGAGGGGAAAAATAAGAGATTTGTCTACATATTGGCATTCTACAGAATTATAAGTTCTAGCCATACAGTGTCAACCATTCCAGAGTATACCCATTTGACCCAAATGAAATATATTTGGGGCGTGCAGCTAAACAGTTCTGTCCTGCTTACAGCTTGTGCTTAGCGGTATGAATTTCTCTCTTGCAAACTGGATAGGATGGAATTGATAAATTAGAGAACATGTTTTGCAAAACAGAATATTGGTTATAACAGGATCAGGTCTAGTTGCCAACACATTCGTGTAGGAAATAAATAGAAGCAACTGTTACAACAGCTGCTCTCCTTATCCTAGCAGAGGTAATAAGGACGAGAATATACAGGGACGCACTAGGTCAAAGGCAAAGTTAAGTAGGTTAACAACAAAAATGAGAGAACAGAGATCAGCATTAATAACCAAAACTTAGATAGCATCTAAGGCCATGTTTTCTACAGAAGGAGAATTTTATTTCCACAAGTGTTTTAAACTTGAAGATTTTGTTATTGTTGCTGTTGTTGTTATGTTGTTTGATAACATTCACAGGACCAAGGTTTTGTTGTTATTATCATTGTCATTATTATGATTATAATATATTTTAACAGTCCAGCTGTTATCCGCCTCCTGGTCCACCCTCTGACAGTTCCGCATCACATTCCCCCTCCCCCCACCTCCCACCCCACCCCATCAAACCTCCCCACTCCCTGGGACCTCAAGTCCCTCCAGGGTTAGGTGCATCTTCTCTCACTGAGGCCAGACCAGGCAGTCTTACAATAACTTACGTTTTGTTCTCCAGGACCAAATCAGAATTTTGCAGTAAGGAAAGGCAGTCTCTGGCTGCAGAAGAGACTTTGTTAGCACCCGTACAAACTGAGAGAAGCATGCAAAATACTGTTTTGCAAGTACACCTCTGAGAGAACAGCTATGTACGGCCCTCCCTTTGATTCACTCAGCTCATGTGTAGTGACAAACTCTGGTCTTCTCCTTCCTACAATGTATAAGTGATTCCAGCCCGAATGCTGGTGTAAATAGTTAAGCCAGTTTTAATTAAAATATTAAGTAAGCTTCTTTGAGGCACTGAGGAGATGATTTAGTGAAGTCCAGATGGATTACATCCACGAGTCCCCTCCATCACTTTGTCCAGTGGTCAGAGGGATGCAACGGCACATGCTTAACATGATCTGCTCCACGTAAACTCACCACCAGGTTTTCCCTGTGTTCTTGATGCACACACCACACACGATACTTTTTCCTCTTAATTCCCCTTCTGTTGTTTCACTAAGAACCTAGGATGATAATGGCCAGGAGGCCTGCTCTCTTCATAAAGTATTTTTAACTTCTTTATTGTTCCCATTGTTTTTGAGATGCCTTGCTTACTCTAATCCCAAGAAATATTTCCCAGTAGGAACATAAACTCAGTGGGCAATTTTCCCAGCCGCCCAAGGTGCTTTATTTAAACCAAATGTGCTTAATTGCTGTGCTCCACGTATTCATTTTTAGCTGAAGTTCAAATAGCTTATTGACGTTGTCATTAATCTTAGGTGCCATTCTTATCTTTTCAGTTAATTACTCTCTAATAGAATCATAAGAAAAAAATCTGCAATTCTGAGTCACGTGCCAGTCCTCTCAGAGGTTATGATTGTCTGCGATCTATCTTGAATACTTTTAAATACTTTATACCAATCCCATGACACATTCAATTAGGCTAGCTCTAGAATATTTAAGGGATGATTCTATGTGTCACTGTAGGATACTCCATGATATTAACTCAAATAGCTATTAGTCAGCCTCTGGAAACCCACAAGTTAGCAAGGAGGGATCCAATTTGTGTATTTTGTGTGATGAGCTAAAGACTGTGACTCAAATGTCTACTAATCAAAGTAAACTTTGTTGTATTAATGAAAGGTACTAACTAATCTATTTGTCAGCCTAAGCACACTGCAGTTAAATTAATTGGCCCTATTGTAATAAGTTTTCACAAAATGAAAATAATGAGTCCATGTTTTTGGAGACAGAGGAGTTGAAAAGGAGTAAACAGCAGAATAAATAATTTCTTTAGAATATGCAAGAAAGGAAAATTTGGGAAGGTATGCATGAGGATATGTTAAGTTTCTCTTTATACCAGAAGAAGAGGGGGTAGAACCCGAGGGGGAGAGGGGATAAAAGAAAGTAAAAAGAAAGAAGGAAGAAAGGAGGAAGAGAAGGGGGGAGAAGGGAGGGAGAGAGGGAGGGATGGAGAAAAGAAGGAAAGAAAGGTAACAGTTCTTTTATTGCTTCAAATTCTGTCTACTTCTCCACTTCCCACCTACTGCGGTCAGTCATGGAAGTCTTTTCAATGACTCCTTTCTATTGTTAGAACTTTAGGAAGATCCTTAAGCTCACAAAACCCTATAGCCATCAAGGAGAGAGGCTGGCTACAGTAGTTGTGCTTATCTCAGCCATCACTGACTTCTTAGATAGATCCATAGCAACGTGCCCATTCATCAGCAGTCCGCATAAAACAGCCTGGAGTACACAGCATTGCTCAACAACTGTGCACATGCCGTTTAAGTTCCATGCTGATCCCGAGGCTCTGGTTTGTGCTGAATCCCTGATGTCCAAATTGCAAGACAACAGCAGACTTCTGGTGCCTTCTTTTCCATGTCTCCAAATCTTCACTTCTGCAGTATAGGCACAGTGTCTATATGCACTATGGGAAGATGTATCTTTGTCCTTCCTTACCGGCCAAAGGAACCCTCAGATAGGGTAAAATAAAAAGCCTAGGAACTACAGCAAAAGGCAGAGTAGTGAGGTGGGACCTCCAGAGAAAAGGGGGAACTCTGAGAAAGAGGGTGGGAGATTTCTCCAGGGGGACTCAGAAGTATGAAAGTGAAAAGCAACCAGCCATGTTGCAGAACTTAGATTCGTATGAAGAGGATAATTGAGTTACAGGCTAATGGAAAACAATCCTAGCTTAAGGCCAAACACTTTTAAGTAAATATAAACCTCAATGTCATTATTCAGGAGCTGGGGAGGGCCATACAGTTAGTTACACTGCAATGTCTGATGAAGGGCTAGGGACACCCACCCTTTCCTTCCCTGGCCTTTTTTCATGGTCTACCTTAAAGTATTAAAGAGAAATTTCTCAGTAGTAGGGCTTGTGTAGCAAATACAATGCCCTAGACTTACTGTCCAGCACCACAAAGAAAGATAAATAGAGACAGTCAGAGACAGGGAAACAGACAGACAGACAGGCAGAAACAGAGAAACATAAGATAGAAGAAGAAAGAATATACTATGAAATAAGAAAACCAGGCTTCAAACTTCTGGGCCACAAAAGAAACCAAATTGGCTTCTGAGTATTTTTGTTGTTGTCATTCTTTGTTTGCTCGTCCATTTCATTTTTTAATTGAAAATATATTTTCCCTTCCTCTACTCCTCCCAATTCATCCTCACACCCCTTTAAGGAAGGGTTACTGGTTGGTGACTCCCTATGCCACCATTGCTCCAGCATATTCCCTTGTTTCCTTAGTAACTCAATAACTAACCCTCCACCTTCCAAGGAGAATGGTATTTTTTATAAATAGAAAGAAACAATACATTCCCATATGTCCCTGCATTAAGTGGCTAGTAGCTAGCCTTTTATAGGAGTCTTTCTGTTTTGTAAACTAGGTTAAAAATTAAATAGATGATTGATGGATACATAGATAACAGATAGATATATGACAGATGATATAGATACATAGATGATAGAGAGAGAGATAGATGATAGATAGATAGAGAGACAGACAGACAGAGCTTTAGATGAAATTCAGAGCTTATGTTGAGTTGTCTCTTTACACATACCTTTCCCTTTCCTTTCCTCTCTTGCCATTGGCTTTTGCCTGACTCCAGAAAAGCTGACAGGACTCAGTGTTACATAGAAAATACATGGTACCCAGCATCACTAGAACTCTCATATGTAACAAATGTAACAACAGACTCTCCCACCTGACAACTCACCTGACTATGCTGCTTCCAGTGTCTGTCCCATCAGATGCCTGCCATGCCCAGCCCCCACACGAAGAGCATCAAAACTTATCCAATTTTTCCAAAATACACTCTAGGATGGCTTCTTTTTGGCAATAATATGTTTCCATTTTAATCTTTTTGTGGCTAATGTTACACCAGATCTTTTTTATCTCTTCCAGTTGGCTTCACAGGGAGGAAAATAACTCCACAAAATTGTATCTCCGATGACAGTCAACAGAGCAATTCATCATGATCACCAGAAAACTTTTCAGAGACCATTTCCTGACAGTTGGTCAATTGCATCATTTCCTGTATGATAAACAGCATACTGTTTGTTATTATTTGCCATAAAGAAGTTTCTGTACCGAACATGCTACAGGATTCATTGGGGCTTCACACGTACAAGAGTGACTTAGCTCAATTCAAAGTTGTACTGTAAATATCAAAACCATTCAAGTTACATGTGCCAGTTATAATCAATAAGACAATTACCATCAAGAGGTATTTTGTAGTAGTTGAAAGTAAAAATATAACATGCTGAACAAAATAAGAATTTTCAAGAGAAAGACAATGACTAAAATGTATAATTTGCCTTACCTGATAAGCTGTCCCTGGTGATAAGGATACAGGTAAACCAGCCCCAAGGGTGTGAGTGAGAATTTATAAATAAAGAACCAATGAGGAGAAAGGCCATAATTTATGGATCATGAAGTTAACATACACAAAGCGTCCCATGCCGTTTCATCAACTAGCATAACCATGGTTCAAAAATTAGACTGTCTACTTCATGAGCCCAACACAAGGAAGAAAATTTGGTGAGAGGACATGACCAACTGTAGCACTCAGAAAAATTAAAATTTCCAATATCAACCTGGAAATAAAGACATCCTATGAGTGTATATTAAAGGATGTGGCACAAACGGTGTCTTCAATATTACATTTGTAGAATACATGGTATAAAGTTTCAAGGAAAGCTAATGATACGGTGATTCAGCAGGAGCTCTTCTCACTGGAATGCATGGTCTGGTTTAGTAGTAATGCCAGAATTAAATGTGCTGTTGTCCACAAATGCAGTTCCATGTCAATAGTATCTTAGATATTGAGAAGGGTTTTGTTGTTCTGTATGTGAACCCTGGCATGTGCAGGCCTTAGATGAAAATGGGCGAGCTCTCTATTGGTATACAACTATCCTGTTCACAAAGAGTTGCTGCAGCCCTATGACTTGCACCTTTGCAGGACTTCGGAGACCAGGGCCATCCTTTGACATTCAATAGCAATTTCCGAACAGCCATGTTCACATCACTTGCCCAGCCTCTGACTTGGGACATTATTTTCATATTGTGCTGACAGGTGAAACAAGCTTGTTGGCTAATGCTTCAGTTTTTCCACATTGACAATTTGTAGGTTTTATTGGTGTGTTTTTCCCACTTGGGTAAGTTTCTTCCTTTTTCTCTGATCATTTACACTTACATCAGGGAATTACCATTTACCATTGCACTAATTTTATGTAGGGCCCATGTTTACCTTGACTTTTAATTTCCTGTCCTATATACAGAATAGTGTCTATCTCATTTACCTTAAATCTAAAGAATTTCCTTTTCATTGGTTATTATAAGCATCTGTGTCTTTATGTTCTAAAATCTAACTATTGATGAGCACTTGTATATTTAAATTTATTATAAAATACTTTATTTTACACTTCATGGTTTTCCTTTGTCATTTTTTAAAAAAGAGTTATTTATTTTATTTATTTACATGAGCACACTGCAGCTGTCTTCAGACACACCAGAAGAAGGCATCAGATCCCATTACAGATGGTTGTGAGCCACCATGTGGTTTCTGGGATTTGAACTCAAGACCTTTGGAAAAGCAGTCAGTACTTTTAAGCACTGAGCCATTTCTGCAGCCCTTCCTTTGTCATTTTATAGAGAACTTTATTCTTTTAAAAGTCACTTGGGTTGGACTGGCCCATTACCATGTGTTTGTTTGTGATATTTCATTATCTCTCAGTTTCCATATGACCATTTTAAAGAAAAAGGCAAATGTGCTTTGAATGATCAGATAAGGATGGGGACAGTGGCAGAGCCAAAGAATACGGAGTGCTGGAAGGAAATAAGCCAGCTTCTCCTTTTCTCTGTTACATCCACTTCTATAGCCTCTTACAGTTCTACATTTGTGGTTCTGAGTCTTGATGGTTCTATGGGTTATTACGTGGACTTTGAGTTTAAGAGACATTCATCCAGAGAAAAAGAAAGAAAAGAAAAATTTGTGTCTAACTTAACAGGATTTAAAATCACCTTGGAGACAGTCTTCTATCTGGATATCTTGATTATATTAATTTATGTGAGAAGACCAACGTCAGTTGTAATTGGGTCCATTGCCAAAGGCGGTTATAATAATACTTCCTGGGTTTGGTTTGTCCATGCCAAAACTCATGTTGAGGTATAATTGGCAGTGTAAGAGTATTAAAAGGTAGTTGCCCCTTTAGGAGCTGTTGGGTTGTGAGGGCCCTACCCTTCTGAAAAGATTAATGTATGCCCTGAGAGTGAGCAGTTAAAGTGCCACCCCATTTGTACGTTTCACTCTATACATACACTCATTTGCCCTTTCATTTTTCTGCATGTTAAGCAGTACAATGCCTTTGTCACCTGCATGGTTGCCCAACCTTGAACTTTTCAGCTTTCATAACCCTCAGACGAAATAGTCTCTTGTAAGTTATGCAGTTTCTGTTATTGTTAAGCAGAAGAAAGGCAACTCAGACAAATGGCTTCTCTCCTTCCATATTCATCTCACCGTGATGATGACAATGCTTTCATATGCAAAATGGGTCTGCACCCCTTAGCTTTGTGTCGAACAGGATATTATATTTCTGCATATGACAGAAATGATACTATGTCGAAAGCTCAGGTCTAGAAGGCATCTTCTGTTTTGCTGACTGAAATGTTGGCCTTTGGAGTTCTCAGGTGTCACATAAGAAATGGGACTCATTGAGGACCCCATGGTGGGAGGAAGCCCTAAGCAACCTATGGGAGGAACCCAATAAAGATGTCCAGGGATCCTGCAGACCGGAGCCAGATGCTCTGGTTTCCTGCAGTCTCCGCAACAGCCACCAGCATTTGACCGCAACTGCTTGAGAGAGTGTTAGCCAGTCCAAACCATCTGGGCCCCTCACAAATTCTTCACTCACAGAGACAGAGAGATAATAAAATAGGAACTGGGGGTTTTGCCACTAACAGTAGAAAATGTAACATATGGTGTTCTGGTAACCATCTTTTTTTTTTAAATCCTCATCCTACCATTTATGAAATAATCAGCCCTTTCTTTGTTCATTCAACAATAGTGCTCTGTTAAATGATTCCCTATTCTTTGGTCTGTTTCTGAACGCTTTCCTCTTTCATTTCCCTCTGTCTACATTAGTATAGATGTACATTCACTATCCCTCACACCTTCTCTGCATCATTTTAAATATTGCTGTGTGCTACATTTTCAGAGAATTTCCTGTTTCAATCTGTGCCTCTTGTCTCCTATATGAATTTTAGATCTGTTTGTGATGTCAAAAAAAGAAACACTGGACTTCTATTTGAGCTTTTCTAAACATTATTACCCTATTTTAAAATGTTAAGATGTTTCAAGGGGCTTGATACATGTTTTTTCTGCATATTTAAACGTCTGCCATGTTTTTCGGTAATTTTTCATTTTATTTCTTTATATAACTCTGGGAATTCCTTGGCAAACTTATTCTCAAGCATATTTTATTTATATTCCTAGTGCTATTAGATTTAATTATCTCTTCCCAACACACACACACACACACACACACACACACACACACACACACCACTTTTTCCCCAAAAGTCATATTGCAGAATATTGTGTATTTATCATTACCTTGCATAATTCCAATAGTAATATCTCTTTGGCTTGTTTTAACAAATAAACTGGATAGATTTTTTTGTTTCCAAATAAACAATCATGTCTACTGCAAATAATTATAATTTTGCTGTTTATCGTGCCATTGTTATGCCTCATTTCACTGGCCTGTTTACTTCTATTGGCTAAAAGCTTCAGAAACAAAATAATCAATGGTCATCCATCTTAACAATAAAAAAAAACAGGAGTGTTATATTCCTGTAAAGCATTTGTAGAGATAGCGATTCCTATACGCAACTTTCATAAGAAAGCTTCAAGGACAACCATACCAAAAATATTCCACAGAGACCCAACTATCTCACCCCTGACCATATGTTAAAAAGGAAACAAAAATGGCTGACAATGAAGAAACCTGCAGATCCAAACCTACTCTAGCACTCCTCGAAATATCCAAGCTACAGGATCAACCCACTTATCCATCAACCAGTGAATGAAGAACACATGATGGAAAAACACAAAACAGTTATTCGGGCCTAGGAAGTAAAATGGCAGCATGTGTTTAAGGAAAAAAAAGATACAACTGGAAATTGTTGTGTTAAGCAAAGAAACCTGCTTCAGACATAAAAGTGTTGCATGTTTTTTCTCATTGATGGACCCTAGACCAAAGAGGTAGGGATCTAAAGAATGGGGAGTCTTAGGAAGTGGGAAAGTGAACAATAGCAAGTAATAGAAGCTAATTTGATTAAATCACATTATATATGAGTTTAAAGTATCAAAGTGAAACTCATTATTTTGTAAACTTAATAAGTACTAATATGCAGTAGAATAGAGCTAAAATATTAAGAAGGGATTAGGCTGAAGAACTCCATACTTGTTAATGTGGTCCTTATATAGGGCCTCGGAACAGAGTACATAACCGACTTCCATTGTCAGGGACATAAGTGAGCCAGAAGTCAGCACCTTGATCTTGGACCTCCCATTCTCCAGAACTATAAAGAATAGTGGCCTGTTCTTTACAAGTAATCCAACCACAACTAACTCAAAAAAAAAAAAAAAAAAAAAAAAAAAAAAAAAAAAAACGTAGATTAAATGAATACCCAGTTACAAATTACAAAATCTACCAATAATTTAAAAAAAATGTTACTTAGAAAATTAAACTGCTAGTATCTGACTTACCTAAAATCAAATCTACCAATCAATAATTTGGAATTTTTTCAGGATGTATCAAAGGTAATCAATATGCGTTCTATAAAACCCTAGGGTTATGAACACCAAAGAGAAAAATATAAGAGTTTTGAAACTATAATAAGCTATCATTGTCACATTCATTTCTGAGGAACATAACACCCAGCAGAAGTCCTTACTCAAGGAGAAGTCAGGCTAAAATCCAAAACAGTGCAACAGACTAGAGCACAGCTTGCAATGTATTGTACAGCTTGGTACTAGCACACTTATTCAGCATTTACTAGGCTCTGTGTTCAGTCACCACCACCACCATTACCACCAACAACAAAATAATGCTAGAAAAAAATATACAGTAAAACTTATGAAGAAACTTAGGGTTTTATCAGACTGAGCACAGGGACCCCAATGAAGGAGCCAGAGAAAGAACTGAAGGAGCTGAAAGGGTCTGCAACCCCATGGGAAGAAGAACACTATCAATCAACCAAACCCACCACAGCTCCCAGGGACTAAAACACCAACCAATGAGCACACATGGAGAAACCCATGGCTCCAGTTGCATATGTAGCAGAGGATAGCATTGTCTGGCATCAATGGAAGGAGAGGCCTTTGGTCCAGTGAAGTCACATCTTCCCAGTGTAGGAGGATGCCAAGGCTCTGAGATGGGAGTGGGTCATTGGGAAAGGAAGCACCTTCATGGAAGCAATGGGAGGTGGGAGTGGGGAAAGGAGGTAACATTTGAAATGTAAATACAAATAATATCCAATAAAAATGAAAAATAGAAAAAAAAGAAACTTAGTCTTTCAACATACATGGATTATTGTATTATGTATTCATATTAAACAGCATCAAACAAATTTAAGTGAAATGTCACAAGAAGAAATAATTAAAGATGCTCTAAGAGACAAAGGGGTGATATTTCCATGGGCAAGATTTCAACATATAAAAATAATGCAGGTCAGAAAGTTGTACAGAGGAACCAGTTAATACCCTGGGCAGAGTAGAGAGCACAAGACCAGGATGATGCCCAGAGCAGATAATGTCACACTCAGAACACAGGTAAGAGGCATTAACACAAGAAAAGAACTTTCCCTGTACCCCACTCTGCTTTCAGGAACTTTCCTTGTGGTATACCCTCAAAGGATCCTAGCAATAACCTTAGACACTGTTCTTTAGTCATGGATGTCTATTGAGGTTTTCTACACAAAGGGGACAGGGTCAAGCAAAACTTCGAGAAGAAAAACTTGCTGGCAACATTCAAAACTGAGAAAGGAAGCAGCTGGAAACCAGAGGCTTGGAAAAGGTTTGCTGAAGAACATACCCCACGACGTGTAAGGCATCCACTCTGCAGCCTCAAGGAACACGGTCACCATCACATGTCCGAAGTTAATCAACCTACCCTAAAGTAATCTGCAAAATCATGGTGCCAGCACCCCTTCTGTGACATTTTCATGTGTACCTACAAGAGTCACCCTGCATTTCTAGAGTTTATGCATCTTAACCTATCCCAGACTTCATTCCTTATTTCATCACAGTATCAGTTTTTTCAGGGTTCAGTGAAAGGTCTGCTCTGTCATGATTAAATGCTCACAATTGTTAGTTCCTACAACTCAGTAGGTCAGGCTTGTGTCCTACTGATATTTTCAGCATCAGGTACGGCATCTCAACAGGCCCACACTGAATACATCAACTTAATATCAAGATGGAAAGAGGACCATAGACTAACAGGGAAGCTGTGAGATTGAAATCCAGTGAGTTTGAAATGCATGAAAAGAGCAGATCTGAGTTGGCCTATGGAGTGCCCAACAGCATCTACAGATATTGGTCAAGGCAGTCACTCTTGTTTGCTGTTTCTGTTTCTGTTTTGTTAGTTTGCTTGGGCATAGCAATAGTCCTATCTAGTCCTATTGTGTGTGTTGGCATCAGAAGTGGTTTGCAGTCAGCTAATGATGACATTACCCTAGGGACCAGGACCCACGTGCATCTGTTGCCATGGCAACTGCCTCACTTGTTTGCCTCACCTGTGTGTAGTGGTGCCTGTGATTATGTCAGGGCCCAAATAAAAGGCAGAGATGGGTCCCCTCGCTCCTTCTCTTTCTTCTCTTCCCTGTTTCCCCCCATAAGCCTCTTTTTGTGGGACTATGGTGTCCTGGTGTGATCTGTCCAGATAGGTTAAGAGCCTTTTTCTAACACAACAGTGGGGACTTCAAAACTGAGCATGTGACCTGAAAAGAGCTAGTCCTTTATGGTAAAAGGCATATTACCCAGGCAGAGCCAATGGGAATTTTTCCCTTAAAATGACTTTCCTTGTTTGCATCTGTGGAAAATACTCTGTTTTGCCTGGTGGTCAGATTGAAGGGGGAAAAAAAGTCAATCACTAAGTTTGAGCTTCGAGAAAACAAAGGTATTTATTTATTTCTGGGCACAAAACAGATATTAGTAAAAATATATGTGATGTAGACATGTGCACAGCTTTCATCATCTGTGTTTGATATACAACTTGAGTTTGGGCCATTGGCAGATAGGAGACTTGGTCCACTGATAAGCAAATCGGCTTGAGAGTTTCATTGTGCTAGTCTATTTTTTTTTTATCAAAATGTACAAAGAAAAATTCAAATATTTTAAAACAATCGCTACATTTATTAATGCCATTGCCTCTTAACAAGGAAAAGCTAAGAAGGATTAATCTCAAAAACAGATCTTTTAATATTTAGTTCTTCTGATGATACAAAGACTTTCATTGCTACGCAGGGGAAACAAAGGTTGGGCCTGAAAGAATTTATGCAAGTAGCACATACAGCAGTGCATTGGCTTGAGGACGGGCTTCACAGAAGCAATAGGCCCCAGTCTTCAGCCCCAGCACTTGTGAGCATGAGCTTATTTGGGAAAGGAAGTTTTTGCATATATGATTTGTCTAAAGATACTAAGATGAAGTCACTCTGTGTTTTAGATATGTTCATTCAAGAAAATAAAGAGGGAGACTTTTGACCAGTGGGAATCTTGACTGTCAAGATACTTGCAAAAGATACTAAAGAGACTCATAAAGATCACTTACATGTCTGTGAGGGTGTTGCTAGACGTGAATAGCATGTGGAACAGTACCTGCAGTGGGAAAAAGAAACATTCTGGAATGTGAGAAACACTATCCGAGAGTCTACCAGGACCAGTAGGCAAAAGCAAAGGAGGAAGGCCTGGACATGTCCAAGCTTAACTGCTCTCCAAATGAGTGTATTTCTTCCTGTAATTCTTTTCAATGATTTCTGCCACAAGCTCAGCTTTGGAGTCCACACGATAGGACGATTAATGCATACCCTGGTTGCATCAACTATTTCAGGTTCAGCCTCTGTTTCTCATGGCTAGCAGAGAAAGTCTTTGTATGGTCAGAAGAATTGAATATTAGAAAAATGATTTTTTTTAGATTAATCTTTTTTAGCTTTCCCTTATTGATATGCAATACCATTAGCAATTTGGCACAAACAAGAAACAAAACAGACAAACAGACAAACAAACAAAAGAAACAGTGCCAGGCTCCAGCTTCGTCAGCTTCACAGTGTGGACCAGCCCCAGTGACTCCCCGGACTACTATGCTTCCAACCTCCTACTGGGGTTGAACCATGATCGGTCCCTCTTGTTCCGAGACTCCCATCTTATTACTCTGAGCAGTGGAAGGGCTACAAACGGAGCAGGCTCTTCAGCCTACAGATATTCATTGTGTGGGGATACAACCTTAGATAATGTAAGCTCTTTTACAATACATGCACATACAGACAGAACCCCGACTAACACAGATTTTGCTCCTAGGATTAGAGAGAGACTTTGGTGTTATTCTACTTGACCACCTGGTTCCGAAGCCTTGGAAGTGGCTTATGGGAGGAATTTGGAAGTTTAGAGAAGCAGACTGGAGAGAGCCTAGAGACCAGTAAACAGAGCTTAATGGACATTTCAGCACAAGCTCAGTAGAACAGAACACGATAGGAAAGTGCACACTAATGACTAGGCTCCAGGAGTCTCGGATGGGAGTGAAGTCCCCTGAGAACCAGACTAGAGGCAGTAGTGCTGTGTTCTTACAAATAACTTACCTTTGCAGGAATTTTATCCATGCACTGAAATGGTGAGGCTGTGCTTCAAAAGGGCAAATCTAATTAATACAGGAGAAGAAATTTCAAGGCAGCATAGCACCCTAGCTATGGTACGGGATTAATAACTGTTTTTTTTTAATAAGATTGATTATAAGAAGCAGGAATAAAGAAACATATTTAACGAATTTGCATTTTTTAAATTCATGATTAAAGTTGAGGCTAAGGGAAATGAAGTTACTGGAGATATTTGGTGCTGTCATAATGCCAAATAGGTCACACAAAATCAATAGGGAAGTTCCTGGAGGGCATTTCAGGTATTAGCTGGACCTCATCTACAACAGGTTTGGGGGTGTAAATGTTTTAACTTATTTGAAAGACTACTTTCCTTTGAGAAGAGAGCACCAGGGTACCCTGGTTGCCTAGGCATGCCTACTAATGTGTTTTTCTGATGGTCAGCCAGCCATTGAGGTACAAATGCAGAGGCCAACACAGTCATGATCCAAGCTACTCAGGCAGCTGGCAGACCTTCGTGTTGTCCACATCTGGGAGATCAGAAAATGATGAAGTCTGATTCTCCGCATACAATTCTGACAAGGTGGATAATTCAGGAAGCTGGTGAGTGAAGTTAAAGGTACAGATCTGGGAAGTTAATAATACCTATTAACAAGGACCATTTGTCAAGAAAAGCCACAGCGAGCAGACAGAGCCAACCCAGGAATGAAGCCATGTAGAATGCATTTTGTATAGCCAGCAGGGAAGGACTTCCAAGCCCTCTTGGAGATTACAACAAATGACCACAACCCCAATCACAAAACAGAACCACATGATATAATGTTTGCCCTATTGGGTTTTGACCTAGTCTCTCATCTAACACCTCAGCTGTTTCGTAGAAAATGGAAATGTTTTATTCTGTATCATTGTGTACTCCAAATCTTTGGTTTGCCTTTTGAGTTTTGCTTGGCTGAGGGATTTCCTTGAGCCCCAGAGGGAGATTTTGAACTTGGACTTTTGAATTTTGATGCTCAGACTGCCAAGGCTGTGCGAACTGGGGATAAACTAAAGACACTTGTATCCCAGGATAGAAATGAGCCTCTGGGAAACAGAAGTGGAGCATCTGAGGTTGAATGTGACTGGTCCCACAAAAGATGCATGCCTTCATTTACTCCATCAATGAACTCAGAGCTGATGAGATGGTATGTAGTTGTAGGAAGCACAATACAACTAGCCCATTCTGTGTAATCTCCTATACTCCGCGTTCAGCTCTGGCTTCCTGTTTCCTGGCGGCTGTGCGGGGAGCAGCTTCCCTCCACCGCAGCTTTCCGCCCTCAGCTTCTGCTTTGCCCCAAACCTAATAGCAAAGGAACTGGATGAACAAGGGCTGAAACAGGGAGAAACAATGAGCCAGCATAAACTCTTCCTCCTCTCAATTTGTCTGGCCAGGCCTTTTGTCTCAGCAGTGAAAAGCTTACTTACACGGGTGAGGGGTCCTGTGAAAACAGAAGCCAGGAGAGCCATGCAGCCAGAAGCCAGGGGAAAATGGTGATTGCTGGAAGCCATCAGAAGGTAGAAGAGAAGCTGGCATGCAATTTTCTCTTAGAGCTTCCAGAGGGATGTAACTATGCAAATGCCTTGTTATCGTCTACCAGCAGAGCTGACGGCGAGTACATTTCTACTCATCCATCCAGCTAACAGTGTTTCTTCATGGTCGTTGTCAGAAACGTACACAGGGGTGGAGTTACTCAACCCCAATATTGAGCCCCCCCCCAAAATCATAACAATGTAAAAAGTTGAATGAATCGATATTCTCAGAAAGATCATTATAGTTTGTATTTTGTGCTAGAAGAGTATCAGTTATGATTCTATTTCCTGTAGCTGAGCTGCAACGAACATATGTAGCCATAAGCTATATTTTAATCAAGCTCGTTTAACCAGATTTATCCCGGATCCCAAAGCCACAGTGATAAAAAATTTTATTGCTTGCTTTTCAGATCTTATTGATATAAAATCACGATCTTATACAAAGTGGCTTCCAGTTTTTCCTGTCCCTATATCATCTATAATTCACATTAGTTTGCTTATTTGAGTGGCTTTGCAATACATTATAAATCTACTTAAATGATCTACAAATGAGAATAAAACCCAGTGCTTCTGATAATAGCTACATATTTTTGCCATTGCTACATGTGCTGAGCATCTAATGGTTCATAATCATATACAAATTCTTTGTTGTACAGGGAAGAATTAAAATTTAAAACTTATTTTAAAGTTTATTTTAATAATATACAGGAAAAAATGAGTGTGTCTAACTCTGGGTTTCTACAAGGAAAGCCCAATATTTCGCTTTAACATTTTCCATCAAGCATAGTAAAAAAATCTGGCTTCTTGTTGTTCTGCAATCTGACATTCAGGCTTATGTTTTTTTAAATTTTTTATGTCTCTCGTGTTTCTGATTCATTATGTTGTGCAGGGAGAGCATTTTGTGTGTCATTTAGTATTCTGTTGAATCTGCAGAGATCTTACTACTTTAAATGTATATACTCTGGTTTTTTTAGCATAAAAATCAGCCCTTAAGTTGGAACTCTGGAGCAGCAATTTCTGGGTTTCATAGAGATTAGCAAGGCTTACCTCCTCCTGCAGAGAGACCCTCTAGCTGACATCTTCCACATTGATGACCAAATAAAAGATTAGCAGATGCAAGAAAATTGTATGTTTTCTCAGACATCCATTGGCTTCTTCCAGATAGAGTAAATGATCTTTGGCTTCATTAGAAGCCACTGGGAAATGTTGTCTTCCATTTAATTAGTAAAGACACTGGAAAAAGTCTCTAACCAAAATGTACATGGATGGTAATTTAGAAAAGAGAGATACTGGTTATCAGTGGGGTTAGAGAGGAACTTGTTACATGATGGCTCCAGCTTGAACTGAATAGTCTTCAAAGTTCACTGCTAGGCCTGATTTTCCTAGAGAAAAATAGTGGTGATTCCGTATATATGAATGCCTTTCTGTGCCTTCGTTTTTATAGCATATCCTTATATCTATGGATATTATGTATATGAGTATATATACATATATACATACATATATATGCATATACATATATACGTGTGAACACTTTTAGAAAATCTGTTAGTATGATGTGCATATGCACACATATATGCAAAGATAGGTGACAGACAGATAGATACAAAGATACATCACACTAACAGATTCTTTTAAAGTATTTATGATATTTATAGTAATAAATCTATAATTTATAGTAAAAAATCTATAATTTCTCATCTAAACAATACTTTTAATATATATACTACAACTCTTTAAAATATTTACAATACTTTAAAGTCATCTTGATGACAAGTTAAAAAAAAAACTTGCTTTTTACTGTTTGCTTTGCATGGCCAGTGCCATTGAAATGAATTACACCAGAATTCAATTTTTGTAAACTTTTCAGTTAAATTAGAGTAGGAAATTCTTTCACCCTCACTGAAGTGAAATAAATGCAAATTTAATTCATTAGATGATGAGACTGGTATAAAAATCTTAACAGGAAATGTAAATGGAAATTGAAAATGTGGAAAGGAGATTTGGTTTAATGACACAACAAATCATTCAGCATAAATTGCCATATATACAAAAATATCATCGGAATATAGTTTTCTGTTGTACACTAAAGGGTATCCATTTCTATTTCAGACACAAGTTCCACAGGCTCATAAAAGCAATGGAACTAAAGATTCAAGAGAACACAAGTGTTACGGACCTCAGGGGACCAGCCAGTCCCCTTTGTAAAAGAATTCCCCAATAAGCACAGGATTGAAAAGAGAAGCCTGGCTTTAATCTTGGTTTCCAGACACATCTCTGAAGTGATATGGGTATCCTGAACTTCTATGACCATCAATTTCCTTGGACTAAACGGCATTTAAGTAATGAATTCAAAATCTTTGGCCTTGCCCTACCACAAAGATTTCATAAGAATCAAGCAAAAACAACATATTGAAATCTCTAGTGAGTTGTAAAACGTTACAGTGGAGGAATATTTTAGCAGTAACACGCATGTTCCAGATTTTCATCCTAGATGTCTCTTGGAACATCTACCTAGTTACTCCTATTCTCTGAATGATAGGAAAGGAAGGAGCCCACTAACATCATTTGAATGCATACTATTGGAGCCATTGTACTGCTACCGTGATCTGCACATCAATCTCATGGAGGCATTTTTACTAGCTGCACTCTACAAAAGAGAAGTCAGCTGACCAGCTTCCTAAAACCGTTCAGTACTGAGATGCAAACTCACCCATGTCTGGAAAGCCCATTTCCCACTAAATCTATACTCCATTTTCTAGGGTTCCATCCCAGTGGGATATTCAGAAGTGGTAAATAAACAGAATCATGAGCCCTTCTGTCTTCAGAGGTGAAGCTTAACTTGCAGATGATCACTGTGCTCCCCCCCACCCCCAGGGACACAGTGAGAAGCAGAAGTACCACCTTAGCCCAGAGTTGCTTACAACACTGTAGTCCTGAGAACCTGCTTCTGGATAACACACTACACTCCAGCGATGACCGGGTAAGGGCAGGTGAAGATGAGCCAGTAGTTGCTGTTGAAGTGTTTGGTAGAAAGTATATAGTGCATTAAGAATTAGGAGTAACTTTTAGCCCATGATCTACAAGCAAAATATACATATGGGACACACCTAACACAGGGAAGGCATGTAGTCATAGTATGAGTAGGGTTAAAAATTAGAAAAAAACATAATTTTTCTCTAAAGACTGCAAATACTCTTAGTATGTGGGGGGGGGGTGTTGTGCTGTATTTGTGCTGTTTGTGCTGTGTGTGTTTGGTGTGGTTTGTATGTGTGATGTATAATGTGTGTTTGTGTGGTTTGTGTATGTGTGTGTTGGATGACTATATGTTTGTGTGGTAAGTGTAGTGCGTGTGTGTGTGTGTGTGTGTGTGTGCACTATCTCTCTGTGTGTATGTATATTTGTGTGTCTATATTTGGTCATAGGTAGGATGATGAGAATTTAATTAACGAGAAAATGATATGGTTAAATATAAATTTCAATAATTAATTTATATGCTTTTATCTTCAGAAAAGAAAATTCCAGGGGCCTCTGAGATGACTAAGTGGGTAAAAGTGATTTTTGCCAACTTGGCAGTCTGCAGTAGAACTCAGGGACTCGAGCGGTGGAGGAAAAGAATAAACTCATTGTGCTCTCTGATTCGACATGTGTGCTTGGACATCTCCTTCCACAAAGTGAGTTACCTAATGCTAGTATCCTTGGCATAAGGCAAATGCTATATGTGATTGGTTTTGCCTAATGCTAGTATCCTTGGCATAAGGCAAATGCTATATGTGATTGATTTTGGCTTTGTTTGTTTTTCTTTTATTTTCCCCTATGACAGGGTTTCTTTATGTAGCCGTGGATGTCCTGGAACGTATTCTGTAGACCAGGCTTTCTTTTTTTGTGGGGAGTTGTTCTGTATTATAGAGTTAGGATACTTTGGTTTCAAATGCTTTGTAAAGGACCAGTTCCAGTGTGAAGCCCAGAATACTTTATTATAAAGTCACTAATACTGTATCATTAGCCTTGCTTGTTACTAAGCAATTGAGGAAGACGGCACTTTAAAACATCTAGAAAACTGAATCCACGACCTCAAAGCTGGCAAAATACGTCAGCTTGACAGTTATTAATTTCTAGTCAAATTATCCTGGAATAGGGTCAAACAGAACTAATGGTCTTCCTTTACACGCTAGGATATGTTGTGTTTGGGTGTTTGGAATGAAGTGTTCTATAAAGGGCTGACACTGAAACCGGAAGCCTCTGTACCCTCTCAACAAGACAGTAGCCAGCTTAATAAATGCCACTTCCCTATGTCTCCCGAACTTCTACCAACAAACCTATCAGGTTGCTTGTTCCTTCTTGATCTAAACATACAAAATTTTGGCTATACATACCAAGGATAGAGAACTAAACGATCTGTTACCCATTTCCTTCTTCTTCTTGTTATTCTTTGAAATCTGAAATTTTTAATGTATTATTCTTCATCAATTTTGTGAAAATTTTATACAGTTCACATATTGATCATCTCTACTCCCCATCTCCCCTTTAAAACCATTCCCTGACTACCTCCATTCTTCTCCCGACTTCATACCTCTTATTTTGTTATATGTAGTACACTGAGGGCAATTGATGATGCATATGACCGCTACCCACCCAAGCAAGGGGAACGAACCAGGGACTACAGTTCTGAAGAAAGCTAACTCCCTATCCTTCCCCATACTCAAGAATTGTGAATAGTTCCTCAGTTAGGAATGGGGCCAAATGAGCCCCTCCTCCACCCATATTAAAGTATTGGTTGGCTTGTTATGGTACAGGTCATAACAGGGAGCTACCGTTGCTGTGATACCATGTATGTAATGTCCATTCATATCTTATGCAGAAGACAGGTTCACAGCTATCGTCTATACTGCAGTCTGGCTCTGAAAGCAGTGGTCCTCAGCCTTCCTGATGCTGCGACCCTTTAATACAGTTCCTCGTGTTGTGGTGACCGCCAGTCATAAAATTATTTTCATTGCTACTTTATAATTATGCTACTGTTATGAAGCATAATGTAAACATCTGGTATACAGGAAATACAATATGCAAGCCCTGTGAAAAGATCTTTTGTCCCAAATGAACTCAACCCACAGGTTGAGAATCACTCCCCTTAGAATCTTTCTGTAGCCTCTTTTTCATCATTACCTTGACCCTCGCAGGGAGAAGTATAGACAACAGCAACTGTGGTGCTCAGCACTAAATGCAATATTGATATTAAGGCTCGTGCCTTTGAGGCTCCGGGAACAACATGAATTAGGAATCTTAACACACTATAAAACATTTAAAAGTAAAGGACATTTATCCTATCTCCCAATGACATAGTCATTGCAGTTTAGGTTATATCATGGAAACATTAGTGTACTCAACTCTTACACAGTCTTTTCAGGTGGCTTGCAAAAATTAAAAACAAAACTGTATTATACATCGTGGCATGGATATAATGCCAATTCATTTTGGCTTTTATAAATTTATGAGACCCACACACAGTGCGACAATGAGGCAAATACAGTAGTGTAGGGTGTTAAGAGATACGATGAATAATGCAAAGAGATTTTAGCACCGAGGGAATTTACCATTCAGGGAGAAGCTCACTAATGCATCCTTGAACAAGTTACGGTCTCTCTTTGAATCTCAGTTGCATGTCTTTGTTCGAAAGCAATGTCGATTATTGTGAAACTGTAAAAAAAATTATTGTGATGTTTAAGAGGCACCTGTAGTTTACCTCAACACTAGTAATCTGTAGCTCTTTGAGAGTTCAGAGTAAGTCACTTCCCAGCCCATAAGAATTTTCCCTGCTTGCTAGAATTAAAATTCTTCATCAAAATCCAAACTGTCTAGCAGTAGAAGGTATTGCACCGGGAATAAGTGATTCTGGATCTGGAAGTGGATGTCCACCTTCTTGGCCAAATCTCCTAAAACGAAAGCATTAAGGTGCTCTTCATGGCCGAACTATCACATATCATCTTAAATATCCATCTATTATATATCTGGGACAATTTTTAGACACGGCTTGGTTTTCACTGTTTTTTTTTTTAAATATCTTATTAAAATGAGATATTGAAATGAGATGATACCACTTTCCCGGCATCCTTTCCTCCCACAGTTGCTGACTGCTGCCCTATTTCAAACCCCTCCTGTGTCCCTACTCAACTAATAGTCTCGTTTTTGTTCATTATTTATATGCACAAATATATGTAACAAGCTGAGTCTATTTTTGCTATTTGTGTGCATATAGTTAAAAGGCTGATCATTCTGCATTGGACATAAGACAGGGTCACAATTTTCAACCAGTTAAATTGCTTTAGGACCGTAGTCATCTACTCTTCCACTCCCAGTATGGTTCCAGTGATACTGAAATATCTATCAGGCAAAAAACTCAGGGAAGACATTATTATAAACTCAAAAACATCATTTTATAAAAGTCTAGGATCATTGTTTTATCTTTAAAAAGGGGGGAGTGTTGAAAAGACAAAGAAAGAACCTGGAGGCAAAGGCCTAAGAATGGGTCATGTTTTCAGGCAGATGCCCACAGAAGTAAAGTGTAGGAATACAGTAAGACCCTGGAGGCAAAGGCCTAAGGATGATGAGGCTTCAGGGTAGACATCAAGAGAGACATAAAATGTAAGGTTAAGAAGAGTTTTGGATTATACTGCTATCAGATTCTTAGGATTTATGACTAAAGGTTTCCTGGGAGAAGGCTGATCTCAGATTTGGTTCTAATGTGGAGTTTCAGGTTTCATGAGATGGTGAACTGCATGACTTCAAGAAACTTATGTCTGCTACCTTTATCTTCACTTAGAGCAAAAGTCAGGACAAGAGGCTGTTGTAATAGAACACATATACAGCAGTGCCTCTCCTGGCTCAGATCCCTGGGGGCAGGATGACTTTCTGAAGACACAATAAGCTGTAAGGTAAAGGAGAAAATGGAAGAAAATAAGAGAAGCTGGTCTTGGACTTGCAAACAAAGCTGTCTCTTGAATGAGGAAAGGGAAAAAAAAGACTCCTTTGTCCATGGTATTCATGTGAAGCACTACCTCCCATTAAGTGAATGAGGGGGCAGTTCTGCTATATGTGTATTATCTATATATACATGAATATGCATATAATATATGATATATTGAATCATATATTATAATGTGTATATAATATTTTATAATGCATGTATATAGAAAGTATTATAATATATTACTTATGCATATGTGTTTAATATACCTTATACACATATGTGGATATGTAGTATATTAAAATGTTTTTATATGTAATATATTATAACAGGATTTACAGATTATGTGTGTATCAGAATAATTCTGAGTGAGTTTGAAATAGCAAAAGAAGGAAAGAAGAAAGATGGAGAAAAGGCAAGAAACTTGGTGGCAACTTTCCATTAGAGTAATCACTACTTTTCATTGTCTTTCCTATAATATATGGAAGAGAAACAGTAATAAGTTTACTGCACTTCAAATGATATCTAAGCATACAAACAAAGCCAGATTGTTGTACAATGAGAAAATCTCTGCAAGGTTAGATGTCTTCTAGCTAGTGGAATCCCTTTATGGTGCCCCTGCTAATAGTTGAGTTAAATGAAATCTTTGACATATATTGCATTTACATTTGTAGAAGGGTCATGATTTTCCCTTTTTATTAATTGAACAACTTTATTTTAAAAAACAAAGATAAAAGATGAATGTACATATTTTAAAAGAATTTTTGCATAAAAGTATAAGAATACATTTTTGTCAGTACTTTATTTTTTAAAGGTTTGATAGTATGCCTTAAAATCTTACTACTAACAATGAGAATAAAGTACATGTAAAACAAGATGTAACCTAAAAATAGTCAAAGTTTTCATGGTGTGTAAAGATTAAGCATAATGATTTTTCTTTCTTTTTTGTTGGCTTTTGATATTCTTGAACTTCATATAATCTGTAAGTTTTTTTCTGGGGTGTTCAGAGCTTTCTGGGATTAGTATCCAATTATCAGTGACTGCATATTATGTCTGTTCTTTTGTGACTGGGCTTCCTCACTCAGGATGATATTCTCTAGATGCATCCATTTTCTTAAGAATTTCATAAAGTCATTGTTTCTGATAGCTGACTAGTACTCTATTTTGTAAATATACCGCAATTTTTGTATCCATTCATCTACTGAAAGACATCTGGGTTCTTTCCAGGTTCTGGATATTAGAAATAGGGCTGCTATGAACATTGTGGTTCATGTGTCTTTGTTGTATTTTAGAGCTTCTCTGGGGTATATGCCAGGAAGTGAAATGACAGGGTCTTAAGGTAGGACTATGTCCAATTTTCTGAGGAACCACCAGACTGATTTGCAGAGTGGTTGTACCAGTTTACAACCCCACCAACAGTGGAGAAGTGTTCCTCTTTCTCCACATCCTTGCCAACATCTGCTGTCATCTGAGTTTTTGATCTTAGCCATTATGACTGGTAAGGGTTGGAATCTCAGGGTTGTTTTGATTTGCATTTCCCTGGTGGCTGAGGATGTCTAGCACTTCCTTAGAGGCTTCTCCGCCATTCAATATTCCTCAATTGTGAACTTTTTGTTTAGTTCTATACTTCATTTTTAGTAGAGTTGTTAGATTATCTGGTGTCTAACTTCTTGAGTACTTTGTATACCTTGGTTATTAGGTGTCATCAGATGTGAGGTTGGTAAAGATCTTTTCCCAATCTGCTGGCTGTCGTTTTGTTTTCTTGACAGTGTACTTAGCCTTACAGAAACTTTGCAATCTCATTAAGTCCCATTTGTCAATCTTTGACCATACAGCCCAAGCCATTGGTGTTATGTTCAGGAAACTTTCTCTTGTGCCTAAGTGTTCTAAGGTTTTCCCTAATTTCTCATCTAATAGTTTCAGTGTACCTGGTTTAATATGAAGATCTTTGAAACACTTGAACTTGAGCTTTGTACAAGGAGATAAGAAAGGGTCTATTTTCATTCTTCTGCATGTTGAGTGCCAATTGGACCAACAGCATTTGTTGAAGAGGCTGTCCTTTTTCCATTGAATATTTATAGCTCCTTTGTCAAAACTCAAGTGACCATATATGTGAGGGCTCATTTCTGGATCTTCTATTCTATTCCATTGATATACATGCCAATCTCTGTACCTTGTAATAAAAAAAACCTTGCAGTTTTTAACACAATTGCCTTGTAATATAGCTTGAAGTCAGGGATAGTAATTTCCGCAGATGTTTTCTTGTTGTTGAGGATGGATTTCGCTATTCTAGGTCTTTTGTTATTCCAGATGAAATTTCACATTGCTCTTTCCAACTCTATGAAATATTGGGTTTGAATTTTGATAGGGATTGCATTGAATCGATAGATTGCTTTTGGTAAGATGGCCATTATTATAATTTTGATCCTTCCAATCCATGAGTATGGGAGATCTTTCCATTTTCTGAGATCTTCCTCGATTTCCTTCTTCAGTTATTTGAAGTTTTTGTCATGCAGGTCCTTCATTTGCTTAGTTAGAGTCACACCAAACATTTCATATTGTTTGTGACTATTGTGAGGGGTATCTTTTCTCTAATTTTTTCTCCACATGTTTGTCCTTTGAGTAGAGGAAGGCTACTGATTTGTTTGTATTAATTTTATATCCAGCCACTTTGCTGAACTTGTTTATCAGCTGTAAAAGTTCTCTGGTGGGATTTTTTGAGTCACTTACATACACTATCAGGTCATCTGCAAACAGTGCTGTTTTTGCTCTTTCTTTCCAATTTTTATCCCTTTGATTTCCTTTTGCTGTTTAATTGCTCTGGCCAAGACTTCCAGTACTATGTTGAATAGGTAGGGGGACAGTGGGCAGCCTTGTCTAGTCCTGATTTTAGTGAGATTGCTTCAAGTTTCTCACTGTTAACTTTGATGTTGGCTATTGTTTTGCTGTATATTGCTTTTATTGTGCTTAGGTATGGGCCTTGGATTCTTGTTTGTTCTAAGACTAACATGAAGGGGTGTTGAATTTTCTCAAAGTCTTTCTCAGCATCTAGTGAGATGAAGATGTGTGTTTTTTTTCATTGAGTTTGTTTATGTGGTGGATTACGTTGATGGATTTTTGTATCTTAAACCATCTCTGCATCCCAGGGATGAAGCCTACTAGGACATTGTGAATGATCATTTTGATGTGTTCTTGGATTCAGTTTGCAAAGATTTTGTTGAGTATTTTTACATCAATGTTCATAAGTAAGATTGGTCTGAAGTTCTCTTTCCTTGTAGCGTCATTTTTTTGTTTATGAACACAGGTTATTGTAGCCTCATAAAATGAGTTAGGTAGTGTTCCATCTGACTTTATTTTGTGGAATAGTTTGGAGAGTATTGCTATTAGGTCATCAATAAATGTCTGATAGAATTCTGCACTAAACCCATCTGGATCTAGAATTTTTTGGTTGGGAGTCTTTTGATGAGTGCTTCTATTTCCTTAGGTGTTATGGTATTATTTAAATGGTTTACCTGGTCCTGGTTTAGCTTTAGTATCTGGTAACTGTCTAGGAATTCATCCCATTTCCTCCAGATTTTTCAGCTTTGTTGAGTTAAGGCTTATGTAATAAGATCTGATGATTTCTTGGATTTCCTCAGTTTCAGTTGTTATGTCTCCACTTTCCTTTCTGATTTTATTAATTTGAATACTCTCTCTTTGCCCACTAGTTAGTCAGGCTAAGGGATTATTAATCTTGTTGATTTTCTCAAAGGACCAGCTCTTGGTTTTGTTGATTCTTTGAATGGTTCTTTTGTTTCTATTTGGTCTATTTCTGTTCTGAGTTTGATTATTTCTTGCCCTCTACTCCTCTTGGGTGTATCTGCTTCCTTTTCTTCTAGAGCTTTTAGCTGTGCTGTCAAGTTGCTGATGTATGCTCTCTCCAGTTTCATTTTGGAAGCACTCAGAGCTATGAGATTTCCTCTCAGTATTGCTTTCATTGCATCCTATAGGTTTCGGTATGTTGTGTTCTTATTTTCATTAAATTCTAGAAAGTCCTTAATTTCTTTCTTTATTCTTTGTCCATGCTATTGTTTAATAGACAATTGTTTAGTTTCCAAGTTTATAAAGGCTTTTTGTTGTCTTTGTTGTTATTAAAGTCCAGCCTTAGACCATGGTGATCTGATAGGATGCATGGGAGTATTTCAATCTTCTTCCATCTATTGAGGCTCATTTTGTGACCAATTATGTGGTCAATTCTTGAGAAGGTGCTGTGAGGTACTGAGAAGATGGTATATTCTTTTGTTTTAGGATGATATGTTCTGTAGATATCTATTAATTCCAGTTGGTTCATAACCTCTGCTAGTTTCACAGTGTCCTTGTTCAGTTTCTGTTTCCATGATCTGTTTGTTGGTGATAGTGGGGTATTGAGGCCTCCCACTATTATTGTGTGGGGCGCAATTTATTTTTGGGGCTTTAGTGGGGTTTCTTTTATGAATATAGGTGTTTTTGTATTTGGAGCATATATGTTAAGGATTTAAAGTTCCTCCTGACAAAATTCCCTGTAACAAGTAAAAAGTGTCTTTCCTTATCTTTTTTAATAACTTTTGGTTGAAAATATACTTTATTCAATATTAGAATGGCTACTCCTGTAGAAAGCCGTTGGTGCCAATAGATGGCGCAAGCTTCCCGTCCATTGTTCAGCCTACAAAAACCTTTCCCCTCGTGTTGCTTGGCAACCACATAAGTCACAGCCCAATCTAGGGGCACGTAATTGAGCTACAGGAGGATGCACCAATCAGGTAGCAACACAAGTCTCTTAGGCATATATAAACAGTGCATTTCTCCCCCACAAGAGGAGATTGCGGGAGATTCCGCCAGGCAAGCACCTAGAGAGATCCCCTGCTCAGAGAGAAGTTTCCTGCTCAAGAAGTCCCCTGCTCAGAGTGCTGTACAATGAAGGTTGTCCGCAGAAGAATCTGTTTCTTGTTGCACGCCTGTTTCGGCCGGCGGACGTGGGCGTGCGACATACTCCAGCTTGTTTCTTGGGGACATTTTCTTGGAAGGTTATTCCCAAACTTTATGCTGGTTATTTTTTTTTTTTTTTTTTTTTTTTTTTTTTTTTTTTTTTGTATCCAGTCTGATAGCCTATGTCTTTTTATTGGGGAATTGATTCCATTTATGTTCACAGATATTAAGGAATAGTGGTTGCTGTTTCCTGCTCTTTTTTGCTTTTAGAGGTAGAATTGTGCCTGTATGTCTTTCTTCTTTTTGTTTTCTTGCTTAGATATTTTCTTGTTTTTGCTAGAATGTAGTTTCCCTCCTTGTATTCAGTTTTCAACCTATAATTCATTGTAGTGCTGGGTTTGTGGTCAGATGTTGTGTGAATTTAGTTTTTTCCTGGAATATCTTGGTCTCTCCATCTATGGTGATTGAGACTTTTGCTTGGTATAGCAGCTTGGGCTGACACTTGTGTTCTCTTAGTGTCTGCATGATGTCTGTCCAAGATCTTCTACTTTCATAGTCTCTGTTGTGAAGTCAGGTGTGATTCGGATTGGTCTGCTTTTATATGTTTCATGACCTTTTTCCCTTTATGCTTTTAGTATTCTTTCTTTGTCTTGGGCACTTAGCATTTTGACTATTATGTGTTGGGAGGAATTTCTTTTCTTGTCCACTCTATTTTGAGTTCTGTAGGCTTCTTTTATGCTCAACGTCATTTCATTCTTAAGGGTAGGGAAGTTTTCTTCTATGATTTTATTGAGGATATTTATTGTGCCGCTTAGTTGATATCTTCACCCTCTTCTATTCCTATTATCCTTAGGTTTGGTCTTCTCGTTGTGTCCTGGATCTCCTTGATATTTTGGGTTAGGAGCTTTTTGGCTTTTGTATCTTCTCTGACTGTTTTGTCTATGTTTTCAATGTTGTCTTCAACCCATGAGATTCTCTCTTCCATCTCTTGTAGTCTGTTGGAGATGCTTGCATCTGTGACTCCTGATTTCTTTTTTAGGTTTTCTACCTCCAGGGTTGTCTCCTTTAGTGTTTTCTTTATTGTTTCCATTTCCATTTTAAATTCCTTCTTCAACTCCTTCATCTCTTTGGTTCTGTTTTCCTCTAGTTCTTTGAGTGTTTTTCTTGTTTCCTCTTTAAAAGCTTCTATTTCTTTATGCTTTTCCTCCAGTTCTTGTTTAAGGATCTCTACCATCATCTTGAGGTATGATTTCAGGTCTGAGTATTCTTTTTCTGGAGTGTTTGGCATTCTGCTGTTTGCTGTGATGGAAGAGCTGGATTCTAGTGTTGCCAGGTTGTCCTGTTTCCCATTGGGTAAGTTCTTTCACTTTCCTCTTGCCATCCTGTTGTCTGTGATTATAAGTGGTCTTGTTGTCAGTGATTGGTTCCTGTCTCTCGAGTGTACCTTGCCTGTGTTCCTGGATCTCTGCTGTTCCTGGTGGCAGATGGCCTGAGTGTTTGGTCCGCAGGCAGGGGCCGTCCGGGTGGAAACCAGGTCCCCTTGCCAGAGTTCCTGCTTCCTTGAACCAATTGGGGGTGGGACGGTGGGTGTTTGCTCTCTCTGCACTCGGCCCAGACATCTCTGGGCCCTGACTACTCTCAGTACAGTCTCACCAGGCCTGCGTTCCTGGGTCTCCACTGTTCATGATTTTCCTTTTTGAAAAGACTAATAATCTTGGCCTATGTACATAGACCACTTTTGCAGTGCTTTCCTGGATTCACAAGGCTATAGGTTCAGTTCCCAAAATGACCCACAAAAACAAATTAGCCTAATTAAATATATGGTATATATCTCTATCCCCAGCATGTGGGAGCAGAAAGCATTAGGTTTTTCAAATCTGAACCAGCCTCATGTGAAACTATATCTCAAAAAAATCTAAACATTATCTTTTAAAACAAATATTAAATCTTATTTGGGCAATAATATTTCTGTGTTTATCTACCATGCCCTCTCCTACGCTTTTTTATTTTTCACTGTACTAAATCTCTAATATAACATACTAAACATAGTTGAGGCACATGGCAAAGACAGGGAACCACCTGAGAATTATGTCATGCTGTTATACCATGCCTTCTGAGAAGAATGTTTCAGAGAGTTTTATCATAAGCCAAAGATATCTATACCCTCACAATTTATAATTGATATTGTTAAAGACTTTACAATATCAATTTTAAAGTATATTTAAATTATTATTTTATATTTTGTAAATTATTTTGTATATAATTTGTAATGTATATTTAAAATATTAGTTAAAACTTTACATAATAAACATGTTTAATTAACTGGAAAAAACTTTATACACATTACCAATGTCTTTAGAATAATCATATTATTTTTTTTTTTTAACATCTCAGACAGGTTGACAGACTTGGTGTTACACACATTTAATCTAATATTTAGGACACAGAGTTCTGTGAATTTGAGGGTGGCCCAGTTTTCATGGTGAATTTCAGGCCAGCCACAGGATTACATAGTTAGATCCTGTCTCAAGAGAAGAAAGAATAAAGAAAGAAGAAGAAAGTGGAAAACTTACCCATGTATATGTCGCTGTCATGAACATTTTTATTCTGGTTTTCTTAACTAACAACTCGGTGTCAATTAACATTTTAGTCTCATAGAGGATTTAATTCATACTTGCATACATGCTCCAGAAAGCACATGGATAAGCTTAGATAACTTAGAGCAAAACTGCACTGTCCTTGCCATCCATAATTATTTGAAAGTCAGTTAGTCCCGGAATACAGTGAAAAGTAGTTGCTTTAACCTTTGGCAAAAGTAACTTGCCTCCATGTCTCACCAAGGTTAATCTCCACCCAATATATCTTAGCAGAAAAAATACATTTGGCCCTTTCTTAATATAGCAAAATGCGAAGGGAAATCAGATAGAAGAAGTAAATAACCTATTGTATCCCATAGTCCAAAGTCATCTCTCTCTCTCTCTCTCTCTCTCTCTCTCTCTCTCTCTCTCTCTCTCTCTCTCTCTCTCTCTCCATCAGTACAGACAAATTAATTTTCTCTCTTGCCTTGGCATTTATGAATGCTAATTTAATCACAAAACTTTAGACTTCCTGTGAGAGAATTCAAAGCCACATTGTGAACATGATTTTCACATAAGCTTTGTTCCTTTCTCCAAAATTAGAAACTAAAAAAAAAAAAAAAAAAAAAAAAAAAAAAAAAAAAAAAAAAGCCATGCCTGTATTAGACCTTGGGCAAAATTAGCATAGCCCTGCCATCTCCTGTTAGTTGATTCAGTACTCTGGGGAATCATTTCACCATCTGGACTGGAGTGCATATGGTCAGAGGGAGGTCTGAGACAGTGTCCTCAAGAAGACCCCAGCTGACTGGGCCACCTGTTACCGGGATAAGTGAGGGCAAAATACTTTGTATTGCACTCACCACAGTCTGTCCCTCATCTCCAGAAAGCCAGTTCTTTCACATCGACACAGCTTTAAGAGCAGAAGATTGACTCGGTGGGACTGAGATCATGAGTCACCCCAACAGATCAGTGTAAAGGATAGTCTATTATGAGCAGTAGACAAAGAAGTCAGTATGGGAATGTCAGGAAGGTAGAGGTTGCTGGCTTTGAGAAGCAGGAAGGCAGGAATTATTCAGATCACAGATGCCAGAAAAAAACCACAAGTGCTGTAGCTATAATCAAGGTTAGAGATGCAAAATCTTGGCAGAGATGCTCATTTATGACCCATGTGACAAAATATGGGACAATGAAACAGGCAACAGAAAGGATTTTGATGCCCAATGACCAGTGACAGGCTGTGCTCCTCCATGCCTCCTGAGTAGAAGACATCAAAGAGACCAAAATTTTTGGCTGTCCAAAGGCATCTACAAAGAAACAGGTATAATCTCAAAGAGAAGTAGAAAAACTTGAGGCCCCACTATTGTGGAGGTGAGTATCCCCAAATAGCAAAATGCAGGCATTAGCATTGATGTGAACTAACAACTTGCAATCCCTCAACAGTACTGAAATTGCAATAAGTCTCTGAAGATCCAAACCCCTCCCAGGAGTTATTGTTCACAGTCAGGCACAACTTCTTTTTAGAAGACTTATGTTCACAAGGGTAGCACAAATATTTCACCAGAATAATACTGACTCTGGTTTTCTGTTGAGGTTTTACTTTCATAATAACGTTCATAAATATCGAATTCTTACCATATATTAAAATGGCTGCCTTTCTTTATTTCTTCCCTATATCAATACTTGGGGTTTTATTTTATTTTTTTTAAACTACTTTATTTTACAAAACAAAGATAAATGTACAGACTTTAAACATATTTTGCTTAAAATTATACATTTTTGTCAGTACTGTTTTTTCAGATATTAAAATAATTTTTACATAAAACTATGTGAATATATTTTTTAGTCAGTACTTGATTTTTTCAAGGGCATTGAAAACCTAATAGTTACAATGAGCATAAAGTACATGCAAATCAAAACGCAACATGGAAATTGTCAAAGTCTTCTTGTTTTGTAAATATATTTTTTTTTGTTTTCTTTATTTCCTGGACTTCATACAGTCTGTGAGTTGTTTCTGGGGGAGTGCAAGCCTCTGGGGTTAGCATCCCAATATCACTGACTGCATATTATGTCTGTTCTTTTGTGACTGGATTATCTCACTCAGGATGATATTCGCTAGATGCAGCCATTTTCTTAGGAATTTAGTTAAGTCATTGTTTCTGGTGGCTGAGTAGTATTCCATTGTGTAAATGTACCACAATTTTTGTATCCATTCATCTTCTGAAGGACATCTGGGTTCTTTCCAGCTTCTGGTTATTATAAATAGAGCCGCTATGAACATTGTGGTGCATATATCTTTGTTGTGTATTAAAGTGTCTCTGGGGTAAAGGCCCAGAAGTGGAATAGCTAGGTCTTCAGGTAGTACTATATCCAATTTTCTGAGGTATCTCCAGACTGATTTCCAGAGTGGTTGTATTAGTTTGCAGCCTCTCTAACAGTGGAGAAGTGTTCCTCTTTCTCCGCAGCCTCGCCAGCATCTGCTGTCATCTGAGTTTTGGATCTTGGCCAATCTCACTGGTGTGAGGTGGTATCTCAGGGTTGTTTTGATTTGCATTTCCCTGATGGCTAAGGATGTCGAGAACTTCCTCAGATGTTTCTCAGCCATTCGGTGTTCCTCAACTGAGAACATTTTGTTTAGCTCTGTACCCCATTTTTTAATAAGGTTATTTGATTCTCTGGTGTCTAGTTTTTTGAGGTCCTTGTATACCTTGGATATTAGGCCTCTATCTGATGTGGTGTTAGTAAAGATCTTTTCCCATTCTGTTGGCTGCCGTTTTGTTTTCTTGACGATGTCCTTAGCCTTACAGAAACTTTGCAATCTCATTAAGTCCCATTTGTTAATCTTTGACCTTAGAGCTTGAGCCATTGGTGTTTTGTTCAGGAAATTTTCTCCTGTGCCTACGTGTTCTAAGGTTTTCCCTACTTTCTCATCTAATAGTTTCAGTGTATCTGGTATAATGTGGAGATCTTAGATCCATTACCCTTGAGCTTTGTACAAGGAGATAAGAACGGGTCTATTTTCATTCTTTTGCATGCTGAGTGCCTGTTGGACCAGCATCATTTGTTGAATAGGCTGTCTTTTTCCATTGAATGTTTACTGATCCTTTGTCAAAAATCAGGTGACTTTATACATGAGGGCGCATTTCTGGATCTTCTATTCTATTCCATTGATCCACATGCCTATTTCTGTACCAGTACCATGCAGTTTTCAGCGCAATTGTCTTGTAATATAGCTTGAGGTCAGGGATAGTGATTCCCGCAGATGTTTTTGTGTTGTTGAGGATGGATTTCACAATTATAGGTCTTTTTTTATTCCAGAAGAAATTGCACATTGATCTTTCCAGTTCCATGATGAACTGGGTTGGAATTTTGATGGGGATTGCATTGAATCTGTAGATTGCTTTTGGTAGGATGGCCATTTTTAAGATGTTGATCTTTCCAATTTATGAGCATGGGAGATCTTTCCATTTTCTGAGATCCCCCTCAATTTCTTTCTTTAGAGGTTTGAAGTTCTTGTCGTACAGGTCCTTCACTTGCTTAGTTAGAGTCTCACCAAGGTATTTCATAGTTTTTGTGACGATTGTGAAGGGTACCTTTTCCCTAATTTCTTTCTCCACATGTTTGTCTTTTGAGTATAGGAAGGCTACTGATTTGTTAGAGTTAATTTTGTATCCAGCCACTTTGCTGAACTTGTTTATCAGCTGTAGGAGTTCTCTGGTGGAATTTTTGGGGTCACACAAGTACACTATCATGTCATCGGCAATGAGTGATGTTTTTATCTCTTCCTTTCCGATTTGTATCCCCTTGATCTCCTTTTGCTGTCTAATTGCTCCAGCCAGGACTTCCAGTACTATGTTGAATAGGATAGGGGGAGAGTGGGCAACCTTGTCGAGTCCCTGATTTTAGTGGGATTGCTTCAAGTTTCTCGCCATTAAGTTTGATGTTGGCTGTTGGTTTGCTGTATATTGCTTTTATTATGTTTAGGTATGGACCTTGGATTCCTGTTCTTTCCAGGACTTTTAACATGAAGGGGTGTTGGATTTTGTCGAATGCTTTCTCAGCGTCTAGTGATATGACCATGTGATTTTGAACTTTGAGTTTGTCTATATGGTGGATTACATTGATGGATTTCCTTATGTTAAACCATCCCTGCATCCCAGGGATGAAGCCTACTTGGTCATGATGAATGATCGCTTTAATGTGTTCTTGGATTCGGTTTGCAAGGATTTTGTTGAGTATTTTTGCATCAATGTTCATAAGTGAGATTGGTCTGAAGTTCTCTTTCCTTGTAGGGTCTTTGCGTGGTTTAGGTACGAGGGTTATTATAGCCTCAAAAAATGAGTTAGGTAGTATTCCATCTGATTATATCTTTTGGAATAGTTTGGAGAGTATTGGTGTTATATCCCCAATAAATGTCTAATAGAATTCTTCACTGAACCCGTCTGGACCTGGGCTTTTTTTGGTTGGAAGACTTTTGATGACTTCTATTTCTTTTGGTGTTATAGGGTTATTTAGATAGTTTACTTGGTCCTGGTTTAACTTTGGGATCTTGTATCTCTCTAGGAATTCATCCATTTCCTCCAGATTTTCCAATTTTGTGGAGTATAAGTTTTTGTAGTCGGATCTGATGATTTCTTGAATTTCCTCAGTTTCAGTTGTTATGTCCCCACTTTCCTTTCTGATGTTGTTAATTTGTATACTCTCTCTTTGCCCTCTAGTTAGTCTTGCTAGGGGTTTATCAATCTTGTTGATATTCTCAAAGAACCAACTTTTGGTTTTGTTGATTTTTTCAATGATTCTTTTTGTTTCTATTTGGTCTATTTCTGCCCTAATTTTGATTATTTCTTGCCGTCTACTCATTTTGGGTATATCTGCTTCCTTCTGTTCTAGGGCTTTTAGCTGTGCTGTCAGGTTGCTTATGTAAGCTCTCTCCAGTTTGTTTTTGAAGCACTTAGGGCTATGAGTTTTCCTCTCAGTACTGCTTTCATTGCATCCCATAGGTTTGGGTATGTTGTGTTTTCGTTTTCGTTGAATTCTAGAAAATCCTTAATTCCTTTTTTTATTTCTTCTTTGACCCCGCTATCATTTAACAGAGAATTGTTTAGTTTCCATGTGTATGTGGGCTTTTTGTTGTCTTTGTTGTTGTTAAAGACCAGCCGAAACCATGGTGATCTGAGAGGATGCATGGGAGTATTTCAATCTTCTTATATTGATTGAGGTTCGCTCTGTGTCCAAATATGTGCTCAATTTTCGAGAAGGTGCCATGGGGTGGTGAGAAGAAGGTGTATTGTTTTACTTTAGGATAATATGTTCTGTATATATCTATTAATTCTAGTTGGTTCAAAGTCTTTGCTAGTTTTGCAGTGTCCTTGTTCAGTTTCTATTTTCATGATCTGTTCATTGGTGAGAGTGGGGTTTTAAAGTCTCCCACTATTATTTTGTGGGGTGAAATGTATTTTTTGAGCTTTAGTAGGATTTCTTTTATGAATGTGGGTGCTTTATTATTTGGAGCATATATGTTAAGGATTGAGAGTTTCTCCTGACAGATTTCCCGGGTAATGAGTAAAAAGTGTCCTTCCTTATCTTTCTTGATAACTTTTGGTTGGAAATTTACTTCATTGGATATTAGAATAGCCACTCCAGCTTGCTTCTTGGGGCTGTTTGCTTGGAAGTTTTTTTCCCACCCTTTAACTCTGAGATAGTGTCTGTCTTTGTCTCTAAGATGAGTTTCCTGTATGCAGCAAAAGGCTGAATTTTGTTTATGTATCCAGTCTGATAGCCTATGTCTCTTTATTGAGGAGTTGAGTCCATTTATGTTAATAGATATAAAGGAATAGTTGTTTCTGTTTCCTGCCATTATTGCTTTTGTGGGTTGAGTTGTGTCTGTGTCTTTTTCTTATTTTAGTTTTCTTGTTTAGGAGTTTTCTTGTTTTTACTAGGCTGTATTTTCCCTCCTTGTATTGGGTTTTCCACCTATAATTTGTTGTAGTGCTGGGTTTGTGGTCAGATATTGTGTAAATTTTGATTTGTCTTGAAATATCTTCATCTCTCCATCGATGGTGATTGATAGTTTTGCTGTGTATAGCAGCTTGGGCTGGCACTTGTGCTCTCTTAACGAGTGCATGATGTCTGTCCAGGCTCTTCTAGCTTTCATAGTCTCTGTTGAGAAATCGGGTGTGAGTCTGATTGGCCTGCCTTTATATGTTACCTGACCTTTTTCCCCTACTGCTTTTAGTATTCTTTCTTTGCTTTGGGCACTTGATGTTTTTACTAGTATGTGTCGGGAGGTATTTCTTTTCTGGTCCAACCTATTTGGAGTTCTGAAGGCTTCTTTTATGCTCGTGGTCATCTCATTCTTGAGGGTAGGGAAGTTTTCTTCTATGATTTTGTTGAAGATATTTACTGTGCCTCTTAGTTGATACTCTTCTCCCTCTTCTATTTCTATTATCCTTAGGTTCGGTCTTCTCATTGTGTCCTGGATTTCCTGGACATTTTGGGTTAGGAGCTTTTTGTTTTTTTTTTTTTTTTTTTTTTTTTTTTTCTTTATCTGGAGTGTTTGGAATTCCGATGTTTGCTGTTATGGGAGAGCTGGGTTCTGGTGTTGCCAGGTTGTCTTGGTTTCCTTGGGATATACTCTTTCGCTTTCCTCTTGCCATTTTGTTCTCAGTGAAATGTTCTTGCCTTTCCCTTGATACTTGGGGTTTTAAATTGATCCACCGAGTATATTGGATATCACAAAATCATACTCATCAATCATCACCCTGATCCCATACTAACAGTTGGGGTTACCTCTTCAGAAGGTGGAGAGATAAGAACAGGAGATATCCTTGGGAGTCCTGATAGCTCCATCTTTTCCTGAGCAGAAAAAGAATGTCCAAAGTATTTTGGGATCTCTGCCCTTTGGCCTGGTTCCTAAATGATTCTATAATCTTTAGAGAGGCAATGTGTTAAAATAGCTATGAGAGATTGTGAAGAGAAAGGCCCCTTCTGATCAGGAAAACAGAATATCTGACCTGGGATTATAGCTATTTCCAATGAAGCCAAGTCTGTCCCCTGGCCAAGGACCAACACCTAGGAAGGTAGGCTTATCTTAAACCACTCTACTGAACAAGATGAGATAATTAATTCTTTGGATTTAGGGCCTGACTCAGGTGTTTTAGGTCAACTATTATTAAACAAGTACTCTTACAATGCACAATGACATTTAGTGCCTAAGTTTGCCCCTCAAGACATGGTTCAATTCAAGTCCTAAGAAATTCAACTGTGGCCTTTTGAGTGTGTGTAAGAGCTTATGCTTCTTGGTTTGCCTTAAGTTATAGTCAAGTATCAGGTGGCACAAGACTGAAAAATAGAATAAGCACTTTTGATCTAAGCTAATGTGACTGGACCTTATGTAAGAGCCTGGATGTCCTTTTCCTATTTTCTACATGTACACAGTCTTCAGCTATAATAGGCAATCTTATGAGGGAGACAGGCTTTTAAAAGTCCTCAAAAGGATCAAATATGAGCATATGTCCAAGAGAAAGATAAAATATCACCACAAGTAAAATGTAGAGATTTATTGACACGCTTTAGCAAGCTGTAATAGAAAATGCCGAGGACCTAGGAGTATATCACTAACAGAGACAGGGTGGAAGTCTTATTTCCATCCCACTCTGTTCAATAAATCAAGTAGTCCCAACTGCCTCCAGCAAGTTTCTTTCCTCTCCATGAGTTGCTGTCAACTGTCAAGCTCAGGTTATCACATGTAAAATAGTGTCTTATAGACATGTTTGCTGTTTGTAAGTGTACTAGTAAACATTTAACTTTCATTTATTTATTTATTTATTTATTTATTTATTTATTTATTTGGTTGAGAGGATTGAACCCGGAGCCTAAAGAAGGCTCACTAAATAGTTGTGTCTGAGCTCCACCGCCTGGTCTGCCATTACTTGATTCCAAAATGAAAGTGAGTATGTAAAAGGCAATATAGTTATGCAATTTTTTAAAACTTTGTTTTAAAATAGTGATGAAAGAATTCCAAGACAATCAAATGAGATGGAAACATGACCAATGGTGACCCATAGTTATGTCTAATGCTGAAAAATCAAAATTTTCCAAACTCAGTAGCAGACGTATGACCAATAAAGAAGGTTGGGGTATTGTCTTAGTTAGGATTTCCATTGCTATGAAGAGACACCATGACCAGGGCAACTCTTATTAAAGACAACATCTCCCTGATGCTGGCTTAAAATGTCAGAGGTGTATTCCATTATCATCATGTCAGAAAGCATGGTAGCATTCAGGCAGACATGGCGCTGGAGATGGAGCTGAGTGTTCTACATTTTGATCCAAAGGCAACTGTGTCTAGATATGGACTGAGCATAGGAGACTTCAGAACCTACCCTGACAGTGACACACTTCCTCCCACACAGGCACACCTCCTACTAGTGCCACTCCTGCTGGGTCAAGCTTTCAAACACATGAGTCTATGGGGGCAATACCTATCCAAACTATGACAGGTGCTTACCTTATACCAGGGGTTAACATAATAAAGAGCCAAGGAGCACCTACTATGAGCTAAGTACTAGACAATCCCCGTAACATGTTTAGTTAACTAAAGGAAGAAAGTAAAAAAGGGAAAGAAGCAAACAAAGCTAAAAGGCAAGACCAAACTAAAATTTTTAGCATACTGATATGTAAGTCACACCCAGTATCAACAAATTGGAAATTGTAAGTGCTGGCAAGGATAGAAAAAAAATTAGAAAGCATGTAGTGCTAATGGTGTTATAAATGCAGCAGCCACCCTGGAAAACAAAGAAAATAGGATCCACTCCAAAAATTAGAATTACTACATGACTGGTTTAGCAACCTCTTTTCCAAATATAGCTTCAAAACCTTGAAGGAGATATTTCCACACTGTGTTGGCTGCAGTAGTAGTCTCAAAAGTAAAATGGTGAAAGCCACAAAGCATGCTAGTGTGGGGGAGTGGATGGCATTGCTATGTAGAACAGAGTGAAACACACTTTCTTCTAAGAGGAAAGCTCACCATTCTATAACACATAGGAAACATGAGACATCATTCTAAGTGAAATAAGCCAACCCCACAATGACAAACACTGTTCAATTTCACTTTTTGGATGGCAGCAAAGACAATGACACTAATAAAATCAGACAGTAGAATAGCGTTTGTCAGGACCTGAGAAGAAAGAGGAATGGAGAGCTGCTATCTCGTGGATATAGAGCTTTAGTCATGCAGGACAAACGTGGGGCCTCTCTCTGTGAGACTCTACTTAACACTGTATGTGCAGCAGAGAACATTAAGAAGAGTTAATTACATATATACATATATATATATATATACACATACATGTATATATACACACACATGCATATATACATACATACATGTATATATACACATACATACATGTATATATATACACACATACATGTATATATATATATATATATATATATATATATATATATATATTGCTACAGCAGGAAATAATCTTAAATGAAAAGAGAGTGCTTTGATAACATAAAACAGGTAATTAAGTAAAATTGGGAGAATTATTATAGCTTCAGAGAGATGGCCGCATTTGACCCGAGTTTTGAATGCTAAATAAAATTTTAGTGTAAAACGGGATATGAGGAAGCACTAAGAAAAAAGGCAGAGGAGTCAAAAGTTCATGAGGCTGGAGGACTACCAACTTGGAAGGCTGGAACATAGACCACAGAGCTGTAGCCTCAGACCATTTATCAGACAGATCCCTTTAAGGGACAATGATGCCCCTTCTATCACTGGTAACAGTTTATGGCTATTTTACCAGGATAGAAGACTATTTTATGTCTTCACTGTAAACTCCTGGCTATCATAGCTTAAGTAGCTTCCCACTTAAAAAGTACAATTCATATAAAACTTGTGATTCCAATTAGTCCTGACAAGTTTGACTTTAAGTTTGAAAGAAGTCTTTTTCATGATCTGATGGAGATCCAAGCAACTCAACTAAACTCAGGGTTAAAAATGCTGCTGGAGGGGTGGAGGTAGCATAACACACAAACACACACACACTCTCTCTCTCTCTCTCTCTCTCTCTCTCTCTCTCTCTCTCTCTCTCTCTCACACACACACACACACACACACACACATACACGCAGAGTGGGGGGGGGAGAAAGAGAGAGGGAGAGAAAGAGAAGCTCATTATTCTGTTTGTAATTCTGATGCATAAAAGGGTACATTCTGCTGTTGTTAAAGTCTTTTTTTCCCCTAAGACAGCTTCCAACATTAAAGGCCAAATCTTATTCCTGTCTAACTTGACAATGACCCTGAGAATAAAGTTTTCAAAATGAGGAAGAGCTGAGAGCAAAGTAATGAGTTTAGATTTGGATATGCTTGAGGCACCTCTGAGACGTCACCCGGAAGCGTTGAATAATCAATTAAGATAAGCTGAACGCTGGAAAGAAGACTAAAGTGGAAGGCTGGGAGGCATCATGGGTTGATGTAATCGGCCTAGGAAAATATGTAAAAGAAAAGAGAAAATGGCTTTGGAGAAAGGGCAGAAAGCACAGACAGCAACTGGAGGGTAGATAGACGATGCAGAGGAAATATGGGGCTAAATTGAATCCAGAGTGAGAGATGAAGCAGAGAGCTAGGGTATGAGCTGCCAAAAAATAAAACTGAAGTTGAGGTTCAAAAGACACAGGAAGCTAGGTAGAAGAGAAACTACAGCATGAAGATTCTAAACACAAATGGCATGCTTAATCTGCAAAAAAAAAAAAAAAAAAAAAAAAAAAAAAAAAAAAAAAAATGTCTAAGCAGGAGGAATAGATTCAATGTATAGATTAATGGCTCTAAGTATATTATGATATTTATAATATATATAATTGTGTGTGTGTGTGTGTGTGTGTGTGTGTGTGTGTGTGTGTGTGTGTGTGTGGTGGCTATTTCTGGTTGTCAACTTAACTATATCTGGAATGAACCACAATCCAGAATTAGGAGACTCACCTTTGATCCTGATCTCTGAGCTCAAGGTCATCTAAAACAAAGCAAGTCCCAGATTCAGGTGTGGTGGTACAAACCTTTAATCTGGGACACACCTTCTGTTGGAGACCTACATAAGAATACTGGGAGAAAGAAGGTTCTCTTAGCCTGCTTGCCTTGTGGGACTGAGCATCTGCTAGATCCTTGGACTTCCACTCACAGCTGTTGCCAACCATTGTTGGGGAGTTGGATAACAGACTGTAAGTCACCAACAAATATATACATTAGTGTGTGTGTATATATATCCATAACCCGTCATAAATATCTGGCAGTGATTTAAGTTTCTTCAAATGAATTATTAAACACAAAAATGTCAAATGAAAAGCTCATGTGCCAAACATGACTGTTGCAAATCTACATGAATTGACAACAATCTGTGCTTTAATTGAGAAGGAGGGGTGGGAATGAAAGCAGATTATATTTTCTAAACTAGTTTTGGATGAGAGGAGGGGGAATAGAGAAAAAGGAGGGAGGGAAGAAAAAGATGAAAGAGGAGTAACCCTAGCTTGATAAACACAATTTTATCTGAGACCCACTGCCTAGCTAGAGGCCTCTGGTGGCTTTGTACGCAATTAACTACATACAGGGTAGACTAGAAACCTTCAGCCACCAACACACACATAAGTGGTAATTTGCTTATTTGACAGCTAGGCTATAAGTAAAACACCAAGACATCCTTTAGAAATAGCAAAACAGAGTACATAAATCCTCCAATGTTATGTTAGCATAAAATCATTGTCTAATCAACATTTTCTAAACTTCTAACATAAATGACTTAGAGACTCACTGTGTTCACAAGATATCTCTCTCTTCTCTCTTGCCTTCTCTTTTGTCCTCTCTTTCTCTCTCTCTCTCTCTCTCTCTCTCTCTCTCTCTCTCTCTCTCTCTCTCTCTCTCTTTTCCCTCACACACATAGATGAACTCATAATAAAACACTATGAAATAATAAACATAGTTTAAATGTATAGGAAATATCAGAAATTTAAACTACATAATTAGAACTTAAACAATTTTACTATAGAAGTTACATTTGAAAAATCATACCATCCCCTTTAAGTTACTACATAAAGAAATTGAAAAGACTGAAGACAATCAAAAAACAAGAGAGAAGAGAGAAGCAAATATTCAGAGATTCAGTTATACACATAATTCATAATTATAATTATTCTATTAGAATGAAATTTTATGAAAGATAAAAGTGACAAACGCAGCTGAATTCACTCTCACAAACTAGTTATAAATCGACCAAATACAGAGCATGGAAGATGGCTCAGCAGTTAAGAGCACGTACTGATCTTGCTGAAGACCCAAATTCAAGTCCTAATACTCATGTCAGGAGGCTCCAAACTGCCTGTCACCCAGGTTCATATGAAGGTAGCACCTTCTTCCACTCTCTGTGGCAATGTGATTTCATGTGCGGGAATGAATGCAACCGCTAATTAAATTTTTGAAGAACTGCACGTAAAGGTGTTTGAACTGGAGACAACAGTCCAAAACAGAGATGACAATGTCTTTTAGTATCAACAGGCTTCAAGGAAGTATATGATATGCCCACAGCAGAACAATTCCAGGAATATGCACAAAGGAATTGCTTTAACTAGAGTAGATACAGTGACTCAGAGATGAGTAGAGGAAGATGCACAAATTTCTAACTAAAATCAGGGAAGCTAAAAATCAAGCTTATCCGCATAGCAAAATCAGCTTTTATGGTAGAGATGGGAAAATACTATTTAACCTCATAAACTATATGAATTATTCTTCTGAAAATGTAAAAATAATCAAAAGAGGCTTTGTTGAGAGCTTACATATGCCAGAGCTGTGCTAAATTTATATTATCCATGCATCCTAACAATGCTGTGGTTAGACTCCCTGAGAAACCCATTGACTAAATGCCAAGATAAGCCCTCCTTTGTCTAAGGACTCCCTATATGGGAATCAGAAAAGCAGAAGACTAGAGATCACACAAAGAGAGGAAGAAGAATCATTGCATCCACTGATCAAGAAAAGCATAAATACACTCAAGATTCACGTTTACCATGAAGTTTAGAGACAACTTAAAATAAACACCTGCTTAGTTGGTTCTGTGAATCATGATCTCCCCTCTGCCTCTACAATCCTTCCTTCTCCTCTTCCTGGGGAGATTCCCTGTGCACCACCTAGTGTTCGGCTGGGGGTTGCTTCATCTGTTTCCATCAGTTAGTGGGTGAAACCTTCTCTAACATAGGTTGGGTTAGACACCAATCGATGAGTATAACGGAATATCATTAGGAATCATGTCAGAAGATGGTAAGGTTGCATAGTAATTACTAGACAGTGCAGGTAGTTGCTGCTTCCCCTAAGCAAGCCTCAGTGGGCTTCACTTCTTCCCAGCTTGCATCATTGCCTTCCCAGAATGCTTCACTCCCACCCCAACATGCTCTGCTGCGTTCATTAAGTTACCTCCCTCTCTCTTCCGAGCACTGGAGGTGACTGGTACTGTAAGCCACCTCTCAAAATGGCTTCCCAGGCTTTGGGAATCCTAGAGCTTTCCCCGTGTCTCCGAGTCCTCTAAAACTAGAAGTAGTACATGGAATTAGCTGAGTCTAACAGGCTAGCTAATCAGAGGGAAATGTAGCTTCAAAGTATCATGGACTATTCTTTTGACTCGGCTCCATTTCCTTAAAAAATAGTTTATCTTAAAAATCTCTGTGTATGTCTCTCTCTTTCTCTCTCCATCTCTCTGTTTTTATGTGTAAAGACTTGTCTCAACACACCTGTAGAAGTTCATTTAGGGGTCAGTATTTTCTATCACGGAGACCCTGTTGTAGAACTCAGGTCATCGGGTTTGGTGGCAAGCGTCTTTATCTGATACACTAACTCCCTGCTTGCCCCGTAGAACTTTCTAAAGACACTGATGAGTTCAAACAGTAAAATTGACTTGTATCTTCACTATTTTGTGTTGTTACGTTGAGATGTATAATTTCCTCTTTCTCTTTAGTCGTTTCCATTTGAATGGCAAAGCAAATATAACCTTTAGTGTATTTTATTACAGCCACATGATGTGCTTCCTATCCAGGTTCCAACAATATGTATTTCTATTCTTCCCTAGTCTCTCTCCTATCATCTGGCGATACCAAGAAAACCCCCAGGAATAGATAACCAACAGTATACTTGGTGATTTATAATGCTCCACTGTCATACCCTTAGAATTTAAAATAGGTCAGACAGAAAATGTTGCATATTGAATTCCATGTATATTAAGTGCTGATCAATAAGGGTCTTCTTTGGGGGACTTAAACTATTTCAGAACCAGTGATGAAGGTCACACAACTTTATGGACATTAATAACCACTGACCATATGTATATTTAGAACAAGATTGTTTTCTTTAACACCATGAATTTATGTATGTTGTGAACTATATTTAACTTTTTAGGAAAAGAGCAAAATATAATAAAAAAAAATACTCATAGACATAAATGAGCAATGGGGCATAATGAGAGAAAATAAAAAGAAAATATGATTGTCAGAAAGATATGTCTCTGAGAATGAAATAGGTCATCTTATACCTAAAATAGAAGCAGGATCTCAATATACAAGAGGGGAAACAAAGTTCCTGGAAAAGGGGAAAACCATGTCCCTGAGGCAGAGGAAACCTTTGTGTTTCAGGATCTCAATAAAAATACTAAGGACGGGAAAACAAGTCATCAGAGAGAAAAGAAGGAGCTGTTTGGCACAGGAGGCATAGGCCATGGTGAGCAACTTTTATTTTATTACAACTACAGTGGAGAGTCTCCAAAATGTTTCCAAAGAGGTGATACCTGGTGACTCATTTTAGGAATTTGTCCATGTCCCACAGTTCCCTGTCATTGCCCTATGATAGAAGACATGGCCAGAAATATATCTGGTTATTATTTCAATGGACAGGGTGGCTTTGGCTGCTGTGGACACATAACTAGGTGAGGAATGTACCATGGTGCACAGCCAATTTAAACATGGTAGAATAGAAGACTTCAAGAAGCTGTGATTTGAGCAAAGACTGGGAGAAAGTGAAGAGGCAAGCTGTGAGTGAAGTGAGGAAATCTCGACACAGCTGCCAATGGGAAATCCTGGGAAGCTGCTACGGCCCAGAAATTTCCTCAACATAGGGTTCTAGAAATAAGGGCTCCTTACTTGTGTCAATGCTGGGAAAAGCCCCCCAAAAAGGAGGTATAAGGACTGATTACTAAATTTTACATGCATAGGTCACTAGTCAAGTTGGATAAAGGTAGTTTCAGTAAGGTAGGAAACAGCTTTTGGCCTGACTGAGGTTGGTCCAGAGATAATGAGAAGCCCAAATAACACTACTAAACATACTACTATCAAATCTCTGTCAAAGGGAACAAAGGAAGGAGGTGATATCAGGAGGGAGGTTTAGGCACATAACTTAATGGAGAGGAAGGCAAATGATGGTTCTACAAAGAGAATGTCTGGAGTGTGGCGTCCATTGATAAGTGGGAGGAAATGGCACTTCACCCACTAGAGAGGAGCCCTTACAGTTTTATGATCCATCAGCAACTGCAACTAATGAAAATAATCCCCCAGTATGAATGGCGCAGGTGGGCAATCCTGGTGACTCAGGCCAAGGTAGTAGTACTGCCCATCAATACAGATGTGATTAATACATACATGGTAATGTCGTGACTTTACCATATTGCAGCAATATCCATGAATTATCCTCATGGATATTTTTAATGTGTATCTTAGAATGGCTATAAATTAAGTTTTGTTTCTATTTTATATGTGAATAGAAAACACCTTCCTCATAAATGAATATGCTTTCTTCTGAGTTTATCAAATTATTCAATATATTTCAAAACAACATTCTGTGATGATAAATGTATGTAGCAGATGAGACATCCAACTTCTCATTTTCCTCCCTCCCTTGTTTTTTCATCAACTCCACAATAATTGGAATGTGGTATAAATAGTTCTTGTGTTTCTCAAGAGCCTTGACTGTATGTTGCTAAGATTGCTAACTAATTGATAGGAGAATTATGAAACCTATTTATAAGACTTTAAAATAATTTAAGATACAAAATAGAAAATTTTCCATACAGTTGAGACTTGAAAAATGTATCTCATATGTATTGAACATTTTTTTTAACTTGATCATAAGATGGATTTATTCTTCCTGACTCAAAACTTTAACAATAAATGTATTGGTAGCATTTTGTTTTTGTATTTGGTCACCAGATGTGAAAATCTAACATACAAATATACAGAATTCAACCCCGCGCTCCCCGTTGAGATTTGAAACACGTCTAGGCTCTTTGGTAGAAAATAGGTAATTCCCACTGAGGGGAAATGCTATGCTGTAAATAGCTGCCTTCTTTATTAATCCACAGCCTTCACTATTTGCTCAATTTTCTTTTATAAGATTAACATTTAAAAGCCTCTTTGTCAGAGACCGAAATTGAATTGTAAAATGTGCTCCTGAATAAATAATTTCTTCCTGAATGTTAATTACATAGGCAATTATGCTGAAGTGTAATTTTACATAAATACAGTGTTAGGGATTTACAGATGTGAACAAATGCTTCCTCAATTGGAAAAAAATCTGTGGTTAAAATGAAAGTGTCTAACATGCTGGATAAATACAGAACTCTGACGCACTGAATATTAATCTGAATGGACATGGAATTTATTGCAGGCTTTTGGTACCACTAAATATCCACAAAGACAAAACATGCACTGCATTTCCTATGTATTAATAAAAATACCAAAATAAACTAATAAAACAAGTTTTAAACTGGGCAGCTTACAATTTTAAGCACCAGCAAACAGAGTTTACTTACTTTTGATATTCGAAAATTGTTCCAGGCAAAGCACCTTGAAAATTCAATCATTAGTGTCTTACTTAATAATCATGTGATAATGTTCATGTCAGACTCATTTTCACAAAACCACCTTGTTAAATACTTGTGGCTAATAAGAAGAGTCACAATCAAGTAGATCTACACCTGTTTTCTTGTTGAGCTTTACTAATAACGTAAGTATAGGAAGTGTTCTTACTATGAACAAGGCTTTGATCAGCACTTGATCTTTATTGACCCCTTTTAATCTCACAACAGCCAAGTCTGACATTTGGAAGAGGAAAATATGAAATCCAGAAACTACTGATTTTGTTTACCCCAAATGCTTAATCTACATTTGTGTGTAAGAGGTAAAATTGTATGATGGTCTCACTCCTACACAGGCAACTAGTTACTACTGTGAAAGAAGATGAGCCCTTATTGGTTATCCAGTGCAGAGGGGTCAGTTTGGAAATTATGTACATGCAAACAACATAAACAAATTCAATGGTGTGTGTGTGTGTGTGTGTGTGTGTGTGTGTGTGTGTGTGTGTGTTCATGTATGTGCTTATAAATATTTAAAGGAAAAAAATCTATCAAATTTTGAGGGTTTTGGGAGGGACTCAAGGAAGAGGAGCTAGGAGGAGCTGGAGGGAAGAATGGGAGGGTATAAGTGATATAATTCCTTTTCAATTAAAGACATATTTTAAAAGACTAACCCAGAAAAGCTTTGATTTAGCAACTTTGCAGCCAAGAGCTTTTACTACTGTTTACACTAGCTTTCAACATCAGTGGGAGGATACTGTTCTTAGACAGCACATCAGTCACTGATTAGAAAAAGATAATGAAGAGCTATGAGTCTTGTGTTTTATTAAGGCACATTTATACTCTAGCAATGCACTCTTGTGATTCTCAAAATATTACAAAGACATTTCCAATACATTTATGAACTTGCTTTAGAGAACAGACTGTTACTCTCAGTCCACAAACTATTCAGTGGCTTGTCTGCATGGTTATATAACCAACAAGTATTTTTATAGTTCTCTTTCTACATTTCTTAATTTGTCTCAATATTAGCACAACAATAAAATATTGCAGGATGAAACCAGAGGATGTCCAAGCATTTTAAATGCCCACATATTAGAAAACACAGAATCAGTGATGGAAAGCCGGCTCCATAGTCAAGACCCAAGAACGTTCTTGCAAAGGATGTGATTTCCATTTCCAGAACTCAGTTTATAACCAGCTGTTACAGGGCCACACACAGCTCCAAGGTACTCTGCTCTTTCCTTTCTGTATGTGAACCAAAACCCCAATATATATGTAATTACTTGGCAGTCTGCCACATCAGTTTGATCATCTACCATGTTTTATGTGATTGTTGAAAAGGAGAAAGAGGGGACAGTTGTCCTGGAGATACTGTAGCAAATTATGAAATAAGAACTGATGCCCCTCTGAACTTTTTGAACACCTGCATTCATGTGCATAAACAAAGACAAATAGATGTACACACACACACACACACACACACACACACACACACACTTAAAAGTTATTTTAAAGGCACATTCAAATTACCTTTGCTTATTTGTAAACAGTCACCTGCATAATTTTGGAAATTTAACATAGACTTTCCAACTTCTAGCTAACTATTATGGCATAGAAATTGTTAGCAGACATTAAATAATATCTCTAGGAGGACATAAATGCATGGGATGGCTCCCAGTCCCATATCCCAGAACTATTGTTTTGTGCTTTTATTTATTTTTTTAATGAACAACTTTATTTTAAAAAACAAAGATAAATGTAGAGATTTTAAAAGCATTTTAACATAAATGTACATAAATACATTTTTGTCAGTACTTGGTTTTTTTAAAGGTTTGCTAGTACGCATGAAAATCTAATGAGTTACAATGAGCATAAAGTACATGTAAAACAAGATGTAACCTGAAAATAGTCAGAGTTTTCTTGGTATGATAAGGTTAAGCATAGTGATTTTTCTTTCTTTCTTTCTTTCTTTCTTTCTTTCTTTCTTTCTTTTTTTTTTTTTTTTTTTTTTTTTTTTTTTTTTTTTTGGCCTTTGATATTTGTGAACGGCATATAATCTGTAAGTTGTTTCTGGGGTGTTCAGAGCTTTCTGAGGTTAGTATCCAGTGATCAGTGACTGCATATTATGTCCTTTTCGGGCTTGGTTACCTCACTCAGGATGATATTCTCTAGATGCATCCATTTTCTTAAGAATTTCATAAAGTCATTGTTTCTGATAGCTGAGTAGTACTCCATTGTGTAAATATACCACAACTTTTGTATCCATTCATCTACTGAAGGACATTTGGGTTCTTTCCAGCTTCTGGCTATTATAAATAGGGCTGCTATGAACATTGTGGTGCATGTGTCTTTGTTGTATGTTGGAGCTTCTCTGGGGGTATATGTCCAGAAGTGGAATAACTGGGTCTTCAGGTAGGACTATTTACAATTTTCTGAGGAATCCCCAGACTGATTTCCAGAGTGATTGTACCAGTTTACAACACCACCAACAGTGGAGAGGTGTTCCTCTTTCTCCGAATCCTCGCCAGCATCTGCTGTCATCTGAATTTTTGATCTTAGTCATTCTGACTGGTGTGAGGTGGGATCTCAGGGTTGTTTTGATTTGCATTTCCCTGATGGCTAAGGATGTACAGCACTTCCTTAGATGCTTTTCAGCCATTCAATATTCCTAAACTGAGAACTTTTTGTTTAGCTCTGTACCCCATTTTTTAATAGGGTTGTTTGATTCTCTAGTGTCTAGCTTCTTGAGTTCTTTGTATACCTTGGATATTAGGCCTCGATCTGATATGGGGTTGGTAAAGGTCTTTTCCCAATCTGTTGGCTACCATTTTGTTTTCTTGACAGTGTCCTTAGCCTTACAGAAACTTTGTAATCTTATTAAGTCCCATTTGTCAATCACTGACCTTAGAGCTCGAGCCATCGGTGTTCTGTTCAGGAAATTTTCTCCTGTGCCTATGTGTTCTAAGGTTTACCCTACTTTCTCTTCTAATAGTATCAGGGTACGTGGTTTAATGTGGATATCTTTGATCTACTTGCAATTGAGATTTGTACAAGGAGATAAGAAAGGGTCTATTTTCATTCTTCTGCATGCTGAGTACCAGTTTGACTAACACCATTTGTTGAAGAGGCTGTCCTTTGTCCATTGAATGTTTAGAGCTCCATTCTCAAAAATCAAATGACCATATATGTGAGGGCTCATTTCTCAATCTTCTATTCTATTCCTTTGATCCATGTGCCTATCTCTGTACCAGTACCATGCAGTTTTTAGCACAATTGCTTTGTAATATAGCTTGATGTCAGGGATAGTGATTCCTGCAGAAGTTCTCTTATTGTTGAGGATGGATTCTGCTATTCTAGGTATTTTGTTATCCAGATGAAATTGCACATTGCTATTTTCAACTCTATGAAGAACTGCTTTGGAATTTTGATGGGGATTGCATTGAATCTGTAGATTGCTTTTGGTAAGATGGCCATTTTTACGATGTTGATCCTTCCAATACATGAGCATGGGAGATCTTTCCATTTTCTGAGATCTTCCTCAATTTCCTTCTTTAGAGGTTTGAAGTTCTTCTCATACAGGTCCTTCACTTGCTTAGTTAGAGTCACACCAAGGTATTTCATAGTTTTTGTGACTATTGTGAGGGGTATTTTTTCCTTAATTTCTTTCTCTGCATGTCTGTCCTTTGAGTAAAAAAAGGCTACTGATTTGTTTAAGTTAATTTTATATCCAGCCACTTTGCTGAACTTGTTTATCAGCTGTAAAAGTTCTCTGGTGAAATTTTTGGGGTCACTTACATACACTATCATGTCATCTGCAAACAGTGATGTTTTTACTTCTTCCTTTCCAATTTGTATCCCTTTGCTTTGCTTTTACTATCTAATTGCTCTGGCCCCGACTTCAAGTACTATGTTGAATAGGTAGGGAGAGAGTGAGCAGCCTTGATGAGTCCCTGATTTTAGTGGGATTGCTTCAATTTCTCACTGTAAAGTTTGATGTTGGCTATTGTTTTGTTGTACATTGCTTTTATTATGTTTAGGTATGGGCGGACTCCTGTTCTTTCCAAGACTTTTAACGGGGGGGGGGGGTGTTGAATTTTCTCAAATGCTTTCTCAACATCTAGTGAGATGACTATGTGGATTTTCTCTTTGAGTTTGTTTATATTGTGTATTACATTGATGGATTTCTGTATATTAAACCATCTCTGCATTCCAGGGATGAAGCCTACTTGATCATGGTGAATGATTGTTTTGATGTGTTCTTGGATTCGGTTTCCAAGCATTTTGTTGAGTATTTTTGCATCAATGTTCAAAAGTGAGATTGGTCTGAAGTTCTCTTTCCTAGTAGGGTCTTTGTGTGGTTTAGGAACAAGGATTATTGTGGCCTCAAAAATGATTTAGGTAGTGTTTCATCTGACTCTATTTTGTGGAATAGTTTGGAGAGCATTGGTATTAAGTCTTCAGCAAATGTCTGATAGAATTCTGCACTGAATCCATCTGGACCTGGATTTTTTTGGTTGAAAGTCTTTTGATGACTGCTTCTATTTCTTTAGGTGTTATGGGACTATTTATATGGTTTACCTAGTCCTGGTTTAACTTTAGTATCTGGTATCTGTCTAGGAATTCATCCATTTCCTCCAGATTTTCCAGCTTTGTTGAGGATAGGCTTTTGTAGTAGGATCTGATGATTTCTTGGATTTTCTCAGTTTCAGTTGTTATGTCTCTCCTTTCTGATTTTGTTAATTTGGATACTCTCTCTTTGCCCTCTACTTAGTCTGGCTAAGGGGTTATCAATCTTGTTAATTTTCTCAAAAAACCAGCTCTTGGTTTTGTTGATTTTTTTCCATGGTTCTTTTTGTTTCTATTTGGTCTATTTCTGCTCTTAGTTTCATTATTTCTTGCCATCTACTCCTCTTGGTTGTATCTGATTCCTTTTCTTCTAGAGCTTTCAACTGTCCTGTCAAGTTGCTAGTGTATGCTCTCTCCAGTTTCATTTTGGAAGCACTCAGAGCTATGAGTTTTCCTCTCAGTGTTGCTTTCATTGCATCCCATAAGTTTGGGTATGTTGTCTTTTCATTTTTATTAAATTCTAGGACATCCTTTATTTCTTTCTTTCTTTTTTTTTAAACAACTTTATTTTACAAAACAAAGATAAATGTACAGATTTTAAACATTTTTTGCTTAAAATTATACATTTTTTGTCAGTACTTTTTTCAGATTTTAACATAATTTTTATATAAAACTATATGAATATATTTTTTAGTCAGTACTTGATTTTTTTCAAGGTTTGGTTGTATGCCTTGAAAACTTAATAGTTACAATGAGCATAAAGTACATGTAAAACAAAATGTAACATGGAAATAGTTAAAGTTTTCTTGTTTTGTAAATTTTTTTTGTTTTGTTTTGTTGTCTTTATTTCTTGGACTTCATACAGTCTGTGAGTTGTTTCTGGGGGAGTGCAAGCCTCTGGGGTTAGCATCCCACTATCAGTGACTGCATATTATGTCTGTTCTTTTGTGACTGGGTTATCTCACTCAGGATGATATTCTCTAGATGCAGCCATTTTCTTAAGAATTTGGTTAAGTCATTGTTTCTGGTGGCTGAGTAGTATTCCATTGTGTATATGTACCACAATTTTTGTATCCATTCATCTTCTGAAGGACATCTGGGTTCCTTCCAGCTTCTGGCTATTATAAATAGAGCCGCTATGAACATTGTGGTGCATATATCTTTGTTGTGTATTAAAGTGTCTCTGGGGTATATGCTCAAAAGTGTATTTCTTTCTTTCTTCTTTGATAATGCTATCATTTAATAGAGCATTGTTTAGTTTCCATGTGTATATGGGCATTTTGTTGTCCTTGTTGTCTTTGTTTTATTTTCCTCTAGTTCTTTGATTTCTTTTAGTGTTTTTCTTGTTTCCTCTTTAAAAACTTCTATTTCTTTATGCTTTTCCTCCCGTTTTTGTTTAAGGATCTCTACCATCATCTTGAGGTATGATTTCAGGTCTGAGTCTTCTTTTTCTGGAGTGTTTGGCATTCTGCTGTTTGCTGTGATGGGAGAGCTGGATTCTGGTGTTGCCAGGTTGTCCTGTTTCCCATTGGGTAAGTTCTTTCACTTTCCTGTGCCATCCTGTTGTCTGTGATTATAAGTGGTCTTGTTGTCAGTTATTGGTTCCTGTCTCTTGCGTGTACCTTGCCTGTGTTCCTGGATCTCTGCTGTTCCTGGTGGCAGATGACCAGAGCATATGCTGTGCATGCAGGGGCCCTCTGGTTAGAAATTGAGTCTCTATGGCAATGTTTCTGCTCCTCTGAACCAATTTGGGGGGTCCTCTCTGTGAGCTCAGCCCAGACCTCTCTGTTCCCCCGCTACTCGAAGCATAGTCTCACCAGGCCTGCATCCCTGGATCTCTGCTGTTCCCAGTGGCAAATAGCCTGAGAATTTGGTCTGCACTCATGGGCCCTCCAGGTGGAAACCAAGTCCCTATGGCAGAGTTCTTGCTCCCCTGACCCAATCGGGGCGGGTGCTTTCCAGGTGCTCCGCACAGACCCCTCTGTACCCAAGCTACTCGCAGAGCAGTCTCACCAGCCTTGCATCCCTGGATCTCTGCTGTTCCTGGTGGCCTCCCAGAACTTATATACTAGAAAGAAATATGTGGGTCAGGAAACTCTTGAAGATGCTTTTGACCCAAAAGCTCTGTTACAACAGCTACTCAGCTCTTGTGTACATTTCTGCATTGGTCCACAGGAGCTAATCTTCAACAGATCTCAGTAAGTGTTCTGTAGTCAATTATCTGTCTTAGACTAATTGTGTGCTCTATAAAATCCCAACCACTGGCTTTTTATATCATAAAATAAATTATTGATGTCAGCCAACTAAGAAGTGTTCAGATTCCAGAACCAAGTTCCTCCTCTGTCTTCAGTAATTCGGTGCCTACAGTCCAGTATCCCTATTGGGCAATGAGACAAGTTGTCACCATTGCCACTGTCATCTATTTTCCCTGTGTGCATATTTTCCATATTAAGCCTACCATCACAGCCTGGTCTACTGTTGTTTCTATCCCAAATTAGAGGCAGCTGGTTTTGAACCCTCCCCCCTCAGACCTTCACCAATAAATTTGTTGAATAAGGTCTGCTGTGTGGAGTGATTCTAGAAAGTACTTACAGAATCCCACATCTGGAATGGATACATCTAGCATGACTGGATCTAAATTGTAAAGCCTTCTACAATGTTCTAGAAGAGTCACACTGGCTTCCTTTATACTTTGCCCCACTAAATCTGAGGAACTCCATGACTCCTTCATTAAATGGGTGGATCAAAGCAGATTACCAGAGGCCCAAAAAGACCCACTGATGTCTCTGAATGAACAACACTGAATAGCCTATTCTTCCATTCTACAAATTATTGGTCTCCCAGAAACTTCAGTAGAGTGACTAGCCCTGGGTTTTTATTAGATTTTTCTTCTGTTCATAAATCAACAATTTTATCAGAGTTGCTCGGGCACCTGCACTGCCTGTTTACCAAGCTTGCCATTTTGTATGCTGAGTAGTGAACTAAATGACTGTACTTTCCTTTGGAGCAGTGAATAATAGAGATGCAGGTGTGGGAGGCCCATGCTGGAGACCTTATATCACACTGAGAATGCTGTCTTAGAATAGGAAAAACTCATTGTCCACCATTCCTCTTTCAAGATAGACCGTCTACCTTTAAGATCTAGAATCCTAATAAAATTCCAAGTACATTCTTGAATGCTGAGTTTTGGATCCCCTAACAGGAGTTGTAGTATTGAGCTGTTATTTATACCTAGGCAAGAAGCAGCTGGTTCTTTATAGTAGTCATTGGAAATCATTGCACTGAAGGAGACTCATTGATATTCTAGACACAGTCAGATATTATATAATTTATTCATCCCTTTATCTCTGCATACCAGGTTTTAACAAAGCTAAGGTTTCATAACCCTCATTTTACTGAAAAGGAGAAATGAGTAGTGATACAAATACATTGGTTTGTAAAATGTCTTTTTCTTGACCTTCATGAGATGAGCATCTAAATAGGGAAGGACACCCACTGCAGCTAAGTGACACAGCCAAAGGAAGTTGTGTTTGTGTGAGCTGAGTGGGCAGATATCGAAGCCATGGAGAAAGAGGCTAAAGTTCTGTGGAGTCCACTGTCCACTTAACACCAAAGTAAACTGTGGGCCTGGTTCTCTTCTCCCAAAGTCTTTCCCAATATGCCTTAGTCTTTTCATTTTAAAAAGTAAAGGTTTGTTATTCATTCTAGTTCTTGATTTATTATTTGATGTTGCACTGTTGGGCTGTTCTCACAGGACAACTTTACAGGAACTAAGACTCCAGCTGCCAGATCCTATGAATTCTCTCTAACTCAACATGGTGTCCAACAGTCTTTATCTGGCCCATCTTCCCCATTGGTGTGTTCTAAAGTGTTTTTTAAACCATATAACTTTACTGTTGTTACCCTGGTTTGCCTCAGTTTACAATGAGGAAATGGAGAAAATACGTGGTAAATAGTTCTGTCTAAGACATGTCTCTGGCTGAGAAGAAATTTCTCTTCTGATACTATGCTAGTTGTTTTAAGGATCTATTTTCATGATGGTTTTGGCTTCTTAAAAGGACTGAAAAACAGTCCAGTTTTATTCAAACACCAGTGCAGCAGAATGAATTTATGTGTGACTATAATGAACTACATTTGCTTAAGACGCTGAACTATCAACTACTGAACCTTTTTTCTCCAAGTCATAATAGCTCTAATTTGCACAATTTTTACATTTGTCTTACCAGTTCTTCTGACTCACATATAAACAATGTAAGTCATTGCTGCCTAAATTTCTGCATATCCTTGCTTTCTGGAAGAGCCGTACCAGGAGCCATCACTGTTAATCAAGTTTGTCAAACATTAGCACATCTGTTCCTTGGCTACAATTTCATTCTCTTTGTCTCCATTATACCTCTTTTTGTATTATTTACTTTCTATTATAACCTTGATTTTCTGTGCTTAATATAATCCCTAAACTACTTTTACTTTTACTATTTTTAAGTTTTATTATTTACATTTAGGGTTAAGTTCTTAGAAATAATACTAGCTACACTTCTCCTAGCAAAACAATCTATAACAGTTGAGAGCATTTTTGCATATTTTAATTATAATATAAATGCTAGTTCTATGTTTCATAAGCTGCCTGTGATGGCTACTTTATGGAACCATTGTCTGAACTAAGGGATAGCTAGGGAAACATAATTTCTGTTTGTATCTGTGACAGTGCTATCAGAGGCTATTAGTATTTAATTCAGTAAGCCAAAAAGAAATGGACAGAGGAAGAGGAATCTTACCCATTCTTTTATTTCTCCTGCTTCTCTCCTTCCCTCCTCTCCCTGGCTCCACCTCTTTACTAGGATTTATCCATATTTTCCTCCTCTTTCACATCAGCTCTTCTAATCGCCTTCAAACATGGGTACCTATTCACATTTTCATGTATACTCTCCATCTTATCAAGCTTCCGTTAGACCCACTCATACCACTGGCTTTCCTGAGTCTCCAGTTTATGGCAGATGAGGACATTTCTCAGTCTTAATAAGCCAATTCCTGTAACATGATGAAAGATAAATTTAAGGACTCCTCAGGATATTCTGCTATTCTCGTAGATCAGTGGCTTATTCAGTCATCAACAGAAATGCTTCCTCAGGAAGCAGATGGGAACAGATACAGAGATCCATAGCCAGAAATGCAGAGAGAGATCTAAATTTGATGTCTCCATTAAATTCTTCCCCTCACATCTCAGGGAACTCTGCAGAAGAGAGAAAGAGTCTTAGAGCCAGAGGATATGGAGGATAGCTGACAACAATCCCCACCGAATCAACTAATCAAAACTCATACAAACTCACAGAGATCGAAGCAGCAACCACAGGGCCTACATGGTTCTGTACCAAGTCTTCTACAGATATATTATAGCTTTTAGCTTAGTACATTTGTAGGACTCATGAATGTGTCTCTGTTTATTGTGCCTGCTCTTAAGGACTCTCTTTCTTCTATTGGGTTGCCTTTTCCAGCTTTGATGTGATGGTTTTTGCTTTGTCTTATTAAAATTTACTTTGCCATGTTTGGCTGTTATTTCTCAGAAGCTGTGATAGTTTGCATATGCTTGGCCCAGAGAGTGGCACTATTAGAAGGTGTGGCCTTGTTTGAGTAGGTGTGTCATTGTGGGGGTGGGCTTTAGACCATCACCCTAGATGCCTGGAAGCTAGTCATCCACTTGCAGCCTTCAGATGATGATGTAGAACCCCTCCTGCATCATGTCTGTTTAGATGCTCCCACCTTGATGATAATGGACTGAACCTCTGAACCTATAAGCCAGCCCCTTATGTTGTCCTTATAAGACTTGCCTTGGTCATGATGTCTATTCACAGCAGTAAAACCCTAAGACAGAAGTCTATTTTTTTTTTCCTAATGAGAGACAGAAAATGGGTAGATAAGAATCGGAGGAAAATGGGGAGAAGATGGGAGGAGTAGAGGGAGGGAAAACTATAATCAAGATATATTATATGAGAAAAATTTATTTTCAACAAAAGAAAAAAATGAATGAATGAATGAGTGAATGAATGAATAGCTAGTCAATAGAGTAAACATTAACAACTGAACTGTAAGTTATGCCTGCTGAGAGAGGAGAAATCTGTTTTCCTCAATCTAATGACAGTGTGTATGTCAACAAAGCAAGACAAGCCTGGTGTTCAGAGGTTATTAAACAACTTATAAAGAATTCTGAAGTTTTTAAAATTTTTTTTTATAAATTGAAAAACTTTATTTTAAAACAAAGATAAATGTACAGATTTTAAGCATTTTTGCATAAAAGTATATGAATACATTTTTATCAGTACTTGATTTTTTAAAGGTTTGATAGTATGCATTAAAATCTTATTAGTTACAATGAGCATAAAATACTGCAAAACAAGATGTAACCTGGAAATAGTCAAAGTTTTCTTGGTGTGTAAAGATTAAGCATAATGGTTTTTTCATTTTTTCTTTTCTTTTCTTTTTCTTTTTCTTTTTTTTTTTCTTCTTTTTTGGGGGGGGGGACTTTGTTTTTTCTTGAACTTCATATAGTCTTTGAGTTGTTTCTGGGGTGTTCAGAATTCTGCAGGTTTTTTTTTTTTTGTGTGTGTGTGTGTGTGGTTTTGTTTGGTTATAGTTTGGTGGGTTGTATTGTTTTGTTTTTTTGTTTGGGTGTTGTTTTATTTTGATTTCTTGAATTTGGTAGGTTTTGTTGTTTTACTGGATTTTTTTTTTTTAGTTTTTATACAAGAGATATTTAAAGTTGGTGAATTAAAATGGGATCTGGAAGGAGTTGGAGGGGTGGAATAATATCATCAAAATACATTTAATCTGCTTTAAATAATAAAAAGTATAATAAAGGGAAAGAATAACCTATAGGGAAGAGGAAAATGGGAGGGGAAGACAAGAGAGATTTCATCCTCTTAGTTCTATTGTTGCTCTGAAGAATCCTCACTAATTCTGCATGACCTTGACCAAGTAATTTCAGCTTATTCTCAGATCTAGTTGTCTAAACACTGGAATAACAGTGTCTGCCTGGTATCATGAGCGCAAAAGTCAAGTGAGTTAATAAAAGCCAAATACTTTGCAAAACATTACAAATTAGTCCTATGTGACTTTTTTTTAAAAATTACTTCAGTATAGAGAACTTCTCATAATGAGTATATGAATTCTGTTCTACAGTTAGTGGATCACTTTCAACAGATGGCACATGCATCTGTAAAGGGATTATTCCACGGAGATATTGAGCCTTTTGAGAGTTGATCCTGCTCATTGTTTCTGACACTTGTTTTTGACCACCAAGCCTACAATCATTTTTTCAGTCTGATTTTTTATTAGATGCTCTGTATTTATTTTGAGATATTATCCACCACCCCCCTCCGCCCCGCTCCCATCTCCCCTCCCCCTCCATTTGCCTTCACAATGGTGTATTCCCTCCTAATCACCCTCTCCACCTCATTGCTTTGGCATTCCCCTACAATAGTAAAATGTCCTCCCTGGACCAAAAGCCTTTTCTCACATTGATGCCAGACACTGCTATCTTCAGCTACATATGCAAACGGAGCCATAAGTCTCTCATTATGTGCTCAAAGGTTGGTGCTCTAGTTCATGGGAGTTTTGGAGGGTTTGACAGGTTGATAATGTTGTTCTTTCCATGAGGTTGCAAAACCCTTTCAGCTCCTTCAGTCCTTTCTTTAGCACCTTCATTGGGGTCCCCATGTTTAGCTGCAAGCATGCTCAGCTGCATCTATAAGACTCTGACACTTACTAATAAGACAAACTAACAACCATCCTCTCTAGCCTACCTCTACATGCCAGGAGATTTAGAATCTAGTACAATCTAATGGAGTTGGTTCTGCATGGAAGAAGAGACATTTGTCACCTCGATGGTAATGTACATATCTGTAGAAGCTAGAAAACAGCAAAAAGATTATTAGTCAAATAATTTTACTGCCCATTTCTGTTGTGGTTACAATGGGCAATGTCAAGTGGAATTCCTTATTCATTTGAGATAAATACTGTACTGCTTATGAAGTTTTAATTCATACTTTGGTTCTTAGATAAAATTGTAAGTGAACCAACTACTACACCTACTGGGTCAGAACTGTTGGATTTAATTTTTTGCTTCTATGCACAGAATAAACTATCAACCTTGAGTAGCTCCTGATAGGATTAAACGAAAATCTGAGACACTCAAAGTACACTAAGGATTTGGGAGTAGGACATCGTACATGTAAGAGGGAGGGCGGGGACTTAAAAAAGATCACCTGTACAATTACCAGTACTCCTGGTTGCCACCAAAACTCCACAATAAGATGCTTTCACTACAGAGACCAAACACTTTATCACAGGACATAGAGAAATTGATATGACTAGAAAACGTCCTCCCTGCTGGTTAGCATTCGTAGTAATGAAAGTTACTAGGATATCAGTAGTTTTATACCCAGCTGTGAACCCTGTGAACTACAGTAGCAACTGATATAGCAAGATGTGTCCATGTGTGCAATAGTATCACAAGTGTTATAGGAGTAACCAACCACTTTCTGATTAAGGTTCATTCTATAGGAGAAAATGTGTACTGTAAATCTGGCCAAGAACCCAGAGTCCAAGTAGATCCCCATGGCTCAACCTGCTAACTGTATGCAGTATCAGATGCCTCCAGGTTCATGTTTCTACACATAGAGATTAGGTTTTCTTTTTCTCCCAACAAATATCCACAAAACTAGCAGGGATTCAAAATTATTCCACTCACCTAGGGGATGAACTCATAGCCATAAAGGCAGTGATCTGGAAAGCATTTTTAGTGCCAACTACGGGCTTTCTTTGAGTAGAAGGCATTTTTAAGGTCAGTGGCCTAACACTGCGCTTCTCCACACCTTTCTTCTTTAGGAAGAAGGGCCTGAATACCATGCACTGTAATTGTGTGCTGAGCTGAATTCAGATTTTGAATGGTAACACAAGCCATAGGACCACCAGGAGAGAAGCTATTTATCCCTGCTTTTCCTTTGTCTACTTGACATTTATTAAAGACCTCACATGCCTTCATATGGAACCATTACTAACAATTACTAGGTCATTATCATTCCTGTTTATTAAGGATAGGATACCTGCCACAATTAGCAAACCCAGATAGATAGTTTTACCAGGGCTGTGTATTTCTTGTTCACATAAAACTCATGAAACATAACAGTCATAAAGCAGCTCTCATAAAATTAGGATCCTTTAAGGACCCAGGATCCATCTACCCTGTTGTTCTTTGGTTCACATCCCCGCCCCTAGGAGGAGAAAAAGGATGGAGAAGGCAGCGTGAAGAGCATGGGCAAAAGAGACATTAAGAGATATGCATTACTTCCAGCCCACTTACTGACTGTGACTCAGTATCAGCTACATTCTGCTTCTTGGAAAGCCAAGAAATAATAGTCTCATCCGATACTCAGGACAAAGTAAATGAACTTAATGAATGGGTGGAACTGATGTCACATCCCATTTCAGAAAGAGCTTTAAAATACGGATAATTTTAACAGCTTAAAATGACCAGATAAAGAACATAAAGGAATGAAAAGGGCCTAGTAGGACCTCTCAAAACCAGAGCAAGCTATGTCTTTAGGAGCCCAGGCTATTCTAACCCAAAAGATAGTCATTCTAAGCGGTGGGGGGCGGGGCCTTGAGGGGCTGATTATTGTCAAATCAGATTTTTTTAAGAGAGCAAAAGAATCATGTTTTGCTTTGACTATGAATACTTTCTCTATTAAAGTATTGCTAATTGTTTAATATTCTAAGAAAACAACATGCAAGCCAGACCAATATTTCTTTAGGCTTCATTTGGCTTAAAGTGTTTAAAGCACGAAATGCTTAAAACCTTAACTAGGCATCAAAAACACAATTAGTTTATATTTTAAAGAACATGACTTAATGCCCAGATACACGTGTACAAAGAGTGAACTAAGAAACAGATAAACTTCAGATTAGAAGCATGTATATTAATTAAGCATCTTTAATTAATATTGCCTAATTATGCATAATAGCAATTAATAACTGAGTTGTACTAATTAGCTACCTGTGATACATGGAATTTGCAAGTGTGATAAAGCTACAAAGGTCAGGGAGCGATTACATCTTTTTACGTCCTGTAAATAACTAAAGGAATCTTGCAACATTCTCAGTCATATTTCTCAGTGTATCATCTATTTGAAAAGTCAGCTGTAATTCATTGACTCACTAAACAAATACTTACTGTAAGTACAAGATTGTGTTAACTTCTGCATGGAAAATAAGAATGACTTTGACTAAATATTTTCCTTGAGAAAATTATTTTATTACCAAAAATGTAAGTACATAATTATTTGGGGGGTGGGGTGGTCAGCGCAAAAGAGTCTCATTGAATTGTGACCACAGCAAAGGACACTACCCAGATGAAGTGGTTAGAAATGGCCTTCTCAATAATGGAGATGACATATGAAGGTTAAAAAAAAAAAAAAAAAAAAAAAAAAAAAAAAAAAAACATGTTTCTTTCAGTAATTTGAAAAATCCTTGAAGCCCCTTTTGTAGATGTATTTCGTCACACAAATTTTCTAAAAACTGTTGCCAACAGTTTCTAGAAAGTGGGCAAAATGTAACTGACACAAAAGTTAGTGGCTTTAAAATGTTGTTATTTAGGGATGCCACTGGCTTTCAAGTCTTTTTATTAGGTTGGGCGGCCTTCTGATTTATCACAATCTGTTCTGCAGCCAGCCACTGGGTCTGCAGTAAGTCAGAGCCTAAGCTTCCTGGTTGCAGACTGCTCTTATTACATCACCCACCTCCTGCTCAGACCTCCACTAGGTGACATTTGCCTAGTGCCATCTGTCTGGTTTGTCTCTTAAGACCATATTGTTTTGGTGGCATTTGAGTGCCTCTGGTGGTGCTTGCTCCTACAGACCTTCAATTGTAGAATTTATTTCCGTAGCCAATTTCTTAGACGTGGCCTCACAATTATTGCTTTGTTTGTTTTACATAAATATTTTGATAGCTCTTGCCCAGGACTTAGGATTCTATGTGCTTTCACAGTTCAGATAAATTTGTGCTTGAGTCAATGTAACAGTGCTGGTCAGACACATTGTAGCTTTCATCGGAGTTAGAAATACCTTGATGTGTGACAAGCAGCAGAATGTATAAGTAATGTCAAGTGGGACGGAGTCTCTAACTCTGTCAGATTCCCATCAGCCATTCTGAAGCTGCTTTATTCAGCTATGGAAGCACTCCAACACTGAGATCCCTGCACTTTCGTCTCTCATCAAGTTTATATCAAACCCACAGGCTACATTAATTTTTCTCTCCCCTCTGTTATTGAGATATTTCTATTTAGTGGGACACTTACCAGCTTATGCTCCTTTCTCTCATTAGTTTGGGAATAAAATGTCTGGTCTACAAGGCAAGAATTTTTTTAGATCTGATTTTATAGCTCTAAACCATTATATTTATTGTCATTATTTCTTTAAGATCTTTAAGTTTTAGTCTGCCTGTTATTGATGCTGTTATCATCATTGTTATTATGCACATTATTATTTATGGTTGCAGTGTAATGTCTGGTAATTCAGTAGGGAGACCAGAGTTTCCTAATCTGCAACACAAGATGTGACTGTCAGCACCATGCTGATAAATGAAGTCAAGGCAGGCAATGCCTCCCTCCCCGGTGCCTTGCACCTTACAGACATAAACTGTTTAATCAGAAAACCTTGTGGATCAAGTCAGCAAGGGGGATTTATCAGAGCAGAGGTACAAACATTTTAATTAATGGTGCTTGACATCATACAAATTGCTCATTTTCTAAAAGTGATCTGCAAAAACTAAAGCTCCTTTCACGTGCGTATCCCTCGGTGACGACACCTGGTTTGTCTCCCGGCCGCATCTTTGGGTTGTCCTTACAAAACAAGGCTATGGGTCCTCTGTCCCCTGGACAAACCGAGATAACATGTATTAATCCCCTGTGGCCAAATATGATATGAAGCTAGGTTAGAAAGTGATTCCAAATTATTTTGTCTTTTACATGAGCTTGATCATTACTCTTCTAAGTAATATTGTTGAATGACATAAATATATAGACTCTAATGGCAGATTCTTGTTTTATATATTTTGGGACAAGTCAGTCACAATCTAAAGTTTCAGGAAGCCATAAAATTCAGAATGATCATTTTTAAGCACACACACACACACACACACACACACACACACAGAGAAAGAGAGAGAGAGAGAGAGAGAGAGAGAGAGACCTATTAACCACGTAAGTTCACATCTCATGATATCTGGTAATCCTAGTTTTACAGGGGAATAAATGTCATTTAGTCTGGTCCACATGAACAGGATTTGTAAAAGTGTGCAGTGCTATTCATAAAAGTTTATAATTTATGATTATTGACGGCGGTTTTCAAGTCTGCGTTTTGGAGTGTATCTGCTGCAGCTCCTTATTCCGTCTTCAGGATGCGTTTATTACATATTTCTAGATAAATCCCACTGAGTGGCCTGAATTGATTAGACTGTGTGACATCAGTTTTTCAGGGTACAACCAACGTACATTTGCCAAATGCTATTTATAAAATCAAGTCTGAGAAGCACCTCATTCTCACGCTTTTCCAGCTAATATACAAGACCGTAGGACTGTTGCAAATGGAACCCTCCCATGTTCCATACTTTCCAATGAACTGTAAATACAAGCAATCCAATTTAGTAATGATAAATGCAGCCTTCCAAATTCCAATCATATTTGTCCTTAGTTATAGCAATTTCAAATAAAAAAATTCTTGGGTGATACTCAGGGACATATCATCTTTAAGACCTGGAAATAAAGACCTGGACTCCGGCCAGGAGTTTGAATTGTGGGCATATCCAATCCAAGAATATCTTTTATAGTTATTGCTGCTCACTTGTCGCTGTGATCTATTAGATGGCTTCAGCTTCCTTACCGTGGGAGAAAACAATCTTTGTGTTTTCTGTTATTTATCTCATTCTTTTTGCGTGCATTCTGCCTCGCTGTAAGGCGTTATTCAACCTGCTCTTCTTGGTAGGTCCATACCTCCTCTGTATCAAAATATCAAAATGACCATTCTGGGTTTAATGCCGGCATTCGTATCAAATGACTAACTCTGTTAAAAGTCTGTCATTTAAATAAGAAGTAACCATCATCTGGGAAACAATGCAACGCGAAGAGAAATTTTCATGAACGCTAATGATCACTTTTCACTTAGCAGCTCACTCACGTATGCTACTTTCTCCTTTCATTCTAAAGCAACACTGCCTATACAGGTGTCATACACTTAATGACAGCATTTTAGAGAAACCCTACTGTGCTCACATGCACGCACACCTATACTGCTCACGTGCACACACATACTCAGAGGGAGAGAGAGAGTTTCAGTGGATTAGGCACAGAATTCACTAAGCACATTTGCTCACAGAAGCACATATGTCTTACCCTGGGTACTTGGGTGCAGAAGACACAAAGGTAGACAGCCCTGCCCCAGGGCAGACCACCAACAGCTATTGTTAGATGTCAGCTACGTCAGGGACTTCCCAGAAGCAGAGGTCACTTTGCCTGAGCTCAATCCCATCTCACACCGGACAACTCTAGATTGAACAGAGTGTCCCTAGACACTGGACGCTGACCAGCAAGGTAGCTTCAGTGGGTCTGCTTCACATTGTCCTTTCATTTAATCGTGTTTCTCCTCTTCTCCTTTTGTAGGCATTAGCCCCTGATAAACATCTGGTACTCCAAGCCTGAAGTGAGCACTTACACCTAAAAAGTTCTGCCTTCTGTATACAGTCCAAAAGTGTTGCTTTACCGTAATCGGATTCTACAATTTGCCTGTTCAGATTGAAGCTACTTGTTGCTCCAGAGTGGCTTGCTTATTATGGTAAGCCATGTTCACAATCTTTATCCTTTAATGATAATTGGGTTGAAATAAATGATGGTATACATCTTATTCTCAATCGTAGGTAGTGTACTAAGTACAGAATTAGGATTCTTTTCCAAGTTAGCAACAGAAATCCACCTCTAAATCAAAAATGAGACCTTGTGGCTGCGAGGACAGGGAAGAGCTGAGACTTACAACACAATTCTGTCACTCTCGGGTGCTGACTGCTGCTTCTGAAGTAGTTTGCCAAGGGCTTGCTATGTGCTACCACTGACATCTCCACTGACGTCGTCAACTCTAGCAGAGTCACTGGATGCTGCATTCACCACATCAAAACTTATATCCTTTTGCATGCAGGAATTTTACTCACTGAGTAAATGAAATCCTAAAATGTGAGAAAATATGGATGAGCCTGAGGACATTATTCTTGGTAAAATAAGACAGCCAGAGCAGGAGAAATGCAACGAAATACCACATAAATAAATTAGCTAAAATAGAAACTTAGACATGAAGAAGAAAGTGATGATTGTCAGGATCAGAAGCTGAGGAAAGAAGAAATCACTTACCATTAGGCACAAATTTTCAGTTGTGAAAGAATAATAGTATCTAGGTACCTGGTAACTAACACTTTGTTTATAAATCACTAGATTCTTTGCATGAAAACAGACAGGAAATCTCAAGTTATGTTTTCTGATAAGACAAAAACAATAGAATAGCATACTAAAACATAAAATATATGAAGTTATGGTGAGACCTAGAATATCATCCTAGATTGTTTAGTAATAACAGAAAGAAACACAGTCTTACCACCATTGAAACCCTAGTGAGCTCTACTTCGGGTGACATCATTAGTAAGAAGAGCTTCTATTCTAGGTTTTCCAACTTCAGAGTTGTCTCCTTTTGTGATTTCTTCATTGTTCCTATTTCTGTTTTCAGTTTCTTCACTTATTTGTGCTTTACTTTAGCTCTTCAAGTTATTTTTTTTAGAAAGAGAGAGAGAAAGAGAGAGAGAGAGAGAGAGAGAGAGAGAGAGAGAGAGAGAGAGAGAGAGAGTGTGTGTGTGTGTGTGTGTTTCCTCTTTAAGGGCTTCAACTTGTTCGCCTCTGTTCTCTTGGCTTTCCTTCCTTTACTTCTTTCAGTGTGTTATTTATGACCTTCTCGGGGATCTCCATCATCATCATGAAGTTTGATTTTAAGTCTAAATCTTGTTTTTCTGGTGAGTTGGGATATCCACTATTTGCTGTGGTGGGAGAAATGGGTTCTGATGTTGCCAGGTTGTCTTGGTTTTTGTTTCTTAGATTCTTGCGCTTGCCTCTTGCCACCTTTTGTTGGTGATGCTGGGTAATCTTCTTGTCTCTTACTGAAGCTTGTCTCTCCTGTGGGTCTGTGGGCCTGTGGTCTCTGGAAGGAGATTGCTCCTGAGTGTTTGGCTCTCTGGGTAGGCTTTGAGTTCTGATGGCAGTGCCCAGTCCTGATGCAATTCTGACCTTGGGCTGGAAATGTCTGCTCCCAGGCAGTATCGCTACCTGCACCCTGAGAGTTCCAGGCAGCCTCTCCTGGGATAGTCAGTGGAGAGGGAGTCTGGACTCACCCCTGTACTCTACAGTGAGAGCTCACCTGCAGTTCTTCTGGGCACCCAGCAAACTGTGGCCGACCACTAGTCCTGATGAAACTGGGCTGGGTCTGGCCTTGAGCCAGAGAACAGTACATTTTCAACAGTTAGGAAGTTGATAAAACCATCAACCAAGGGTAGGTGACGGTGTGACTTGTACTGTGGTAACATAATCAGAGGAGAAGTCTTAGGTAGCATAAACCATAGAGTTCTTAGTGATTCTGACACCCTCTCCTGGAAAGCAGTGGCTTGTGCCATTTTTCTAGTCCCATTCTGCTCTGCATTGTGGGAAGGTGTCCCTGTCATTGGTCCCTTCGTCAGTTCACTTATTAGACAACTTCTGATCAGCAAAAGAAATATGGAATGTGCCCATAAATGGGCTCAGGGCACCTGCATACAATTTCTGACCAAAGTCTACTTTTCCTCTCCTTTGATATAATGACCTCCCTGGTCTTGCAATTCTATTAGGAGTCTTATGGGGCCCAAGAAACACTTTATGTAAGGTAGGAATAATGTTTTATTCATGACCTTATTCCATGATCCGTCAAAAATGAAAATATCACCCAAATAATTCTTCAAGCATTGGCTTTATTTGGACGTGTTTCCATTGCTTTTATACAAAGCAGAACTGGAACATTTACAACTCAAGGCCTTGTCCCTTCATTCATTCATTAATGTTAGCGCTACAGCACTGATTCCACAGATACATATAAATATATTAGACAGTTATATGAGGCCTTTTGTCACCCTAAAGATACTTTCCCTTCATCTTCTGCCTTTCCTTTAAAAGAAACTTATCCTTGATGATTTAGAAGTAGAAGGGGGCTGAGAGCAATTACACATTAATTTATATTAAATAATTCTGCACTCTAAAAAGTGCTTGTAAACTCTTTGAAGAGCATGCTTGCTGCAGTGTTAGGGTGGACAGACTTTTTTTTTTTTTTTTTTGACCTCTCTAGCTTCAGGGAGAAGTAATAACTTCCTAGTTAAGTGTTATCTGAAGGATTATTGCTTTCCCTTTTCCCAGGGGCCTTCAGAGTAGATTAGCTTCTAGGATAGCCATGTAGTGCCCCATCTTCCATTTCTAGGGTTATTTTCCCACCTCTGTTAGTTTTCTAGTGAAATGCTTATTGAGAAAGAATGTTATAGAAACACACACACATTCCTTATGATTTTATTGTAAGCCATCTATACAGAAACTGGGTACTGGATGTGAACAGGATTCACAGTTCTTACAATCACCAGCAGCAACATAAGAAAATATGCAAGTTCTTGATCCACTCCCAAGTCAAGAATGTTAGTAGTCAGCCAAACAAGCAATTCAGGCTTGAACAACAAGAGATGAGCCGTGTCACAGTATAAACTAATCCCCCGCCCCTCCAGCAATTCAGACATCTTCCACTTTAATTACCTGAGGAGATAATTCTCAGGTCCTGCTACTTCTCTAGAGTCTCTGTGAATAGCTCAGTTCCCTCTTGAGACCACAAGTCCAACTTTTTTATTTTCATATAAGGTCAATAATTTTCTTCTAAAAGATAATTCAGGGCAGCAACACATCACTTTGTGCTAATCCTGGCTCTAAAGTTTAACCCTGATTCTCATACTTTTGTTATTTACTTCAGTGCATGTGACTTTAAGAGCTCCAGCCCTTAACAAGCCTCAGCATCTCTGTCCTAGGCAATGATTTCACCATACGCCAGCTTGAAATGGACTGGGTCTACAATCCACTCAAATTCGTTGTTCTCACTGTCCATCCCCCACTGCATACCATTTCCTATCGAATACCACTTCACTCCATTCCACCCATGTACTAAATGTGGGGACTGGTCTACTTTTCCTAAAACCTGGACACACATCCAAATGTAAGTCTATTAAAGCAGAGGTTATCAATAAACAATATTATGGTGCAACACCCCCCCACACACACCAAAAAAGAAACCCTCTAAAATATTGGAATGCATTTAAAGAGACCCTTCTAAGAGATAGGTGAGGTTAAGTTAGGTCATGAGAGGAAGGCGTCCTCTGGTAGGAGGCTGCATAGGAAGAAGAGACAGCAGAGGCTTCTTTCTATATCAATGACCCCGGAAGGAAGGTCTTATGAGGAGGCTATAAAGTAAAGGGAACAATTGGTGAGCCAGAATAAGATTCTGAAGCCAGCCCTGATTGATTGACAGAACTGTGATCTTAGACTTCACTCTCTGGAACTGTGGAAAACAATTTTCTGTTCTTTAGGACACCCAGTCTGTAGCATTTTGTCATGGTAACCCTGAGACAACTGCTACATCCTTCTGACCCAGGATCCTTGGGGAAGGTTTTAAAAAATGCAAACCTCTTAGATGATTGCCTTCGGATTTTTAGAAGCTTCACAGACTATTCTATGTGGAGTCAAGATTTAGAAAAATGGAGACTCTTTCAGATTTGGAGAATTCAATCCTTAGACCTGTTTTTTATTCACTCGTATAACTTTAGAGGAAAAAAAAATCTTTAAATTTAGATGAATCTATTTTCCTATTCCAAGGAATCCCCAAATAGATAAGGAAGACATGATTATAGCGTGCCAGCTTGAGGAACAGAAGAAAAACTGAGCTTTAAATTAAAATAACCTAAGAATAAATCAGTTCAGCGTTTTAAAATAATTATTTAAGAAAACTATTTTCTGTGAAAAGTAACATTCTAAGAAAGAAACAAAATTAGTGAGGAAATTATTATCAGGCCTGTGATTATAAATAAGACAAAGTCCAAATCTTAGAGTACATTTGAGGTATAATGTCTACATTTAGACAAAATTAAAGGACGTTGAAAATGGGCTATATAGTTCAGTTTCTCAAGGAAATAGTACAGGGTAGTTGGAGGTAAGTGGAAATTTTGTAGAAAAAGTTTGCCACTAATATCTCCAAATTGGATGAAAGGCACATCAGACAGGGATCAATTGCAGAAAATAAGACCAACCCAGGTGTTAGTCAAAGCAGAATGTAGAAAATCATGTGCTCACAAAATTGCTAGAAGGCCAGGAAGGACAGAATAAAACCTGAACAGCTCTCAAAGATTCACAGTCTCTTCCTGAACTAGAGAAGCTGGTTCTACAGGAGCCTGCTGACCTGTGGAAAAGTATTCTAAATCCGTAATAAATAAATAAAGCCCAGCACAGCACAGCCTCAATAAGCAAGAGGGTTGGCCCCACACTAAAAACTATCCATGTGACACAATTACTAATCAGCATACTGCAAAGCCTCCCTGGTTTACTCTCTACTGTGTCTGGAACTCTAGATATAGGATGGTCTGGAAACTATGGTTTAAATTTTTGTTGTTGTTGTTGATGCTGCTGCTGCTGTTGTTTCAACCTTTCATTCTAGGGGGAAAAACTATAAATCCTGGTCCTATCTGCTCAGATCTATTCGCAGCTTTCCATGCATGAATTTCCAAATAGAAAAGCAGCCTCCAAGATACACAACCCTGGCCTAGTCTTTTCACTATAGGCAGGCAATCTGAAACATTCCCAGAACTAACAATGTCTCAGCAGCATCATTCTGTTTCCCCATTACATTTAGAATCAATTTTTCCATCAACACAGGATTGGTCTCCCTCGCCTAAAATGGCCATTTGATAGTCTTCTATTGGTTTTGTATGAGGGTGTGATACTGAGAATCAGAGTCAGGGCCTTACTCGTATTGAGTGAATGCGGTATCCGCATCCTTCTTACTAAACGTTCTATCCCCTGGAGAATGTAATTCTTTTAGAATCTTAAACCTCTGAAGCAGCAGAGCCTAAAATTTTAGCAAGAGAAGGCAAGATTTTATAAGTAGGCTATTTGGAATAATAAGAGATGCCATTCCCAAGCTTCTCACTTTCTCTTCAGGGTCCATGAATCCCAAGTATGGGAAAAATATGTTGGAGAATGGTTCCAAGTAAATACCATATCTGTAAGCCAGCATGCCAGTCTCACAAGGTGTTTCTTATATGCCTCTGTAACTGAGTCTTCAATAGGCCGTTCCATCATTGGGCATGGGTAATTGCTTCTGGAAAGATATTACCAGTGAATCCCATAAGTATCAACCTAATGCCTCATTTCTTTTGCTATAAAATTAGTTTCTTTGGCCCAAAAAAAGAGTATTGTGTGGGATACTGTGGGTAAGCTCTTTAGAAGTCCTCAGATGTTCTCTGGCAAAAGCACTGCATGCAAGGTAAGCAAATCCAAAACTAGACTGAACGAGGCATTCCCATCAAAAAAAAAAAAAAAACACTGTTGTTTTCTCCTTGATCGAAGTGACTTGATATACTCTATCTATTACTAAGCTGTCTGACTTTGCTGCTGACATTGGGAGGACTCAGTTGCCATATGACTGAATGAAATATGATAGAAGAAAATCTGCATTATTAAACCACCGTAGAATTTCCACCTGTCCTACCATGTGCACGTGTCCCTTAACTTAGTGAGAAGACACATGGAATCATATTTTCCCTCCTTGTCTACCAAGTGACTGCTATGTGCATTAGATTTTGAGATGCCCATTACAGAAATCAGACTTTTTGTGTCATGGTGATAAAAGGCACATGATTTAGCTCTGAGCCTATTGAAAAGTCTAGCCACCTCTTCCTCAAACCTTGCTCTTTCTCATCAGTGTTCAGAAGTCATCCATTCTAACCCATTGACAACCAGTTATTACCCATGAAATGTATATGTATGTATGTGAGTTCTTATGACTTTGACCCTATGAATAACAGACCATTTGACACCGTATAGTTTGTTCTACTGAACAGAGGGGTTTTCTTTTATCTCCTTTAACCAATGCCCTAGAGCAGAGCTTCAGGGCACTGGCAATAGATTCATCTCCAGTCCATACTACCTATCCATAACTAACCATGGGTTCTCTTGTTTTGCTTGCTTGCTTACTTGCCTGCCTGTTTATTTTCATGTCATATTTAAGTTCCCATCCTGTCTTGGGGGTAAGCTGAAGGATGAGAACAAAATAATAAGTCTTATGAAATATGTTATACTTTCACTTAAAAATGAAGTGCTACTAGATATGCCTGAATTTATGTCCTGGTGAAACAAATATCACATGCTTCATGGGAAATAGGTCAGACAGCTGGGGGGTTGTATTGATAACCACTTAGTATCTGTCAGAATCTGGAGCAGTACACCAAAGCAGGATCTCAAAGGGAAAATCATTCTATATGAGGAACAGTAAGGAATGCAAATGTTCTGCTAATCCTAATACTCAAGAACTGCAGGGAGACAGGGGGAAGAGGGGGAGGGAGGAGGAGGGAGAGGAGGGGGGAGAGCTTAAAAATATGTTGAGACATTCAATATCCCAAAGTACATTTTGTCACCGTAGTCCTAAGCCAGGCACACACACATACATAGAAGTCAGACCTTAGTAGCTGTTTGGTCCCCATGGATTAGTGTTATCTCAGAACCATTAGTAAATACTTAAAAGCCTAAATAGTTTTATAACTCCATACATTATCTTCTTTGTAGAAATACATTATAGTATGCCTTTGTGATATTTGATAGTGGTTTTCTTCAAGAATCCTTAATCGAATGAAAATTTAATGGTGGGCCAGTTGAATAAATGTGCCATAAATGCCTTGGTGTAATAATGAAAGAATAACTCATGATCACAGAGAGAAAGAACAATGATTTTAGAGGCCTTGTGTCTGTATACTGCAATTAGCTTGGAACTGGTAGTAATGTCAGGATTATGTATAGGTGCTGGAGTTTTACTGAAGGCTCACCTGTGTCGTTCCAAGGACACCATTATCCCTCAGCCATCACTAAGCATGACAACACTAACATCTTGTTGTTGTTCCTCTATGGAAATAATTGTGCAGTCTTTGTGCTGAGGTCAGTCTTCTACTTGGCCTTACTACAGAGTTTCATTATTCCCAATGAGGCTTTAACGATATCCATAGAGCATCACATTCCATTTACACTTTCAGCCTGTACTAGACAACCATGCCTACCAAAATTCATACCTTAACCAATGGGTTTGCCGAAGGATTTGAGTGCTCTTGTGTGACATAGATATGGGATAACTGAGCTGATCTGCTTGTCAAGCCCCTTCTATCATTTTCAGTTCCTTAAAATTGGTGATTCTTCTCTTCTAAAATACTACATAATTTATTGTAGCCCTGCTTCATCTGGCTAAAGCCACCATTATGACTGGGAGTCAATCAACCCACAAAGCACACAGAAACATACTCAAGTGTTAAGACTAGATCTGGAATTTCAAACAATTGGTAGTTCTGACTATATCAATCACGTCAGTCCTAACATCTGGTGTAGCATCTTTAAACCCATTTCTCACACTTAATTTCCCACTTTCTCATATTATAAATACATTATCAAAAATACTTAGTTGCTTTCATTATAGACCTTTTCCTATGAGTCTTAACATTGCTATTGCTTCCTGAGATATTCAAGGACCTGACTAGGACTATGGTATGGATACAATAGGAATGGTAAATTTCCACATACACATCTCAGGCAAGCCAAGCTGTTAGAGAGCCTTCAACTACATCAGACAAACAAAAACAGCTTCAACTGAAGAAAGAAGTTTGGCAAGGTCCAGGAGTATATGATAGGGAATCTTTATCCAAATCCTTGTAATAACACTTTCTGTGAGGAAGGTCCAGCTGCCTATAAGGCAATTACTTTTGATATTTCAATAAATAAATAACAAAACTATATATTTGTCATCCCACAACATCATGTTTTTCTTCTGAATGATTCTTGAAGCTACGAAACAAGGGAGACTCTTTAAGAGCAGTTGAAAAATAATTACGTATTCTCAAACAGTTCCTACAACTGAAAGATAGGAGATATTTTCTTACTGTTTACTTGCCCAGATTGAAAAAAAAAAGTTCAGCCCAACTTTACATTTTCTTCTTTCTGGCATTCTCTAGAATTATTTGTTTTAGTCATTTTCTATTCCAAACTCTAGGTCATCCTTTGACATGTTGCTTCAGATGAGTAGAGGTAAAATTGTAAGTTATCTCTTATTGGGTATCATAATAGCCTCAAAACACAATAGTCTCATCGGGTTGTTTCCTTTTTTTTTCTAATTTCACTGACAACAAACACTTTAGATACTAATTACCTTTATTACTCAAAGCTCAGTTTCATGTTACAGAAACAACTTCAGCTAGTTTAAATAAAAAGGAATGTCTGTAGGCAATTGACTTCTTTCATAAATTTCAAGAGTTAAAGAAACCTGCTCCTGAATGTTTCCAGACCAACTCCCAGGTCTTGGTACCACTGTAACCACTGTGACCAAGAGAGAAGCAAGTACCGTTATGGACAGGTTAATCACATCAGGCATCCATTAGCATAACTGCCAGCTACAAAGCCACAGCAACTCTGAGATACCCAAAATTCTGCCCCTACTGTGACAGGAAGATGTGGGTCAGGAAGGCATCACCATGTTAGAATGTCAAAAATTTATATACTGATTCCAGACCCAACACACCTTCCCACAATCCATGCCCTGGTACCTCATCTCTCTCCATTTGATCCTCTTATTTAATCAAAATCTAATGCAACACATCTGATTGATGAAGACCAAATCATAACTAAAAACATCTCATGCCTAAGAGTATGTTTTAGTTTTCCACAGTTAGCCAACTAGAGATGGATATTGACTTAGCCCATGTCACCTTAAGTCCCCCTTTTCTTTGTGTCTCAGACACACTTCTAAATGATAAACTTAGAAAACCTCGGCATCATGATACATTTTCTCTGAATGGTAGAAGGTGGGAGGGGGGTCAAATTTACTCAGAGCTACAGTAGGAACATGGAATCCTTACCCACAATCCATGCTATTAACAAACTGTACTGACTCACATACAAAAATTATGAGGCATCTAAAACACACATTGAATTACTCCAGAGCTTCTAGTTCAAGAGGTTTAGGAATGAAGTCCAAGAATTATCCATAGATACAATGTTGATACACTTGTTGAAGCTTACATTTAACCTAGATGTATAAAAACAATGAATTTGGCATCAAGGTACTGAACATTTTCATGAGCAAAATTGAGAAAGGGGGATGAAAGAGGACAGTGGGGCTGAGAGGTAATAAGAACAAAATACAGCAACATCTGAATTTGAAAGTGTTCACTGAAGCTCTTATTTGCATGCTAATCCAAAAAAAATTAATAAAATTTTTTTCTAAAATTTCTTTACAATAAACCCTATAGTTGTTCTTTTTAATTTAAGATCATTTCAAAATGGCAACTAATTCTCAAACAGGAGTGCAAACTAAACTTTTTTATACCCCTGACAACAGAGCCTATCTTTAAAAATACTTGCTTATTTATATTTAGTACCTGGAAAGTCCCCTTCATGTTGGTTCAGAGTCTTAGTTCTCCTCTTAGGAACCACAAAAATCAATATGACTAGACATACAATATAAAACTTTGGCTCCTCAATGGGTATAACTGCATCCTTGTGTATAGCTAACAGCACAGATGCACCAGAAAAATGAAAATCAATATGAAACTGTTTTGTTTCCTACAACCTATAACACATACTATTAGTGTCTATGCAAATCAACTACTGAGATGAGCAAGTCATACAACACAGGTGCAATTTGCAGCCAATGAGATGTGAAAAGTCCCACAAATGAAAGGCAAGAGAAAGGAGAAAATATTTTGTGTCCACTAAAACAAACCGAAACATTTCCCATGTTATGTATAATGGAAATGATACCAAGGCGGTAAGTAGTTCTACTCAGAGATAGCATCATTTTGATAACCATACCAAGGAACAGGGATGGTGCCATAACCTTCAAGGACATTGCTCCAAAACTCAAATATTTAAATGTGACACAGCACAAAGGTGAAGAAGAACTCATCGAACCCATTGGTTCTCAAACTTTGTGTGCTACTGAAACACCTGTATTACTTCTTCAGATACGGAATGCTAGGGCCCACCTTTGAGATTTTGCATCAAGATATTTGGGTAGAATAGTGGGGGAATTTACATTTCCAATAGGTTTCCAGATAACTTTGGTGGATCTTGGTGAGAGATAAAAGCTTCCAGAGAAAGAACACTTAAAACTCAGAAAAAAGCAACCAGCCAGCCTTGGTTTAATAATCTATACAGATACAGTCAGAAAGAACTTCCCTCATTAAGGAATAGATAGCAAGGAATGGAAAAAGGGTCAAAAGCATGAATCTTACATTAAAAAAAATGTATCCTTAAAAGAAGAAAAAACATTAATTATTGTATAAAATTAATAGAATACAGTCAAGAAAATATAATTTAAACATGGAAAAGTACTTTCAAAAATAACTACTATGGCTTTGACTTACTTTATTAAGTTGGATGTTGTCTTAGTTACAGTTTTACTGTTGTGAACGGAAACCATAATCAAGGCAACTCTTATAAGAATGACATTTAATTAGGGCTGGTTTACAGGTTCAAAGGTTCAGTTCATTATCATCAAGGCAGGAGCATGGCAGTATCCAGGCAGGCATGGTACAGGAGGAAGTGAGAGTTCTACATCATCTGAAGGCTGCTAGAGGAATACTGGCTTCCTGGCATCTAGGGTGAGGGTCTTAAAAACCCACACCCACTAAGTGGCACACCTACTCCAACAGGGCTACACCTTCTAATAGGGTCACTGGGTCAAGCATGCACAAACTATCAGATGTCTTTATGTTTGGAGCATATTTATAACTGTGGTGTGCTCTTCACTGATTTTACCTTTGATGAGTATCTTGTGCTTTTTCTTAGGTCTTCTGATTAGTTTTGGTTTGAAGCCTATTTTATCACATATTAAGATAGCCATACCTGTATATTTTTCCATTCCATTTCCTTGCTCTGTGTGTGTGTGTGTGTGTGTGTGTGTGTGTGTGTGTGTCCAACCTTTTGTCTAGGTGGTATCTGTCCTTGATAGTAAGATGTGTTTCTTGGAGGCAGGAGACAGATGACTCCTGTTTTCTAATCCAATGGAGTCTGCCTTTTTATTAGAAAACCATTAACATTTGTGATTATTACTTAACAGTGTTTATTAATTCCAATTATTTTGCTGTGGTGAATTTTTTGATTTGTTTTGTTCAGATCTCTTTGGTATAACTTATTCTTTGTGTCCATTTGGATGTAGTTAACCTCTTATTGAAGCTTTCATTCTAGTATTTTCCACACATATAAATTTGTGCTTGGAAATGAGAAAAACCAAGTACTATGTAACTCAGAACTGCTTTATTTTTAGAAAAGGGTAAGGTATGTAACAAAATAATTTAACAAGATAAAGGATGATTAGTGAAGGATAGACAAGCCAAATTTGAAAAGAAACATTATAAGAGTAGTTAACAAAATAATAATACAAGGCACAGATTTATGAAAATCACACACTAAAAAGAAGAGGGATGAGAATAATTAAAGATGAAAGGATGGTTATGGAGTAAAAGTCATTCACGTGAGTCCCTTTTAGACCTTCATAATTATTACAGCACCCCAGTTACTTCTTGGTCCTTCTGAATTACTACCAGTGTACTTCAGTTAATTGCGCCCTGATATTCATGGTTGATTTATGAAAGTTAAAGTTCCTTAACTGTCAAAATTAAATTCTCTTGTTATTTAAATCTAGAATTTCCCACTAGATGTTAAGCTGCCCAGAGGTGTCACATTTGCTTTGTTGGCTCTTCTACAACAATTGATACACACACTAGTCTATAAATGTTAAATAGGTTAATAAAAATATGATTCTTATAATTAAACCACATACTAGACTTACAGAAAAAAATGGAGTGATCTAATGTTTAATGTGGGGCCAAGGCAAATGAAATAGTTTTGAATATATTAAAATCATTTAAAAATACAAAAATGGTAGCCAAAGTCTGGCAAATTGACTGGCCAGTTGGGAAAATAAATAGTATCCAATTTTACATAAGTGACTTTTAAAGGGGCTGAGAAATGATGAACAAGCTGGCACAGGACAACAACAACAAAGACTCAGAAAATCAGATGTGCATGAAGTCAGGTTGAGAGTGACAGGAACACAGAAAGTATTCTGGAATGTCAGCCACCAGAAGTTTGCAGATAATTTTAGGAAAAGCTTCCATGGAATGGAAACAGATGTTTACAAATCTCTCTAAGTTTTAAATAGAGCTCATCTATGGGATACATAAATTACTGGAGTACTGAAGAAAAACATTTAAAAAGATCAACAGTTGTATTAGGGTTCTACTGATGTAAACAGACACCATGACCAAGGCAACTCTTATAAAAACAATATTTGATTGTGGCTGGCTTACAGGTTCAGAGGTTCAGTCTCTTATCCTCAAGGTGGAAACATGACAGCATCTAGGCAGGCATGGTGCTGGAGGATCTGAGAGTTATACATCTTCATCTGAAGTCTGCTAGCACAATACTGACTTCTGTGGAGCCAGAATGAGAGTCTTAAGGCCCACACCCACAGTGACACTTCACTCCAACAAGGGCCACACCTTCTCATAGTGCTATTCCCTGGGCTGAGCACATACAAACCATCACAATAGTTTTGATGATACAGTTTAAGACTCTCATAATACCACAAGTAATACCAATGGTAAGAGGTTGGACAGGATATAGGGCAGGTATGATAAATGCATGTATAGAATCCCCACAGGGAAATCCAACAATATGTATGTTTCCTGTGTAAAAAAAATCATTATATTTTTAATTAAAAAATAAAAGAAAGGTCCTCACACAGCAAAGAAATCAGACTATTAAAATCTCCTTTCTGAAAAAATGAGGTAAAATATAGCATTATCTTCCAAAACAGGTGTCCATAGGAAGAAAATAACCTTTTCCAGTTAATTTGAAAGCCAGTTTTTCATAGACCAAATCTTCTGGTTTTAGAATCATTGCTCACCCTGCTTCTGAGCCATTTATTTAATTCTGTCTCATTTTAAGCCAAGTGAGGAGTTGTCACTTACTTGCTGAATGAGTGTTGTTTCTAAAATACGAAATAATGCTCATGAATCAAAGCTGGAAAGTCCTACAGGACACAGGGATAATCACTAACAGATCATAACAAACGGCTCTGCTTTTCCACATATATTATATATGGAATCAGACATAAAATATCTTTGAAATTGTGCTTTTACCCATCAGAATAGCAAAGAATTAAAAAAGACAATAGCCAGAGTTTTCAGAGCAACAGGAATCTTAAATACTGGTAGGTGGCTCATTTACAAATACATGTCATATCAGAAAAGTAATGCTTTGATCTGACAATTTAATGTTAAAAAACTTTTCCTGAGAAGACAGCATGTAATTGTGATCTCAAATTAAGCATGTCAAAACCAAAATTATTATAGCTCAAAAAAACCTCATTTATCTACCAATTTTTCCCATTTTACTAAATTATGTCACCAGATAACTAACCGCTCAGAGGTAAATTTGGTCAATAATGCAACCTTTTTTATCTTTTATTCTTTTGTCTGTATGGCTCCTATTAACTCTACTTCCAAATCTATTTTTAAATTTATTCTCTCCTCTCTCCACAGTTCACTGTACTATCCAAATTACTATTATATTTTTCTGTGTATTTTTACAATAGCTTCTTAAATTAATATGATTTCCACAGTGATTCTACAAGAACTGTTCATAGATTCAAAACCAAAATGAAAATATTTAATGATGAAGTTTTATGTTTTAAAGTGAATGGGCTATGAAAAAAATATTAGAGACAGCGTGATGGCTATTCTTGGTTGTCAACTTGACCATATCTGGAATGAACTCTCGTCCAGAATGGAGGGTACACTTATTAGCTATTTTCTGCTTAGTTAGAAGTAGATGAATCTCCTTTTTAGCCCAGATTTTTGAAAAAGGAAGACACTTGTGACCCAGATCTTAAGGCAGGAAGGCACAGACTTTTGATCCAGATCCTGAGGTGGAAAGACACACCTTTAATCCAGGTCACAGCTTCTGCTGGAAGCCTATATGAAGACATGGAAGAAGGAAGCTTTTGCTCTTTCCCTGCTTGTCCTAGCCTTGCTAGCACATCTATTCCATCACTAGCATTGGAGCCTGCTTCCACTTCCAGCATATACAAAACAGGTGATACACACAGCCTTGTGAGAGTGAACAACTACTATATTCTTAAGAGTTTCCATTATAGCTAGCCATTGATGGATTAGTTAGACTGCAGCCTGTATGTCATTCTAATAAATTCCTTTTATATATGTATGATGTATGTATATGTGTGTTGTGTGTGTGTGTGTGTGTGTGTGTGTGTGTGTGTGTGTGTGTGTGTGTGTGTGGAGGGAGACAGACAGGCAGACAGACAGATAGATAGATAGATAGACAAACAGACAGACAGCGCTTTATTTACTCCATAAATTCTGATTCTAGAAAATCCTGAATAATACAGATTTACTTCTGTTTTAGCTAGGGATTAAATTGCTATATTTAATTGAGGCTGTTTAAAATTTCAGAAGTTTAGTCTACCATCATTGTCTTAGTCAGGGTTTCTATTCCTGCACAAACATCATGACTAGGAAGCAAGTTGGGGAAGCAAGAAAGAGTTTATTCAGCTTACACTGTTCACATTGCTGTTCATCACCAAAGGAAGTCAGGACTGGAACTCAAGCAGGTCAGGATGCAGGAGCTGATACAGAGGCCATGGAGGAATGTTACTTACTGGCTTGCTTCCCCTGGCTTTCTCAGCTTGCTTTCTTATAGAACCCAGGTCCACCAGCCCAGGGATGGCATCACCCACAATGGGCTGGGCCCTCCTCCCTTGATCACTAGTTGAGAAAATGCCTTACAGCTGGATCTCATGGAGGGATTTTTCTCAACTGAGGCTTCTTCCTCTGTGATAACTTCAGCTTGTATCAAATTGACATAAAACCAGCCAGTACAATTGACCCCTTGTCAACTTGACACACAAATGCTTCACTATTAAGCCTCAATCTCTACTTTCTTGTTCATCCCCAAGATCTAAATAACCTTAAGGGTCCCACAATCTTTATAAATTCTTACATATTAAAATTGCAATACCTTTAAAATATACAGTTTCTTTTAAAATTCAAAGTTTTTTTATACTTCAAAGTCTCTTAACTGTGGGCTCCACTTCTTCCTTCAAGAGGGAAAAACATCAGGGTACAGTAACAATCAAAAGCAAAATTAATCTCTAGCCATCCAGTGTCTCAGAATCTACTTACAAATTTCTGGGCTCCTCCAAAGGCTTGAGTCACTTCTCCAGCTCTGCCCTTTGTAGCACACACCTTGTCTTCTAGGCTCCAGCTGCCTGTTCTCCACTGCCATTGCTGTTCTTGGAGGTCATCTCACAGTACTGGCATCTCCAAAACACTACTGTCAGTCCTGGAGTACTAATTGCAACTGAGGCTGCACCTTCACCAATGTCCTTTCATGGCCTCTCACAATGCTGAGCCTCAACTGCTCTCCGGGACCCCTTCATTCTTTCAAAACCAGTACCACTTGGGTGACTCTTACACATTACCAAGTCCAGCCACAGCACGAGGTACAACCTTGGCTATCTCTGGAACAAAGCTTCATGTGCTCTCAGAAAACAGTTATCAGAAGATGTCATCTCGGTGATGCTGGTCTCTTTTTAATCACCATTCATTTCTTGCTACAGCTGACCAGCATCAATAGTCCCAGTAATGCAAAGATTTTGCTTTAGTTGTTCTGGTATCTTGTTCATCACAGCTGATTCTTCAGCCCCAGCTAACCAGAACCACAGAATCTTCACAACCAAAACAGCAACAGCCCTGATCAAAGAATCTTTAATCTTCCCTCTGAATTTTCACAAGCGAGGCCTCCATCTTCTGCACTGTTTTCAACATTCTCTTCCAAGCTCCTACAGAACATCCCACAGAGCTCTTAGCATCCCAGTGGCTCTTCTAGCTGAAAAGTTCTAAAGTCCTTCCACAGTCCTCCCCAAAACATAGTCAGTTTGTCAAAGGAATACCCCACTGTGCTGGTACCAATTGGTCTTAGTCGGGGTTTCTATTTCTGCACAAAACATCATGACCAAGAAGCAAGTTGTGAAGTTCAGGCAGAGGTGGTGAGAGAAGGAGCTGAGAGTTCTGGATAGGTAGGCAGCAGGAAGATAAACCACACTGGGGATGCCTTGACCATCTTAAACCTCAAGACCTTCCCATAGTGGCACACTTCCTCTATCAGGTCACACCTACTCCAACAAGGTGAGCTCTCCTAATCATGCCATTCTCTGTGGACCTGCAGGAGCTGTTTTTATTCAAGCCACCACAAACATGGAGCTGCCAGGCTTGTTAACCTGAGTTTAATCCCTATAATCCATGTATTCCTACAAGTTGTCCTCTAACTTCCACATGTGCACTGTGATGCGTGCATACATGTACACATACATGCATAAATAAATAGTTGTAAAAATTAAATTTTAAGAAAGCTTGGCCATTGGGAATGGAAAGATGGTTCTGCGGTTAAGAGCACTAGCGACTCTTGCAGAAGACCTAGATTTGGGTCCAGATCTCCCCTCAGTCACATAGTCTGTAACTTCAGTTCTAGGGTGCCCTATGTCCTCTCCTGGCCTCTGTGGGCACCAAACATATATGTGAGAAACACATACATACATGGAAATACTCAAACATAAAAGAAAATAGGTAATTTTTTAAAGAAACACTGTTCATCAAACAAATAACAAGCCATTCCTGATACCTTATTTATAACATACCTTACTCTAGTATGGCATACGTTCCTTGTCTTTGTCCCTTGGATGTACTTTTGCTGAAAAACTGATGAGCAGATTAATGTTAAGATAATAAAAACTACTGTTTAGAACCGCATTGTATTGCCTCCTTTCCAGCCATCTCTCATCAGACTTTCATCCACATTTCCTACGAAACTTGTTCTCATTTAACATCATGAAATGGGATCCAGTAATTGACTCTTAGTTCTCCTCCTCCCTGATTCCAGCAGAATTTTCCAAACGCTTTCTTCATCCAGCCTCTGAGATGTCACACTTTCCTGAAGTCCCTCCCTCCTGTTGAACATCTCTCTATTACTACGGTTGTCAATTCGTGGGTCCTGTGACATTTTCACAGTGGTCACCTAAGATCATTGAAAGTATAAGGTGTTTACATTATGGCTGATAACAGTAGCAAAATCACAGTTATGAGTTAGCAGTGAAAATTGTGTGATTTGGGTCACCACAGCATGAGGAACTGTACTGAAGGACCACAGCAGTAAGAGTGTGGAGAACTTCTGCTCTATTAGATCTTCCCACATGGTCTCTGAGTGTAAAGTCCTCGGGCTCCTGCCTTGGGCTTCATCTCTTCTCTGCTCATTCTTTACCTGGTGTCATCTACTCCAGCTTTTAAACATCCTGTAAATAGAATCATCTTCAAATATCTGCCTTTAGATCTAATATCTCCACGGAGAAGAATAGTGGGAATCCACAGCTTCATACATTCAAAACAAGCTCTCTATTTCCCCTCTCACACTCTCCCCTTCCCCATTTGTCCTCTCCACATGTCCATACCTTCTGCTCCCCTTCACCACATACATAGATCAAACTGTGGGAGTCTTGCTTGAGGACTGTATTTTGCTAAGACCCCAACCCAGTGCTTCACTACATCCTAACAGTTCTTTTCTTCTCAGTATCTTCAGACTCTGCCAATGCTTTAGCATCTCTCCACTGTCCTCAGATGAAAGTTACCATCTCTTGCTGCCTACACTAGTATAAATATTTCTGATCAGTCTTCAATACTTCCATAGGTTGGCTCTCTATGCTGCAGATAAAATCATCTTAAAATACTCCTCTGATCAAAACTTTCTAACCTCTTTCCATTGGACTGATTTCTTTCTTTTTTATTTAGTTGTTTATTTTACTTATTCACTTTACACCCCACTCACTGGCTCCCTTCCTGTCACCCCTCCCACAGTTGTTCCCCCATCTCCCCCTTTTCTCTGAGAGGGCAGGGGCTCCCCTGGGTATCCTCCTCACCCTGACACAAAATCTTACCATGTGTGTCTCCCCTGGGCTTAAATGTACAGATACAGAGAAGTTATGAAAGGCTACAGAAGTCAAAAAAAATTATGGAAGATAAAGTAGCAACAGTAGCTAGGTAGAGGAAAGGAAATTAATTTATGCTAGAATAATTAAAGGCAGTACATGTGAGCATTTCAAATTCTAAATGGCCCCTGTTGCTGGCCTTCTTCTCCAACACAAGAACTATTCTTCAGGCCAAAGTTAGCCAGTCTTCCATTAAAGGGTATTGTTGTGATGTGGACTAACTAAGTATTTGTCCTCACTGTTAATAAATTCTCTGACCCTTCCCAGTGCCTGCTCACCAACTTGTTATTATATTCTAGCACCTTTATATACTCCTTGCTTTAACTGCTTGCCTCTTAGGACTCCTGACTTTTTATACCCAACAATTATACCATTATACATGCTGAGCTTGCCATTTCCTCTACTTCAAACCACCATCTCCTAGATGTTAGCTTGAGTCACTTATTCACTGGTTGTAAATGTTAGCTAATGTTAGCTTCCCTACAAGGCCTTCCAGACTACCCTACAAAAATTAAATGTATGGGGTTTGGAGTGATGACTCAGAGATAGGAGAGTATGCTGCTCTTGCAGAGGAGGAAGTTTGGGCTCCCAACATCTATACTGTGGTAGAAAACCATCTCTAACTCTGGTTCCAGGCAATCCTATATGTTCTTCGAGCCTCTGGAGGCAATGCATGCATGTGGTACATTTTCATAAGCACAGGTAATACATATAAAATAAAAATAAATTTAAAATAATAAAATAACGTGTATATATGTGTATGTGTATGTGTGTGCTTACATGTGTATATGTGTGTGTATGTGTGTGTATGTCAGTGTGTGTGTGTGTGTGTGTGTGTAGTTTAAGTTCATATGTTACTTATGATAAATTGATATCATTTATAATTAGTTGCTATTACTTCAAAGGAAAAAACATGGCCATTCTCTTTCATGTATATTCAAAACAACTCTAATCTTCTTAGTTTGAAATAACTTATAAATATCAGGCTAGCTGACTTTGACTTGAAAAACAAAAGAAATTCTAAAATATGCACTATATTCTTTTAAATTACACTGACATTAAAATTAAATAATCATTGAGCAAGCCATGTGTAACCCCTTTTTCCTAATTTATTTCGACTGACACATAGGACATCTGTATCATGGCAGTCTTGCTATGTGAGAAAAGAGCCATGAAGACATATCACCAGCCTAGGGAGCTTTCCCTACTACCCATCCTACCATATGCAGAGTACCAAGAATATTCAAAGTACCTTTGGGAATGAATATTGTCCAGTAGGCTCCTTCAGCTGAAACTATAGTCTACTCAAAAGCTGAACTAAAGAAGTTATCTGTTTCATTTATAATTTTCAAGCAAGTTTTTTTTAAATGCATGTCAAAAAGAGAGAGCTAAGTAATCAAATTCTACCTTTGCTTAAACACTCAATAACAACCCTGTAATTATGGAAGCATTTAGAAAACTCAGGAAGTTCGAGAAAGACTACTGGTGTGAAAAGGCATTTGAACATACACGCTGGAGTATATAGACTTGTCTGTTCACTGCAGCAGCCATAGCAATTCCTATAAATCATACTGACACACTTTGTTCTTGTCCAGATTGCGAGATAGCTGCTTTCACAACGTCCCCAAATCACAAAACGAGTTGCAGGATGTAGTCAAATTACTTTCCTGACAAACAAAAACAGCATAAAGAAAACCCTGCAAGGATGAAGTCATATGAGATTAAAATGCACTTAGCAGATCAAGAACTGGGAGGCCACTGGGATGCCAGGGGGCACCGGAATATGCCAAAATCGTTTTATGACAGTTAGCCATAATTGCTGCTAACCACACAGTTGGGGACCTTTTCTTGGCAGGCTCAGAGGCTATGAATACACATGTGTATTTGTGCGTATGTATATAAATTAATTTCCTTCTGAAGATATGATTGCTCCACCTGTTACAGTGTCTCTACATCTTAAATGTTCATCAAATATTGCCAATTAGTTCACAAAACGGAACTGAGGAGTGAAAGTTTTTCAAGTAAAAAAAGTCTGACATATGGATAAGATTGGTTATGCCCAATTATTTTTTGTTGCTGTGTTCAATACAGTGTTATCCAAATGATTAAAATAATTAAAGCTGTTACAAATATGTCAGATATAATTTCGCACCAAGTTTCAACTAATGCTTTAGAAAAGTCACATATTTCCCAATGCTGTGGGATTTTTTTTTTCATCTCTGGAAGGTCAGTTGGGGTTCTCACCTTTATTCAAGAAACTGTTCTGGCAGGATGAAAGAGTTAGAAGTCTTGGATTTTGTAATTTATAAGTACTGTGACCCTGAACAAGTAGTTCACCTCTCTTAAAGGGTTTTTGGGTTTTTTTTTTTTTTTTTTTTTTTTTTTTTTTTTTTTTGTCACATCAAATAAATGGAAATTATATTTATACTGCCTATCTTACAAGATATTTTAAACAAGAAATAAAACTAAATCATGTCATTTGGAATGAAGTTTGTACAAAACAAATTTAATGTCATTATTATTTGAGAGGAGTCACTGAGTCAGGAGCCAGTTTTCAGTAACCATGACGGAGCTGATTAGTATGGTCCATGTCTGCTGAGTGGTCTGGTCGTTTCCATGGAAAGTGCTTCATCTGTTCAAAGACAAAACATATAACAGCTTTCCCTCTGACATGTTTGCCCTATGATGAAGGAGGAATACATGTGTGAACTAAAACAAAAAAAGAAAAAGAAAAGAAAAGATACATAATGACAAATGCAGTCAGATGATAAGCCTGATGTGGAGTGTGAGAAACAATTTCACTATGACAGACACTAGTGAATGAGGTCCTGAGCTTCCATGAACAGAATGTTTCCTTCATTGTGTTTTTTTTTTTTTTTCTTTTTGTTTCAGACTCATGTTTTAGAGTGATAAAAGTTTATGGGTTTTCCCTACTCCAACCCGAAAACCAGCTAACGGGTAGATGTTGTGCTTAAACTAAGACAGATTTTAAATGAGTTAGATTGGAATATAAAATAAATTTTACATAAAGCATAGTCTATTGCCACCATCATTTTCAGCTGAGCAAAGTTAGCGTTTGACACGGATAAGTTTGAACACTTTGCTGCTGTCCTGTTTAGGAGTGGCACAAACATCTACCACAGCACACGTGTGGAGGCCAGAGAACTGGTGTCAGAAGTCATTAAACTCAAGTCATCAAGCTTGGTAGCAAGTACCTTTACCTGCTGAGCCTTCTCACTGGCCTGAGAAAGTTGATTTCTAAGGAGAAATTCTAGAAGCAATAGCAATTAGATATTAGGACTAAAAAGATCTGATAAGTTACTAAGTTGAAGCTTAGTACCTTTGCTACACAAATTATCTTCTCAACTAAAAGGCTCTTTGGTGCGGGACATAGAATGAAATGGACCATACAGAAGAAAGAGCTCTGGTCTTTGAACTCAATACAGTGGATAAGGAACTTTAACGTTTCCACAGAACTGATTTCATGAAGACAGAAATTGAAAACAGTTTTATTTTACCACCAAGCTCTTGTTTAATAAGCTTTTGATGAGAACCCAGCCAAGTCATAAAAAAAAAAAATAGATTTGTCTATCCACAACATAGATACTATGTACACGGGAGCACATCCCTGAAGACAACTTTTCAGGATATTTAAAAGCAAGTTGTACTAATGACAAGCACAGAATATTTATGGGATTGTAGAAAAAGTAAGAATCTCCCAATGGAAACAAAGACTGAACTATGCTCATCTTGAAATTGGAACCTATGACGTGTATTTTTTTAAATGAAATACTGCCCACTGAGAGCCATGAGATCTCTATGGACTCTTTTTCCAGGAAAACAACCACCACTAGGGAATATGACATTTCTAAGAATAGCAAAAACAATTTTCAAGATGCTGGAAAAGTCCTAAGGGCATATAGAATGTGGGGAAATATTTATTCAAGAAAATATAATAAACCTCAATAAGAACAGCTCAGTGTGATAGATGTTCCACTCCAAGCAGGTATAGCAAGATAACAGAACCCATCATTTCTCCAGCTCCCAGGCCAGGATGGTTGCTTCTCCCTAGCAAGAGTCCACTAGCACTATTCATGTCCATCCCAGCCACTGTTGCAGAAGTTCTACTCCACTAAGACTGGCAAAGAATCAAAGGGTCCCTTCTTCCACTAGCCTACATAAGAAAGAAAAACCCATGCTACAAGTAGGTTGAAAATTCTGGGTGGGTCTAGTCATCCTCTCCTGGGTGCTCACATAAGACAAACATCATACACAAAGGGGAAATCTGAGAACACAAGACATGACCATATATCTATCCATAACACCAGTGATGAAGCATGACTGGAACACTGTAATCCGCTGACCCTCCATCTCTGTAAGTGCAATGGGGATGATCTGTTCAGGAAGACAAGCAGATGATTGTTCTGCATCTCTGTCTAAGTGATCTTCATCAACAACAACAAATATTCAAGCTTAGGGTTACTACAGAAAACAGGAGGAGGGCTAGTGAGATGGCTCAGCAGTTACGAGCACTGGCTGCTTTTCCAGAGGTCCTGAGTTCAATTCCCAGCAACTACATGGTGGTTCACAACTGTCTATAGGGAAATCTGATGCCCTCCTCAGGCAGTCAGATATATATGCAACAGAGCATTTATTCATTAAATAAAAGATAAAATTAACCCAGATGTCCTTCAGTAAAGCAATGGATACAGAAATTGTGGTACATTTACACAATGGAGTGTTGCTCAGCTATTAGAAACAATGACTTTACAAAATCCCTAGGCAAATGGATGAAACTAGAAAATATCCTGAGTGAGGTAATCTAGTCACAAAAGAACAAACATGATATGCAGTCACTAATAATTTGATACTAACCCTATAAACCTCTGAATAACCAAGAAACAATTCTCAAATCATATAAAGCTCAAAAAGAAGGAAGGCCAAAATGTGGAAACCTCAGTCCTTCTTAGAAAAAATAAAAGAAAGGGGAAAAAATGTGTATTCATCATTTATTATTATGTAACAAATTTTGTGAGCTATAATAATATTTTATAAAATAAAAAATGTAAAAAATAAATTTAAATTAAAAATGCTTTAAAAAATAAAAGGAAAAGAAAACAGGAGGAATTCTGAACTGTGAGTAATTCAAAGGAGAGCAGCAATGTTGTGATAGATACAAGTGAAAACAGGTACCTGCTGCAATGAGAAAGGCCTCAGAGGTGACCTGCACAAAAAGAGCTCAACAGAATCAGATGCTGGAGAGATATATGCCCCCAAGGTACTGTCAAAAACAATAGAGACGTCAGCTAGCAATAAGTACAAGTTCAAAACAGGAATTGACCAAGTAATGTGGTACATGAGACAAAGCTCTAAAGAGAAAGGAAGCCAGGGAGAGTTAAAAGAAGTCTGTATAAATAAATAAATAAATAACATTTATCCATCAAGTCTCCCTGTGCTCCCAGGGGGTCAGCCTTTCTCACTGCCCAGAAGTAATAAGCATCTCCTCTTCTGACTGTTTCTCACCTGGCTACTCAAGAAACTCATCTTTAAACAATGACAAGATGCCATGTGTGAAGACTTTCTAACAATATTCTCTATACACAAACTCTACACATAAAACTAGTCCTGGCATCCTGCATAGGCTGGCTCCTTGGAAGAGTGGTTAATCCGTCCAATCTCTACTTCCAAAGGTGAGCAAATAATTAAATCTTAATAGTTTATCATCAGTAACAAAGGTCTATTCTGATCATCGAACAAAGTAGCACACATTAACCTTGAAAAACATTTAAAAGATAATTGGAGTGTGATATTGGGTTCTTAGGATGGTGTTGGCATCTAGACCTAATCCAAATATTCAAGAAATAAGATATAGACACATCTAATTTTCTACATAGGCATGCACATACATGCCATCAGAACCTAGAAGGGACTAGATATAAATAAAACAGATGATACAGAACTCCTGCAAAGAAAGAAAGAAGGGAAGGGGAAGGGAGAATAGACGGAGTGGCAGTCAACTCCTATGAAGATGCTCAAGACTGTGAGTAGAGAAAGCAGTAACTGAATATAGGAATACAAACCAACGCTCAGCATCCAGCACCAATTTCCTGGTGTGTCTCCTGATACTATAGCTCCCAACACTCAGTACATTCAACCTGCCACCGCAATCCCAGCATAACCCATACTATGCAATCCTCAGAATACATGAATTTTCCCCTCCTTCTGGTTTCTACATTTACAAATCTCTGCATAGAAGACCCTCTCTCCTTTCCCTACTCTGCTCATCTTTTTAGTTCCAATAAGAAATAGGTCTTTGCCAATCCCACATCTGATAGAGGTCTAATATTCATATATGCAAAGAACTCAAGAAGTTAGACTCCATAAAATCAAACAATCCTATTTAAAATTGGGGTACAGAGCTAAACAAAGAATTCTCAATTGAGGAATATCAAATGGCTGAGGAGCACCTAAGGACATGTTCAATATCCCTAGTCATCAGGGAAATGCACATCAAAACAACCCTGAGATTCTACCTCACACCAGTCAGAATGGCTAAGATCAAAAACTCAGATGACAGCAGATGCTGGTGAGGATGCGGAAAAAGAGGAACACTTCTCCACTGCTGGTGGGGTTATAAACTGGTACAACCACTCTGGAAATCAGTCTGGCGGTTCCTCAAAGAAATTGGACATAGTACTGACTGAAGACCCAGTTATTCCACTTCTGGGCATATACCCCAGAGACGCTCCAATGCACAATAAGGACACATGCTCCACCATTTTCATAGCAGCTCTATTTATAATAGAGCTGGAAAGAACCCAGATGTCCTTCAGTAGATGAATGGATACAAAACTTGTGGTATATTTACACAATGGAGTACTACTCGTCTATAAGAAAAAATGACTTCATGAAATTCCTAGGAAAATTGATGTATCTAGAGAATATCATCCTGAGTGAGGTAACCCAATCACAAAAGAACACAGATATAATATGCAATCACTAATAATTGGATACTAGACTCAGAAAGATCTGAATACCCAAGAAACAACTCACAGACCATATGAAGCTCAAAAAAGGAAAGGCCAAAAAGTAGAATCCTCAGCCCTTCTTAGAAAAAACAAAAACAAAAAACAGTAAGTGTATAGCACCCTTTCAGAGTGGGGCGCACCTAGACCTTAAATCATTAATAACTCAAGAGCTAAGAAGATAGCTTGTAGTAATTTTTGGTATTTAAAACTCATTATGTTTAATCTATACACACCAAGAAAATTTTTACTATTTTCATGTTACATTTTGTTTTACAAGTACTTTATGCTTATTATAACTTTTAAGATTTCGATGCATTCTATCAAACCTTTAAAAAAAATCAAGTACTGACAAAAATATATTCATATAGTTTTATGCCCAAATGCCTTTTAAAATCTGTACATGTATCTCTGTCTTTTTAAAATAAAGTTGTAAGAAAAAAAAAAGAATTGAAACTCCTTTTAAGCTTTCTTTTCTCTGTAAGTTCTCCTTGCTATGTCCTCTCTGTTTTGGGGGGTTCATCTCCCACAGTCCCACAACATCTATGCCCTACACATATGCAGACCCTATATTATAGCAGTTGTCTGTCAGCTTTCTAACTACAGCTACCTTAAAATGAGAACTAAGAAGATACTGGGTACAGTGCCAGGCGTAGAGGAGCTATGTGTGTTGAGGGAAGGGGTGAAGGTTACAACTTTACTAGCATAGAACTGTTCAAAAGAAACTGAGTTACCTCCAAAATTAAGATTATGACCTCAGAGTCCAGAGACACTACTAGTCAGTCCAAGCCACTGACTACATTGTCTGCTTTGTCAAAACTGTACAATAACAGGCAGAGGTGAGTCTCTTGATAACAGAAGACATTGTTTCTATCTATGAGGAACTGTAGAATAGTGGGGCATAAAATATGAGTCTCTAGTCAACTGCAAAATAAGGTAATATAAAATAATAATACTATGAAATAAGGTGATAATATGTGTCATCTGTGTAGTTAAACAAAGATGCCTTAGACACTATACACAAAATCAAAGACCCAACAGTGGAGTGTCAGCTGAGGACTGCCCCCTAAGAGGGAATGTATGCCTGGTTTTGGAACCAGATCCAGAGTCTGTGGCTGAGGAGGTCATAAGATCTAGACAGTTGCCTCCTACTACTGTTTTGCTAAATGGTCAGACTGTTAAATTGCCTTCTGAAGATTTGTGACTGTGCCCATAAATTAATGTTGCACAGTGCCAGTAGCAGAGAAGTTTCTTACTATAGTAGACAACAATTAAGGAAGAAACACTAGCTGACCACAGTGCTACGCATAAGTGAGGGTGCAGTGCTTGCCCCTCGGTGAAACATCTATAGGACTCCATCCAAGGCTCAGAAAACACCAAGGAAAAGGGATCAGAAAGCACAAATGTAAGAAGCAGAGTAGGAAGGCTGTAACACAAACACATCTTTTCAACATGACATGTAACGCCAGAAACTCACCGTAGCTGTGATTGGACACAGGACATGGCTACAGGGGGACCTGTGAGAATCTACCTGTCCCTGGGGGCCCATTGGTAGTTAACGGTCTCTGAGAAAGGGAGGATCATTTTCTTCAATGATACAGCCTTTGATAGGTTATGCTTGCTCCGGTAAATAACCTCCTACCCATTCTTGTGCAAAAAAACTAATTAAACTCAGTGGGTCTCACACAAGAAGGAAGGCATGAAGGTAGGAGGGAGAATTCTTGACAAGAAATGTTCCAGCAGGAACATAAGAGGGAAGGGGAGGATAAGGGAGAGAAATGGAGAGTACAAACAACTAAAATTACACACACGCACATGCGCGCACACACACACACACACACACACACACACACACACACACACAACTATTAATAATTTTAGTGGGAAAAAGAAAACTAGATTATCAGGTAAGAAAACAGCAAAGAGAGGAAGAAAGAGAGTTGAATATATAGCCCTGGTTTTGGTGGCATGTTTGGAAAGGTTGTGGAACCTTTAAGAGGCACACTTCTGAGGGAAGTGGGGGTCAGGGGCAGGTTTTGAGAGTTCATAGCCTGGTCTCCACTTCCAGCCCCAGCTCACTGCTTGGGTTAAGAGTTGACTATACGATCTCTCATACTTCTGCCCTGATGCCTTCAGCCATGCTTTTCCCTAATGCTTGTGTCCCTTCTGGAACACCCTAAGCCAAAAAAAAAAAAAAAAAAACCTCCCTCTTTTATAAGCCACTTGCTGCCTCGGTGTTTATTGCAGCAACAGAAAAGTGGCTAATATGAGTTTCCAGAGAAAATACAAGGTAAGTTGTATTTTTATAGCTAATTTTATTAGATATTTTAGGTATTTAAATTTCAAATGTTATACCTAATCCCCCTCTCCCATTAACTCCCCCTGCTTCTAGGAAGATGCTCCCACTCCCACGTCATCACCCTGGCATTCCCCTACACTGGGGAAATGAGCCTTCACAGGACCAAGGGCTTGTGGTGGAGCAATGAGTACCTCCATGTGTGCGCATTAGTTGGTGTTTTAGTTCCTGGGAACTTTGAGCGTGATGGGGGTTTGGTTGGCTGCCATTGTTGTTCTTCCTATGGGGTTGCAAAGCGCTTCAGCTCCTTCAGTCCTTTCTGTAGCTCCTTCACTGAGGTCCTTGTGCTCAATCTGATGGCTAGCTGCAAGCATCCTCCTCTGTGTCAGTAAGGCTCTAGGCAGAGTCTCTCAGGAGACATCCATATCAGACTCCTGCCAGTAAGCACTTCTTGGTATCAGCAATAGTGACTGGGTTTGGTGGCTCCATATAGGATGGATCCCCAGGTCTCTGGATAACCTTTTATTTCTGTCCCTGTTTCACTCTTTGCCCCTGTCCTTCTTAGGAGGGAGAACAAAATACTCACGGGAGGAAATACAGGGACAAAGTTATATTTTCAAATGAGTTTCTTCCAAGTGCTAAATGAGATATACTTTCAATATTTATTTATCTGAGTAGGGTTGTTCTTCCCTTAAGAGTCTAATGTAAGACTCTGTTGTGATTTGGAGGAGGGAAAAACCTTTTGAAAAGAACATTGTACGCTACTACACTGTAGGAGTTTCCTGAATGATTTTAGCTGAGTTCTTTATGTGAGCAGCTAGTTCTTTGTCCTTGACTGGTTTGTTGGCTTGAAACCAGTATTCCAGTTGGTGATTTACACCCTCTTTTTATTGGCTGTTCTGTCAAAACTCCATGATAACCATTGAAATACTACCTTAGCACATCACTGAGAACACCAAAACCAAGGAAGGTGGGCAGCAGAGCTGACTACAGGGCCAGCCAGCTCCTTAATACTCTGTCATTTGCATTATGGCTATGACTAGTCACAATAAAAATAATTATATTCTCATTAAATAAGACTATTTCTCATAATAGCATAATTTGATTCAAATACGGAACTGATCCAGCAGGGCCTTGGAAGGCCTGGTGCTGTTTCTCTTAATGGCAGCTGACTTGGCAGAAGGTACCCAGAAATTTATTTCTCTGTTCCAAGCGTCGTCACCACCTGTGACATTCCTAAGATTTCTTTTTGTAAAAATTAAATCTCCTGCTCTGGCTTGGAACATTTCTACTCATAATGACTACATATGGACACTCAAGTGGACTCAATAGTCCCCAATTTCCCCCTAGTTAGCTTGTCTGCCTTTCTTTAGACGTATTTTGTATGAAACACACACCATGGTAGGTTTTTTTGTTTCATTTAATTAACATTTAAGTCATGCAAGTATGGTTATCATGATCTTTCTAAGCTTTTTATCATTATAAATTATTAGAAACCTGAATGTTGTCTGGGAAAGCAAATCTTTTAATTTATACATAGAAGCCATTTTAAAACATTGATTTAAAAAAAAAAAAGAAAACAGTTCTGCCATTTAAAATTTGGTGGGTAAGGGTTAAAGTCTTGTGAATATCTCCATTTGTATTTTTTCTTTTACATTTAAGTCTATTTGTTGTAATTTTAAATGTTCATTCTATTTTTTTTAATACCTCAATTTTTGCCTTACTGGAGAGTTACACCCTAATGCATAGTCAGGCACCTCGAGCATTGTTTCAAAAGATCTCCATGGTAACCTCTCATGAGAAGAGGCTATGCTTGTACAATTCATCTTCTCTGTAAAGTAAACCCAGACCCTGCCAGTTAATTCTTTATTTTAAGGTAAGCCCTCTTTATATAAAAGAAATGACTTTCAAAAGAGTCAAGTCCCCTCTGCCTCCTGCCAAGCTCAGATGCTCTGTCTTGTGAAGCATCGTACTTCAGAACGGTAAGGGCACTTTTCCTGTTTGATAGCCATTGAAATGACAATGTCCACTAAGGATGTTTGGACAAGATGCTGCCCTTTCCCGGCACAAATCTGCCCTATTTCTGCTCTTCGGTCCTGCCTGGCGTACAAGTACAGAGCTGGGAACATCCTCCCATATAATATGAAATATGGCTGGTGTGAGTCCTCATAGTCACACGATCAAACGATGACGTCAAAGGTCTCAACTGTTTCTCCGCTACTGATGACAGCAATGGATGGGGTTAGAACATTGTGGAACCAGAAACAGCTTCTTTGTGAGGAATACCCAGATCCTAAACTTCATCTCCACACGCCTGCCTCCTCTTGCTTTCCACACCTAAATGGTCTCGGGTGTCCCCAGATGTAATTTTCCCTATCTGTTATGCACATTAGGAAAGCTCAAGGAGTTTTGTTTGCTTGGCTGGAGTTCTCCTTGCTTTAGTCCTAAAAGCTGGTTCCCAGAGACCGACCACCCAGATTCTACCTCAGTTGGCCAGGGGTGAAGAGGCCTGGGTAAAAGAGCTCCCCACATGAGATTCTACTGTACAGCCAGTACTGAAAAAGAGCCATTTTCATCTTTTGTCAATGCTCAGACTGTATGTCCAGCTCCCCTCGAGGTCCTCTCGTTACATCGCAGGATGCTTACGTTACTTTTACAGAAGTTACCTCTTAAAAATAAATAGACAAAAGAAAGGACTGAAGGAGCTGAAAGGGTCTGCAACCCAATGGGAAGAATGACATTATCAACTATCCAAACCCACCACAGCTTTTAAGGACTAAAACACCACCCAATGAGTTCTTATGTATAGACCCATGGCCCGAGGTACATATGCAGCAGAGGACAGCATTTTCTAACATGAATGGGAGGAGAGGCCTTTGGTCCAGCAAAGGTTTATTTTCCCAGTGTAGAGGAACACCAAGATGCTGAGGTGGGAGAGGGTGGGTTGGAGAGGGAGCACCTTCATGGAGGCAATGGGAGAGGGAGGAAGGATGGGATTGTGGGAAAGAGATAATATCTGAAATGTAAATGCAGAGAATTTCCAATAAAAAATTTGGGGGGTAAAAAAAGAAAATGGATAGACTTAACTTTCACAACAACTGTTTCTCCAATAGATTTTGAGACCTGATTATTTGAAGTCACATGTATAGCACTGGCTGGGTCATTCTCTTTCACTTTCTAATATCGCAACCCTGATTCTCCTGTAGGTCAATAATCCTTACCAATGTGAAATCGTTCATACACCATAAAGGAGTAGGGGGCTCAAAGCTGCATGGTTTGATATCCATCCACACCCCCTCCACAATTCCTGCCTCCTCTCCTCAAGCTCATTTTTGTTAAGAACAGAATCTCTTATTGCTGTTCTTCCTGGGGAAGAGGTTAGGAGCACAGTCATTGTTCTCCATAAAGGACAAATCGGCAAGTATACAGGGACCGCCTAGGTACAGTCTTGCACTTACAGTCTATTAGGTTCTACAAAGATCCCTGTGAAACAATAAAGGCCTTATTACCAACACAGAAAAATGCAATTCTTCCCCATGAGATATCCATTCAGTAGGGTGTGTGTGCGTGTGTGTATATGTACATGCTTAGATATGTATATATGGATATTTGCAAGTTTAGTCTATAATCTTAGGTAAATATAAAATAGGATTCCTCTGGGTTTATCAAGCAACCGTGGAATTATTTGTCCCTTTTCCCTCTTCTTTCTACAATGACCACCCTCTCTCCTCCCCCGCTAAAGCCCCCTCCATGTTTTCTTCTTATTTCTCACTTCATATGACCTGTATCCTGCTATTTCCCTCTCAAGCCCCACCGAGAGCCGCACTATACGCTCCTGCTTTCTGTAACTACTCTGTGACGCATATTCACATCTGAGGATTTGGAGCGAGGAGCCACGGACAACATTTGTCTCTCTGGGTGTGGGTTTGCTCATTCAGTGTAGACTCTTCTGATCTGCACATTTAGCTGGAAATTCAATTGTTTTCTTGAATAGGGCTGAATAGGGCTCCATTGTGTATATGCACACCAGTTCATCCACAGAAGGACATTTAGGCTTGCCTCTCCCAGGAGTGAAACCCCTTACTGGTTACCCAATACTTACAAAACAGACTCAGCAGATTGTATTTATATATTTATGTACACATATGTATGTATTAAACAATAGCAATCAAAGGGGGAAAAGGCTGTCAATTTGAGAGGGGGGCATGTGAGGGGTTGGAGGGAGAGGAGGGAGAATGCATAGGAGGGGCTGAAGGGAGGGAAGGAGGGAGAGAAGCAGTGTGATTCAGGTTTTTTTTTAATTAGATATTTTATTTATTTACATTTCAAATGTTATCCCCTTTACCAGTTTCCCCTCCCCAACCCCCCCCCGCTCCATTGCTGCTCCCCCTGCTTCTATGAGGGTGCTCTCCCACCTACCCACCCACTCCTACCTCACCACCCTGGCATTCCCCTACACTAGGACATCAAGCCTTCCCAGGACCCAGGGCCTCTCCTCCCATTTGGTTTTAATTAAAATATATTTTTAAAAAAAGCTTAAAAACAAAACACATAAGAAACTGTTTCCTTAGTGCAAACCCACAGACCGTCAGTACACTAGGTCAGAAGACAGTTTGTACTTTATGGGTTTCAGGTACCTGTACCCAGATACCCCCAGCCTCAGAAAGCCACTGTGTCATCCTTGGGAACAGAGTCTCTCTGAACTGTCCCAGTTCCTCCTCAGCTGGTATCCAGTGGAACAAAACTCAGTAACACTAGTGATAACATTCACCCCAAATCAGCACTAAGAGGTCTTGCTCCCCCACATGCCTCCCTAATCTGTACCTGAATAAGGTCCCTGTTCCCAGAACACTGCCATTAATCTTCCTCCCACCTGCCATTTTTGCCACAGGATGATGAGACCTGTAGTAACAAGAACTCAACAAAGAATCACATTAAAACATCTCTTTTGTTTCTCTATAAGATCCACATTAGTAAATTCCTCACTGTTATTGTCTTCATATGTGTCATGTGAATGACCCCCTAAAATGAAGACTGGGGAGCGATACTGACCTCATTCAACCTTTTTAAAATATAGAAAATTGGAGCTAGAGACTCCATAAGAGTGGGTGAAAATTCACTAAACTCTAAATGCCACGCTTATCTAAACATACAACTGCATGTCTGTGTGGAAATTCTCCTCTGCCCAGACATCCCCGTCACAGTAGAATGTGAAGGGACCAAGAGGCCTTCTTGCTAAGCTGCTTGGCCAGAGCACAGTGAACGCTAACCTTTGAAAATGTTCCACAGACTGGGGCTATGGCTGACAGTATTTGTAGCATAATCAGTCGTGTGCTAGGCACACAGTCCATGAACGAGTTTTACCTCTTTCATCTCTGTTTGTTTGGTTTCTTTTTTTATTCTTAGGGTCAGTGGACAATGGAATCAGTTCACTCTCTGGAACTTTGGACATGCCTACCTCTACTTCTTATCATTTCAAAGGAGCCTATTTAATTGTAAATTACGGGTACTACGTAGAGAGCTTTATCGTGTTTCCCATTTGCAGTTGTTTACACTTTGCTATCAATATTTTCCCACCAATATGCAATTCAGAGGCTGTTATGCTGACACTAATGCTAATGGTTATATTATGCCTCTGTTCCACTACAGTGCACGTTTTTTAAAAAAGCATAAAGAGCCCATTTTGCAGATGTTCACATAGCCCCACAGCACAGAGTCGCTTATATCCCGCGCAGAAAATAAGCCTAGACATCCTGTCTCCTGAAGCCAGTTCGCAATTCAGAATTATCTGAATTAATTGAAACCCGACTCAATCAGTACATATTCATGATCCAGATGAAAGATGAGATGTGGTCTTCCTGCCCATGCAAATGAGCAGCAGGCCCACAGCATCACCAAGTCAAGGAGCAAAAGCAGAACAGATGTCTCCGGAAAGAACGAGCCCCAAGCTCACCATTACTGAACTGCCCAGTGTCTGGCATTTCGGTGGTGATCACAAAACGTGGGGTTGTAAAAAGTCAGAGCCACAGGGGCTGCACATCTGTCCCAGTAGCATAACTCAGTCTGAGACCGTGGATGGCGGGGTGACGGCTTGCTCCTAAAGGGAGACGAATACTCCGTGGGCACAGAACAAACTTAATCTCCTTGGAGTTCGGCACTAAGTCTAGAGAACACTACTTCGTGCTCTCATCCCACCACAAGGCACTTGTGTTTTATCACCAGTAAATAGCCCTTGGGAGTCTTTTCGGGATTCGGGGGTCGCTGAACTAAGAGCACATTTTCCTTCCTCTGCTCTTTTTATTTAAAAATAATTTGTAGGTGGAAGCAATACACGTAGTGAGGAAACCACAGGAGCAGAGTGCCGGAGAAAACAGGTATAGGGCAAGCAAGGCTGCCGATCAAAGCAGAGCCTTGTCCCTGGTATTGATTGGAGATGAGACCTAGGGCCAGCTTCATCTCCTTCTGTCTGCGTCACCAATGGGGAGAGCTGGCTGCGGAAGCTGACATCATACCTCACGGGGTCCTGCAGAACTCATAATGAACGGAACTGTGCTTCAAACAAGAGGACTGTGCGGCTGCACTGGTAACAACATGACAATTTAATAATAAACAGAACAGAATCAACAACCCCGAAGAGCCCACGGAGACCTGGCCTCTCTGATTATGCCTCTGGAAAATGGCACTCCAGTGCCAACTTCAAGTCACTGAAGCTAAGGTCCAAAACCCCATAAGCCTTGGGCTTACAGCCAGTTTTCATCCGGTTTATTCTAGGGCTTCCTGTTTTTTTTTTTTTTTTTCATTCCTGCACACATCCTTATTTTTTTTTCCTTTTTATAATATTTTGCATGTTGCAGTGACTAATTTTAAAGCATATATATATATATATATACATATATCCAAAGTAGAGCAAGCGGAACCATTGTGGTGGTTTGAAGCCATGAAGGGCTGCATCACAATAACTATTAGTAATCCATTCCTCAGTTGTGTATCTGGAATTATGCAAACCATGGAACAGAATAAAACCAGCCAGCAGAAATCAGTCTCCCACCCCCTCCTCTACACCCCACCCTCAACTTCCCTGCTTTGAAGATAGCTGGATTTAGAATTATAGGATGTCAATGACCCAGACAGAACCGACACTGAGTGCTGAGCGGAAAGGGGACACAAAAATCTTCACGTTAGAGTTTTTCTTTCTTTTCTATTTCATGGGCATAAGAAGAGAACCAAAATTGGTGGAATCTACAGCTTATGTAATTTGGGAGCTCTTTTGAGAATAAAGGTCGACAATTTTTCCCAGAATGTATATTCATGGTATCACTTTGCTATGTAGGCCCTCTCTTGGAATTTAGGTGGGGGTCCCACAATTCTGTAGTGCTTGCTTCCCATGATCCTTTCCTTAAGCCTGGGCAATATATAAATTCTGGAAATACCTTGGGAGACACAGTTTTGGGGGCAATCCTAGCAGGAACTAGTCCTCTCTAGAAAATTCTAAGATACACAATCCAGACCAGGGGTGGGGGGAAGGCCAAGGACAATAAAATTATGTCCTTGGTCTGAATTCTCAAATTTGACTTATTCATCCAATCCTATGAGGAAGAAAAATCAGAGATCAGCAGGCCAAGGAACAGTTACAGAAAGTTTCATCACAGGAGATCTATGCTCATTCCTGAGAAAGTTCTGACCAAGGTCCTAACAAATCTTAATTTTAATTAGAGCAAGAGGTGAATTAACAACTCCAGCTGCCAGCACAAACAAAAGCCCAGAGAAGCCCCACTTGCGCTCACAGTCAGCAACATCACCTACCTCCAGTGTGTGCGCTATCTCTCTGCATATAGAACAGACACCCAGGGACAGTGGAGGAGGAGGTGGAGGAAGACTGAACTGCTGCCAGCAAAAGGATGCTGCACTTTTAGCAGTCAGAGCAGTGATCTTAGACCAGGGCCAACCAAACAGGAAGGTAGTAGTTCAGTACTGCATAGATAGACAGATAGATAGATAGATAGATAGATAGATAGATAGATAGATAGATAGATAGATAGACAGACAGACAGACAGACAGATAGACAGACAGACAGACAGACAGACAGATAGATAGACAGAAAGATAGATAGATAGATAGATAGATAGATAGATAGATAGATAGATAGATGGTGATATATGGATATGTATGTGGTATGTGTATACACATGCACATGTAAGTGTTTAATTTTTACCTACATACACACACACACACACACACACACACACACACAAAACCTACACTCATAAGTTTCTTAAAAAAGAAACACTTTAATTTTAAATCTACAACCATTTCGGTATAGGTGGGGAGATGTCAGCTTTTGAAATGTAGCAAGGAACCCCTAGTGGCTCAGCTTTGGCCTTCTCTATAAGACCAAAGAGTGGATGCCTCGGTCCTTCTTAGAAGAAGGAACAATACTCATAAGATGAAATACAAAGACTAATTATACAGCAGAGACTGAAGAAAAGGCCATCCAGATACTGCCCCACTGGGGGATCTATCCCATAGATTGTCACCAAACCCAGACACTATTGTAGATGCCAAAAAGTGCATGCTGACAGGAGCCTGATATAGTTGTCCCCTGAGAGGCTGTCAGAGCCTGAAAAATACAGAGGCAAATGCTCTCAGCCAAACATTGGACTGAGAATGGTGCCCCTAGTGAAGGCGTTAGAGAAAGAACTGAAGATGCTGAAGGGGTTTGCAACCCTATAGGAAGAACAACATTACCAACCAACCAGAACCCTCCCCCCAGAGCTCCTAGAGACTAAACCACCAACCAAAGAGCACACATGGAGCAACCCATGACTCAAGCTGCCTATGTAGCAGAAGACGGCCTTTTGGGGCATCAATGGGAGGAGAGGCCCTTGGTCCTGTGAAGGCTTGATGCCACAGTGTAGGGGAATGAGGAGTTGAGAGAGAGTAGGTTGGTGGGTGGAGAAGCATCCTCATAGAAGCAGAGGTAGGGGATAGGGGGATTCTGGAGGAGAAACTGGAAAAGGGGATAACATTTGAAATGTAAATAAAATATCCAATAAAAAATAAAAAATATTCTGAAGTAAAAAAAAAAGAACATCTACATCACAAGTTCGGCATAAGAGCTATGATGTCAATGCAATTTTAGCTCACATTAAAATTCAACCAACAGATGCTAAAATAACCTAGTATAGTGGGAAACAGGGGAGTTGTTTGATGTTCTAGCTCAAGTAGCCTAAATTAGCCCTCCTGGGCTCCTATCACCCTCCTCAACTGCCTTCCACTTTTCTGAGCCTGCTACCCAGTGCCTCCTCACCCCCTGCTTACCCACAGTGCCCAAGTTATTGAACCATGTCAGCTCTCCCTCTGAAATTTCCCTAAGTCTGTCCCCTCCTTCCTGCTTCCCTGACACTTTTATTGGAACTCTTCCAGTTCTCTTGTCTCTAGTTTTGGTCATTAGCTGCCCAGTCGCCTACCAATGTCACACCCATGTCTCTGATCCATCTTCAGATTCTCGAGATCTGTTTCCTGAAGTACAAGTCTATTTTCGTCGCTGCTGTACATATATTACAAAAACTTCCAGCATCTCTCCGTTCCATAAAATAAAAGTTAAAGAAAATAAACCCACTCTCTTTCTTGTGGTCCCCATCTCTCATGGAGACCCACCCTATACCACCCTGTTCCTAGCTCTCTGTATTCAAGCCAGGGAAGTCTCTCCACTGTTTGCTTCAGGCCTTTGCCCATGACTTTGTCATCAAGTTCAAGTTCAAGAGGCTGTGGCTGGAGCTCTGTGGATGAAATGCTTCCCTGGCATACACCACAAATACTGATTGTGCTGGCACATTGTCTGTAAACCCAGCCCTAGAGAGTTAGAGGCAAGAAAATCATATGTGCAAGATAAACCTCAGCTCCACAAGTTCAAAGCCAGCCTGGGATATATTGTGACCCTGTTTCTAAAGGAAAAAATGGTGGGGGGGGGAGGAGAAAGGGAGGGCGGGAAGAAAAAGATAAAGTTTAAATGTCATTTTTTTTCATGAAATTTTCTCTGACTCACCCTCCTCTGGCTGAATGGCTATATCCTTCTTTGAGGCTCTGTTGTGAAACTTTCAGTTTCCTTAAAATAAAATTATCAATGTCCTCATCTCTGCTCATTAGGGTCTATTCATCTCTGTCTGTCTAGCACCCACCAGAGATCCAACATGCCAATGCTTTTTATTCAAACTGGAAATAAACAACCCCCCCCAACATAAAATACTGGAGCAAGAACAGCCTTAGAGCTGCGAATGTGCTCCTTATTTATTTAATCTTCCGGCCACAACATGTTCCAGAATACTGACTGGTGTGCAAGAGGATAATGGGAAGGCCAGATGCACACACAGAAACTCTCCAGAGCCCTAGAGACAGGAAGTGCTTACATCCAAGATACTGTAGTAATTCCGTGTGTTGGGGTTGGGGAGGTTATTTAAGTCCGCAATGGCCTAACCTCACTTTCACTTCGTATGTCCTGTTGGATATGCAAAATTTCTTTAAAAAGCAAAACAAAACCATGTCCTCTGGGATACAAAGGATGCTCTGTCTTTGGGAGTTAGGGGATGCTGTCAGCCTTCAGAGCCCTTGTTGGCTGTACCACACCAGCTCTTTCCTTCAGGTAGTCTTAATTACCAGGACTACTAGAGAAAGGCAGCTAGCTGCACCAGTCTCCAGCAGGCAGACCAGCAGGTTTTCCATATTCCCCCTTTCAATTAGACAGTCCCAGCTAGTTGGAGACTGCAAGCTAGAAAAGCTCCAACAGAACACTTCCCAAAGGATGATTACTATTGTTGAATTACCCTCCCCTGAGACACTGATTCTACATCATCACAGGACAACAATCAAAGGAGTCAAATTCCTTTATACAAAAATCATCTGCAAATAAGCCCCATGGTCGGCTATATTGTTGCTCTTGAACATCCAGGATTCTATTCCCAGAGACAGGTTATCTATTCCCACCCACTGACATGTAACCTGTTGAGTGTCCTTGCAGGGATGGGGTATTTTTCCTCCTTGCTTTTCTAGTAATAGCTTAGAAGCTTTAAATGTCATTATATATTTCCACCAGACCTGATTTCTACCATTTACACACACACACACACACACACACACACACACACACACACACATACTCCATGGAAAAGTGCATGTTCTAGAATAAGACTTCTCCCTAGATTGGAACCCTGGAAGGATTAGAACAAATGTAGAAATTCGAGGAGAGCTGTTACCAAGAGCCAATGTATAAATGATACTTAAGAGTCATGTGCAACTTTAACACAGGCAGTTGACACAAAGGAATCTAAATATATTACCCAAATGTACAAAGAACACTTTTTATGTGTAAGGTGATTTGAATCAGTTGGAAGCATGAACTATGTTCCCACAGGACATATATATTGTAGGATACAGCAAAGGAGAAGATAACTTACAAAGAAGGAAATCTAGTAATTAATAAGTTATAAAATATTCAGCTTTGCTATCAATTTAAACATTAAACAAGTATAATATAATTTTGGTAAATTTAAAACATATATATTAAACATATATTAAGTAGTAGAAGATATAGCACATAAAGCATTGGACATTAGGAAAAAAACTTGGTGATAAATATTAAAAGCTATAAAGTTTCCCTCTCTCCCTCTTCCTTCTCCCTTCTCCCCTCCCTTCCCTCTCTCTTTCCTCTCCCCTCCCATGTGTGTGTGTGTATGTGTGTAATTCGTGTCTCTGTGTGTTATATGCTGCATGAGAGTAAACAACTGTGTATACCCTTGATGCTCACAATATGCATATATGTACATTGAAGCCGAAGGAGAAGATCAAATGGCATCTGTAATTCTTGACATTGCCTGAGACTATGCAGGGTCTGTTGCTGAATGGAAAGCTCACTATTTCACCTAGGCTAGATGACCAGCAAGGTCCCAGGATATGCCTGTCTCTGATCCCAGTGCTGGGTGTGAAGGATTCCAGCTCAGGTCCTCAGGCTTACACAGCAAGCACACTTACCCACTGAGACATCTCCCCAATGCCCCAGAATCTTACTTTGCCTTAGTGCTTTCCAAAATGGTGTTCCCAAGGTATGATAATGAACTACGCATGAAGGCTCCACTCTCTCCTTACCTTCCCCGTCTTGCTTTCTATGTTCTTGTCTATTGGCATTAAGTTTTTCTCATATTAGTTCATAGCTTTCCGTTAATAGGAACATTGAAATATTTTATATACTGATAAATGCTCTACCCATTAGTCATAGCATTTCTTTAGATTTTTGCATTATTTTACAACCATTTTCTCCTCTGTCACTCACCTTTAAGTTTTGATGCTGTTCAATAGACACAGAGCTGATTTTAGTACAGACAAAGCTATTGGGATCACTGTGATGTTTGTGTGCTTACTTTGCCTCAGGTAGCAAATCCACATTCCAAGAATACTGCAATGTTCTCCTACAAAAGGCATGTTTGCTTCATTTACCTGGAGACTTTATGCTAAATAATCATAATTTTCCCTTTAATATTAGCTGTTTCATTGGTCTCAATACCAGTACCACACAATAGTAAATATGATTTTCCAGTAAACCTTAATATTCAAAATCATCTACTATTTTTCAGAACTGCTATTGGATTCAAAATTTAAATAAAACTTACTCTTTAATATGGTTATTAGAATTGTTTGTTCTAACAACGACTATGATATACCTCTGTATTTGTTGTTTTAATTCCCTTAATAAAGGTTTTAAGACATTTTTCCACCAAAGCTATGTGCTCCCTTTGCTTGCAATTCATTAAGTACTTTATAATATGTGCTCTCTTGTGAATAATTTTTATTTTAAGTTAGTTTTATAGATCTATATGGAAATACTTTTGACTCATATCATAGTCTTTCAGACCTCTCCCGGGTTTCTTATGAAATAATTATTTTATCTATAAATAATAAACATTTTGCCTAGTTAAAAATAACACTCACTATTTACTCATTTCTCATATATAGAGCTTGTGATGCTATCTTGAGCATCAGCTGTCAACAATGGTCAATTCTGTCTTTTCTTAACTTAGAGAACTCAGAGTATCTTTCTGAAATATTACACTTATTGGGAAAGGTTTTGTCATACAGAAACATTGCTTTAAAGCCAGTGTAGTAGTAAGGACCTATCCTTGGGAAATACTGCACAGATGCACCGAGGACTTGAAGGAGGTTTTAGCAATTTCCCTTGCTGGTGATGTGCTGGAGATCACGTAAGAACTCAACACTTTGATGGCGGCTGTGCAAGCACAGTTCAATGGTGTTTAACGGTAAAGGTCTCATCTACCAAGCTCCTAGCTCCTTTGTGTTCTTCATTTCTTCTTGTGCATCTGTATTTCCATCTGTTGCTGTTTTAATAAAGGATTTCTATGATATTTAACTTACTGCAGGTGTACTACTGGAGAAATCTTTTGGGTTTGTATGTCTGCAAAAGTCTTTGATTTGAAAAGTCGTATTTGCTAGCCAGAGAGCTCAAAGTGGGCATTTTGGTTTCGAATTTTAAAGACTTTTTAAAGAGAAATCAGCTGTCACGTTTGTCCTTGTTCCTTCATACACACTGTGATAGTTTCTCTGCCTGCCTTTAATATCTCCTCTTTAACACGTGTTCAAGGCAATTTGATGGTGATGCACCTTGGATTTGTTTGTCCTCCCATCCCCATCACTGGTTGGTCTTTGAAATCCTATGAATAGTTACAGCACTTTCAGTTTGGAAATTCTTCATCCATTATTTCTTTAGCTATGTCTTCTGTTTTCCATGGTGTTACTGATCCCTATTGCATGCTTATTGGGTTGCTTAAAAGTATCCTGCAGACAACCAATGCGGCCTCCCCTATTTTTCTTTTGTAGTTTCTGTAGAAATGCTTTGAAATCCACTGGTTCATTGTTTGTTTGTTTTTTTTCCCCTTTGCATTGTCTCATCAGATATTAATTCCATGCAATGGAATTTTTTTTAATCTCACACAGTTTAGAGTTATAAACTCTAAAATTTCAATATAATGTGCAATCTGATTTCTCTGTAGAGCAGGCAAATCTTTTTGTTTCTTTAAAAACTGTTGTCTATAGCTCTCCTTTTAAAAGAAATATGACATAATTTAATACCTGCTTTAAAGTCCTGATGTGAAAATTTTAACATCTATATCCAGTCTTGTCCACTTTCAATTGAATAATTGTCGGTTATATTATTATGCATATGTGAACTTTGATCTTTGATTGGATCAGAGATCCCTTTCACTTTACCCTGTTGGGTATTCTGTATTCTTACGAATGCTTCATTTGTCCTGAAGTTCAGTCAAGTCACACTTAGGTGACTGTAGCCTGTATGATGTTAGAAAATAGGACAGTGATGTTTTCAGGGCTACTATTCTCCACGACTGTAGAAAGTCCTTTCTGTGTAGTCTTCTCAGTGTGCCATGGATTACAAAGTCTTCAGGGTGGGTTGGTAGAAACAGACACTATCGCCATTTCAGAAAGAGTAAAGGCATTTGCTCTCCTTATTGTCTCTGAAGGTTCTTCCCATGAAACTAACCAATCCTTGACATTCATCTATTGATTGCCATGTTACTGTACCTCGTGGAGCTTGCTCCCATACACTGAGGGTTTCATTCCTCCAGCTGTTCTCCCTGGATTCTCTTTCCTGGTTCCTAATAGTAGAGTGTTTCTACACAGTCCCTGGTGCCTTGTACCCTAGAAAGCTGAGGAAATTATGGGGATCATCTCATTTGTTTCCTGTCTTTTCAGGATCAGCTTATTCTTATTTGATGCTCACTATGTTGAAAACCATTGGCTACTTATTTTGTCTGTCTTGGTTTATTTCAGGATCCTACTCCTAAACCTCTATCTAGCTCCAAAGGCATTTATATACGTTTAAAAGTATAAAAAAATACTACATAACCTCCAAGCATAAAATTATAGTCACATGTAATTTAATGTCAGAGAGGCATTTATTATGTGAACATCAGAGGGTGGCTACATGAGCCAAGGAGACAATGACATCAGTAGGCAATAAAATTTTATGTAGCTAGCATTATATACATCACTGTGACTGAAATGTTACCATGGGGTGCCTGACTACACATAGATCAATGGGTAATGAGTGGGAGATCTTATAATAAATGTATAGGAATAGATGACAGAGGGGAAGGGAGGGTTTGAGACAGTAGATTAATACCGTGTGATTCACTGGATCAAGTTCTTCCTTGGGAATGCTGACTTGTTTTATTCCCAAGAATGCAATCAGCTCTATGATGGTCTCCTGGTATCCATTTTTAATATGAGTTAAGCGTTTAGCTCAAGTGAATAGGAAAGAAACAGAAACAAGTGTAAGAACTTATTGCTAAAAATAATAATAATAAATATAAATAATACTGAAGGAGTTTCTTCCATCGTAATGACTTGGAAGACAAGAGATGTTGAGACAAAATGGTTTCATACTTTCAGAGGAGTAAAACTCTCTAAAAAAAAAAAAAAAACTACCCAGAAAACATGAAAGTAAAATAAGCTACTTCTGCATTCTATTCTGAAGGAGTAACTGTAGTTTTAGTGATGAAAAATGAAGCACTAGAAAGTAAATTATATTATTTCTAAAATATATGTAAAGTCTTCAATAAAATATGAACAAATTGAAAAGCAGTGTTTTACGAAAAATAATGTTTCCAAGGAAGATTTATATTAAGTGTACCATCATGATTCAACATTTGAATTGCTTAAAAACATAAAATTCTTATCCTTATTAGAATAATTTGTTCTTTAATATATTATCCTAAGTTACTGGGTATAGTAGTATACGCCTATAATGTCAACACTTGGAAGGCAGACGTAGGAGGATTATGAGGTTGAATTCAGCCTGGATTAAATATATATTAAAAATCCTACCTATTCTTCTAAAATTATATTGTCCTAATTAAAAAATAGATGATTCAAAATCTTTCCTCATAATAGTCACAGGACTGCTACATTTAGCAGTAATTAAGATTTAGCTAAATGTTTTGTAATGACTATAATAAGAAATATATATATATATATAATTTCTCAGTTGAATGTGATACAGGTACATGGGGTTTACAATGGTTTACACTGAAAATTATATGATAAATATATCCATGGGCTGTTTAGATTTTAATCTGTAAACCCCAGTAAGGTCTAACATGGTGACTCTATTTAACCTCTCTAGAAGAACCAAAGATAACCTGTGAGCCCCACTTGCCCAAGGAGAGAGAACTTCCTAGAATGCTGGGGGTTGTGGTTCTTGTAAGATAAAAAGCCATGTGTTTTCACTCCCCTAAACATGTTTGCTTGACCCAGTTGCACTGGATGTGCTTGATTGGATGTACGTGGGAACAACGTGGGCAGGAAGTAGGTCAGAATATATGCTTAGTACTGATTGCATCTGATGGGGAATGCAGAGGCCTTATGATTTTTGCCTTTTTTTAGGCCTCTGCAAAATATGACTCATTTCCATCTTCTGGGAACCCTAGAGTGGTCCTGGCCAGAGTCCATCATCCTGACCAGCAGTTAATGAAAGCTAGATTCAGATTCAGCTCAAAGCTTCTAAAACTGACTTTTTTTCTCATGATGCTCAGATCTAACATTCTCCACCCATTTGTATTTATAAAAGACATCTCCCTTGATCTGCCTTACATAGTCTACTTTTTCATGTTTATGTAACATGTATGTTTGTCTAGCAAGCCAGGTGATATATATGTTCATGTTTACAGCTTCTTATAAACAGAATTTCTAATCTTCTTTTTACAATATGATCTCGGTAAGAAAATGCATGGTTTTGAGTTATATCTCAAGAGCCATAAACAGACCCTAGAAACTTTTTAATATTTCAAATGAACATCTGGGATTCTGGTTGTTTGGAAATAATCTCCAGTGATACAAGCCCACAGTACGCTGAGAAAGCTTCCTGCTGACTGGGATCCTGCCCCACAAGCCAGGTCAGCTGGCAAGTCATGAAACAGTATTCATCCTTTCCTAGACCTGGTTACTTCCAGAATTCTCCTTTGTAGAGCTTGACATGTTTTTCCTATAGTAACCCTAACACTGAAGGAATGTGTCATCAAAAATATTCAAAGAAATATAGCCCACCTTCATTAGACTCTCAGGAGACATCATCAGAGACATACATACCTGGGCCCTTTGTCCCCCTTGCTTCTTACGTCCCTCACTGTCTCCACATCTTGTCGTACTTAAGACCCTTACCTGTAATCTATATTCATTTAGAACTTCTTGATGTGTCCATAAAATATTCTATACGAAGATAATTGTTGGACTTAAATATAGAAAATACACAGGGAAAGCCTCGGAGACATCCACAGCGATGAGATCATTCTCTGTGGGCAGAGCAATGAGTTTGCCCAGGAAGGACATGCACCCAAGAAAAGATGAACGAGTCTTCAAGATCACCCTTGTAAGACCCATGGAAACAGGAAAGATGAAATGCTCTGTCCTGCAGAATAAAATGTGTATCTCTATTCCAGGACTCACTAACAAGTGTGTTCTGGCAGAGCTGAACCTCATGACGTCACTGTGAGATGCACAAAAGCCATTTCCTACATATTACAAATGCTTGCAGTGAAGGTAACTGGCTGTAAATTTGACTCCCCACCCTACCCCAAGTCCCCACTCCCAGTTATGTTAAGATTATAGTTGGGCTAGGCCTGAGGAGGAAAAGATAAGATCAACACAGTTACTACCACCACAACATTCTCCTTTTTTGTTCTTTATGCCACAAAGCAATAGCTCTAAAAGTGCCTGTAACAAAACTATGAATAAAGCATCACTCTTGGCTTCTAACTTCTCCAAACACAAGAGTTATAGCTCACCCTACTGTAGTAAGCTAACCACAGAGACTAAGAAAGCCAGGGGAGATTCTGGCCACAAACCTCAAAGGTAAGATGTTCCCAAACAATAGTCCTCATTAGGTGATAAACTTGAAAAGCTCAAACAACCTGGTGAAGCCCATATTCTGAGAAGAAACAGAAGACTGTTGTGTCTCAGAATGGGTCCAGGTCATGAGAAATGTTATCTTTCAATGAAACACTGCAACATCAATTATTTAATACTGTGATATAGTGTGTGCGTGTGCGTGTGCGTGTGCGTGTGTGTGTGTGTTCTTACCTTCTGGGATCACAGCACAGTCTAAATTATAAGCAATAAATTATAAACAATAAAGCTCATTCAAATTCACATAATTTCTGTTACCTTGGGGGAATCCTGATTGGCCTTTGGTCTCTAGGTAGCTTCAGGACCGGGGCTCTTTCTCACAGGAACCAACTTTGTGAGTCAAAGAATGAAACTTTCAGCCCCTTCCTCAATCTCTGATAATAGGCAGCAGAATCTGGAGAAAGAGTTGATCACTGGTGGCCAATCATCCCTACAGAGTGGAACCTTTAAAATTCACTAAACAATGAGTTTATGGAAGATTCCATCTTGTCAAGCACATTTGTGTGTCCACTGACACACAATCTAACAAACTTCCCATGATGTCTAGATAGGTGTAGCAAACCAAGTCTGTATCTCCTATGGCTAGGACTCTCCACGGTCTCATTCAATGTGCCTCCTCGTCTGGCTGTTCATGGGTAACCTTTACAGTAAATCAGCAATAGCAGAGAAGGTGATTTCTTGGTTTTCTTAAATTATTCTAGCAGGTTGTTGAACCAGAACTGGGTGGGCATTGTCGTCAGGTAGAACAGACATGTGGGTATGATAAGGCAGTGTGAGAGTTTAGCTGATCATCAAGACAGGCAGTGGGTGTGAAGAAAGTTTGAAAGAACAAATGTTCATGTGAAAAGAAACTTCCTGTCAGAAGTGTTGCAAGTTAAGGCACTTAGGGTTGCCATCAACCTACCAGAAAAAGGAACGCAAGCCCAACATTCATGGGTCACTGGGTTGCTCTACTTCTTTAATTTTTTTTTTTTTTTTTTTTTTGCTATTCTATATATTTCAAAAGTTATCTACTTTCCAGGTTGCTCTAGTTTTGTGAGCAAGCATCTCTTTTGACTGCCTTGAACTGTAAAGAGGAAGAACCCATTGAAGTCAAACCAAGAAATAAAAGTTTTCATTACAAAATCCATGAATATGGAAAAAAGTAAATGGTCACTATATTTCTCCCTCTCCACCTTTCTCAGAGAATCAGCCCTCACCAGATATGCGCACTGTCTCTGCCTTATCAGGAAATAATGGAAGCCAGCCCTGGGCTGCCTTTTATGTTCTTTCATTGTTTGAACATGGCTTTGATTGGCAGCAGCCAACATATGACTTAAACTCTTTTCCACCTCAGTTTCCCTAGTAGCTGGGAATTCTCCCTCACATTTCTTTTGTACTTTTACTAGGTACTTTGCATGTACATAGAACAGTATCTGTGTGGCATTCAGAGGATGGTAGAATCTGTTGTCACTTCTGTCCTGCCAGTCTCAGGGATCTAACTCGAGCTCAGTGGCAAGCACCTTACTTTATGGAGCTACCTAGCCAGGCCCCTTTCCCACATGTCTAGCTTCCAATTCTGACTTTGTTTTGTTTGATTTCGAGACATAGTTTTGCTATGTGCGATGGTTTGTATATGCTTGGCTCAGGGAGTGGCACTATTAGGAGGTGTAGCTTGGCTGGAGTAGGTGTGTCACTGTGGGCGTGGGCTTAAGTCCCTCACTCTAGTTGCGTGGAAGCCAGTCTTCCGCTAGTAGCCTTTAGATGAAGATGCAGAACTCTCAGCTCAGCCTGTACCACGCCTGCCTAGATTGCTTCCCTGCTCCCACCTTGATGATAATGGACTGAGTCTCTGACCCTGTATGCTAGATAAATGTTGTCTTTATAAGAGTTGCCTTGATCATGGTGTCTGTTGACAGCAGTAAAAGCCTAACTAAGACACTATGTATACCAGGCTGCACTCAAACCCACCCTGTAGCCCTCAAACTTACAGCAATGCTTATATGTCCATCTCCTTGGTGCTGGGGTGCCAGGCATGAGCCATGATGGCCACCTGGTTCAACTTCTCTTTGGAATAAACAAGTGAGCCATATTTTTTGGTTATTTGTGAATAACAACCAGTGGGGGGTACTGTTACCCTTGAGATCATATAGACCAAAAAAAAAAAAAAAAAAAAAAACTGATTCAAAATGCAACAGAATGGGGAAAGGGCATAGAGCTCAGTTACAATAGTTATGTAAGGAACACTGCAGCCTGGAGAGTCAGGATCGGCTTGTCCAGAGTGAATGACAATGTACTCTGTACAATGAATTTCTCACTCTGGATTCTTCCAACATCAACGACATTAGATTAAGTCTGTTATAATATGAATGAGATTTTTTTTTTTGAGTTGGAACCTCTGAAAGTGTGTTGCAAAGAATTTACCACCATAAAAAGACAAGGGCTGTTATCAGGAATTCAAAGCTTCTCTTTTCCTCATTTAATAGCACCTACCATGTGCCCAGCACCATCCTGCTTATTGGGGAAGCAGACATCTGTTTTTAAATTCCATTTATCCCAATGCTGTGATGCCCATATCATTTTAAAGCAGATAAATAATTTTATTCCTTTATGAACAAAATCTGAATGACTAATCACAGTTGCTTATCGGCTCCTAAAACGTAATAGCAGACAGGGTCAGTTGTTGCATGGGCTTCTATGGAAAACACCATGCTATATAAGACATGTGGCCAATTTGGTGAAGTAAGTGGTTTGCACAGCTCTACGTCCTTGTTGAATGGATGCCCCAGTGTGGCATGAGAAAGCCCTGCTGCTGACAGCAATGTATTTCAAAAGATATTTTAAGACTGATTTCACAATCCCCTCCGGGCTTCCAGATACTCTGTGCCTTATATATTACAAGCCCGAGTAGGTAGAAGCTGAGCAAATGCTTTGGTATACTCACACACATATTCATGCCTTCCAGATTTTTCCCAGCGTATTAACACAAACTTTTTTTTTCATGAATAAATACTGTGCTCCCCAGTACTGTACAAGATTATGCTGAACAGCAGCAGTGTGTTACCAGTGACTCTGTGAGACACATGTTTACACATATGGAGACAGAGAAACCGTTTAAGAGCCCGGGGACTCGCCAAATAACTACTAACTTATTATTTCATCCGAAAGAAGAACGAGATAGGGAACAGTAATCTCCGGGGAGGCCGAATGTGCTGCAGACGGACTGTGTTAATTATCATCTCAAAAGTTCATCAGGAGCCTCCAAGCTCAGCAAACTTGATGAGAAATCCATTTTCCTGCTGACAGTCTTTCCAGCCCGTTCTCGCATTCTTGCTTCTAATTACTTAATTAAAGGTGCTTCAGAATGAGATGCTGTCATTTCTCTTTCACAGACCTTAGAACCACGGAGATGCTCATCACTGGATCTTTTGAGCTCTTGAGTGACAGTTCGTTCCCAATACAGTAAGCTATATCACTCCAGCTTCTACTTACAAGGAGAATATACATGCATAGCTCTTCTGAATACTAAAGAATTACTTTTTCAATGTTTCTCGTTAATTAGTAGAAGAAACTGAACAGAGACAGTTATTACCTGGTACAACTGCCTTCAGCCTACATTTTTCATCTCCTGAAAAATGCTGTGTTCATAATCATGTGTCTATCATAAGTTGTCAGAGCGTGGAAATCCGGTTATCAATAGAAGCAGTCACCATGTTCTCTGAGTTACACTACTTGTTCCAAGCTCATCTGTAACGGGAGAAAACACTCAACACCCAGAAAGCAATTGTCATCTGGAAAGGGGGACTCTGATAAGTGAATTGTGCCTCAGATTCCTCGTCAAGGACAGAGACTAGCTGGTAATGACAAGCACTGGCTGGCAAAGTTGCCTTGGTCAATTACCTTCTGCTGAACTCAGGTCTGTACAACCACAACGCATCCCACAGAAACAGATTGCTAGGAAGTGATGGGGAAAGAGACATACTAAACTTGCCAACATAATAGGACACAGTCTCATTTGAGCAAATTGAAGTTTCACTTTATTCTCCATCATTTCTCCCCCTGCCCCAACACAACAACATGAATCTTTACTGGTCATTTAGGACCACTTACAGGGCATTAAGCAAACATACACACACATAACAGTGACATAAATCTTTACTGAGTATTTGGGCTCACCTACAAGACATCATGTCTTACTATATTTATAAATCACTATTTATGACCCATTTGTAGATGTAAATCATACACAATTCAGATAAAATATATTATTTTATACCAACAGTGATGACGTTCTCTAGGGCCCAAATGGATATTATCAAAGAACCCACACTATTTAACGGATTATATTGATAGACAGATTTTTTTTTAATCTTCCTTCTAGTGACTGTACTCTTGCCAGACTAGAGGCATGCTACACAGAACTTAACATCAAATACCAAATATATTCAGAGCACATAGAAAACCCCTGATGGCCTTTTCCTCTGATTCAAGTGATCTTACTTCTAAGCTGAGAAAGGAAACAGGGAACAGTGAAAACAAAGACCAGAAGGAGCAAGAGTCTAGATTGCTAGAAAGAGCAAGGATCTGCTACACTAGCAAAGGAAATTGCTGGATATGTATATTAAGTCACAGGCAAACATGTGTATGCATGTATGAGCAAGTGTGTCTGTGTGAGTGTGTGTGTGTGTGTGCACACGAGCATGCATACGCACATATGCATGCATACGTATCAGGTATTTGTCAAGTGCTGTTATTTGCGAGCCAAGCATTTCTTATTTATAACTACTCTAACATTTGATTATTCCTAGCAAGCACAAGATGAAATTACCAAAACAAAATCCAAGTCTAATGATTAAAAGTTAAGCTAGACGGCTCAAGAGATGGCCAAGTGTCTGTTCTGAGAAACCAGTTAGTCTTGAGTTCAAACCTGACACCTACGTACAAGCCAGGCAGGACTACACGTGCTCTTACTGCCAACACTGAGGAGTAGAGGCAGATGGATCCCGAGAGCTCACCAAACTTCCGGTCTAACTGAAACAGAGTCTTCTGCACTCTGCAAGAGAACTTGCCTCAAAAAAAGTGGAATGCTTTATATATTCTAGACACTAACCCACCTGTCGTATGAATAGCTGAAAATATTTTCCCATTGTGGAGGCTGCCTCTTCACTCAAGTAATGGTGTTCTTTACTGTGTGGAAATTTAAGATTCATGAGGCACCATTTATCAACTGTTCATCTTTAAGGCCTTCTTTGATGAAGTACTGTTCAGAAAATCCTTTCCCATGCCTACAAATGCAAGCATATTTAGTTTTCTCTTTTATAGGTTTCAGGATATCACATCTTATGTTGGGTGTCCTTGACCCATTTGAGCTTTGTACCAGGTGGAAAATAAAGATCCAGCTTCATTCTTCTACATGCTGCTATCCACTTTAACCAGCACAGTGAGGATGTTATCAACTCTCAGATATGTGTCCAATATTTGAGGAAGGCTTTTTGTCAAAAACAAGATGACTATAGGAATGGAGATGTATGTATGGATGCTCTGATTCATTGATCAATGAATCTATTCTGGTTTTATGCCAATAGTTGCTTTTATTACCATTGCTCTGTAGTCTAACTTGAAATCTGGGATGGTAAGAACTTCAGTAGTATTTTATTATTCAGGATTCATTTGGCTTTCTTGGGTCTTTCCTATTTCTAGATTAAAGTTAAGAATGTTTCTCAACTTCTTTAAAGAAATATTCTGAGATTTCCATTGAATCTGTATATCACAAGTTGTCCATGAGCATGGGAGATCTTTCCATCTTCAAGGGTCTTCTTCAACTCCATTCTGCTGTCTATAATGCCCTTTGTTAGATTACTTCCGAGATTTTTAGGCTATCAGAGTTAGAATAGTTTGCCTTATTTCTGCTTCCATAAGTTTGTTATTTGCATATAGAAAAGTTACCAATTGCTGTGCTCTGATTCTGATCTTCCTCCTTTGTTCAATCTGTTTGTCAATTGTAAATATTTTCCAGTAGTCTTGAGGATCTCTGATGTATATAATTTATAACCTGGACAACTCCTTTCCTTTTTGGATTCTCTTCGCTTTCTTCTCTTGTCTTATTGTCTTAGCTAAGACATCAGGCAGTATCCTGAACAGGAGGGGAGAGAGTGAACATTCTTGCACTAACACAAACAACTCAGTTTAAAAATGGGGCATGGAACCACACAGAGAGTTCTCAAAAAATGAAATATAAGTGACTGAGAAATACTTTGAAAATATGTTCAACCTCCTTAGTCATCAAAGGAATGCAAATTAAAACTAATTTGAGATTTCAACCTACCCCAGTCAGATGGCCAAGACCAAAACCACAAATGGCAGCAGATGCTGGTGTGGATGTGGGGAAAATAAAACACCTGCTCATTGCTGGTAAGAATATAAACTAGTGCAGCCAGGATGAAAATCAGTGTGACTGTCCCTCAAAAAGATAGAAATAGATCTACCTTATGATCCAGCTAATAATACCATTCATACATTCATAGGCATATACCCAAAAAACTCTACATGCTACTATGGAGACACTTGCTCATCCATGTTTATTGTTGTTCTATTCAAAGTATTCGGGGAGATAGAAACAGCTAAGAAATGTCCATCAACAGATAAATCATATTCACCTACCTATCATATATACGAAAAGTCATAGATCATATATATATATACATATATATATAATACATAATACATTTTCACAGGGGACTGCTAACAAGTGTAAGAAAGATGAAATTACAAAATTCACAGATGAAAAAAAAATGGAGCTTGAAATAACCATTCTGAGTGAGGTGACCCAGACTCAGAAAGATAAGCATCATATGTTTCCCCTTGTAGATGTTCCTCTTGAATTTTTAGATATGAGTGTTTTATTTAGGATACACAGTGATTAGGAACTTAGTGAGAGGCCATGCAGAGGGGGTTATTTCAAGAGAGGGGAAAATAGAACAGAGTGATGCAAAGAGGGGGAGAGAATAATGGAACAGCAAGGGTGAAATGAGACGAGTAGTGGAAAAAAGTGTTTAAGAGGGAACATAGTAAATAACGCTATTTGCTCTGAAAATATCACATGGAAAACTACTGCTGCAGAAGCTTCCTAAGATAAAACATGACAAATTTAAAAAGTCCAAATTTAGTTAACCCTATAAGTGGGTAAATAGATACCACAATCAAATAAAAAACAAATACAAAAATAAACAGTGTCAGGAATGAGTTGCTTTTATTGGAATTGTTCACAAATGATATCCCATAGACAGACAGCATTATAAGCCCTTTGGTGTTGGTTACCCTGAAGAACTTAACAACAGGAGTCTGTTACTAAAGAAACTACATACTTGAACCATAGAGCATGAAGAAATCAAGCTGGTATTGATCTGGAAGCTTCATTCCTACTGGTTAGCTTTCATGGCTATGCATGCTACTGGGGGAGAAAAGAAATGATCAATCTTAGTTGTGAACCCTGAGGCCTGCAATAATTTTCTCCATGGCAAGATATTTTGATTGGTCTAATCATAGCCTGAATTTTACGGAAGTAACCAACAAGAATTGAATTTAAGATCAACTCCACAAGATGGAACTCTCAGCTGACACAGCTACTGTGACCAAGAACCTATCCAAAAACAAACCACCAGCTAGAGAAGAATTCACTACTGTTACTATGCTAACTGAACATAATATTAAACATATTCCTAATGACTTTTCAGGATATCTATAGATTAGTTCGCGTCTCAAACTTCTTTTAGCAATAGAGTATGACTAACAAAGAGTCCCAAAATTAGTCAAGATCCAGACACTAAATGAATATGGAATCCTCAGTTCTAAATAAGATACATTCCCTCCTCTTAAGTCACAGGATCTTTGCAGAATGGGGCAGAAAGACTATGAGAGCCAGAAGTAGTGGGTAACAGTAATGAAAACAATGGGGGTGCATAATAGGGTGTTAAAGTTTGGTCTTTTGCTATGCATTGTAATGCTAAATGCTAAATAAGATCTAGTTGTCTCAGGGAGGAGAGGATCATCACATACACCAAATGATGCTGTGGAATTTTGCTCCTTAATTTAATACTATTGATTGAATAAAGATGCCTACAGCCTAGAGTTAGGCAGAAGAGGGGTAGGTGGAGTTTGGGTCCTTGGGCAAGGGGTCTGAGAAGAAGAAACATAAGATGGGGAGAGGCGAAGATTCCATGGGCTAAGAGATCATGAAAACATGGCAGTGGGGGCTGACCAGTTAAAGTAAGAGCAGCCCAGATAGAACATGTCAAGTTACAACTCAGGGTTATTGATAGGAAGGTAGATACTAATAGCTTAGAGTATAGAGATCTGGCCAGCTCTAGTGTTTTAAAGGCTTATCACAAACATAAAGGTGTTGTGCCTTTTATCTGGGAACTAAATGAATCATGGCAGGGTAGAAACTTCCAATGAATATTAAATATTTACGACGACAATAGGACAGTTGCACATATGAACACAGAAGTTGTAACAGAACGTCCAAGATGTGCACAAGTTCAAGCCAGACAAACTTCCAACCTGAGAGGGAGGAAGTGGGCATGAGAAAGTCCCACCATTTCCTGAGTAAGCTATTAGTAATTCATGGTTGCTGGAAGACAGAGAGCTAGTTTTCCTGAGATGTGTGGCCTGCTGATAGCATTGATACGCTCCAGTGAATGGCCCCACACCCATGAGCATATAGGCACCAATAATTAAATTTGAGTGGTTTTTAAAAATAGAGTAAAACCCAAAGCTCACTGGGTAAGGAAGCAGGACCTAGAGCTGTCAGAAGACAATGGACAGATGAATATGATCAAAAAGCAACATATGAAGTTCTCAAAAACAATAAAAAAATATCATAAAATAAGATACAGAGCAATAAAGATACCTAACATCCTTTTCTTACCTCCACATGTAGATGCACAGAAGCAAACATGCATGCTTGCACTTGAAAGCACACAAAACACACACACACACACACATATTGTGTGTGTGACAACAAATTTAAGAAAAAGAGATCATGACTTTGAAAGAGAACAAGGTCAAGGGAACATGGGAGAGTTTGGAGGGAGAAAGGGGAAAGGAAAACATGATGTGATTATATCATAATATGCAAAATAAGCAAATATATTAATAGAGAAATTAAGTAAAATAAGCAAATATATTAATAGAGAAATACATTTGTTTAAAGGATAAAAAGATGGCATCAAATAGATCTTGATTCCTACACTCAACTGAAGCATTCCTTAAAGAATAAGAACTTTATCTTATTCTTCTATTTCAAGCACGTAAAAACCACTTGACTCATAATGACTCTGTGAGCATTTGTTGAGTGACTATACGAACACAGTGGGGTAAGCTATCTCATTTGTCTTAGCAGCTTTCTAATCCTTTGTACTGTTAGGGTCTACAGACCTCTCAGCAACTATTTGATTTGGGACTAAAGCCAGAAAACAAGAATGGTTTTCTATGCTGCACTTTTCTGTTTCAAATGGTTCTATACTGCAGGTCCACAACATAAATGCTTAGCCTCCCACTGCCCCAAACAAAGCTGATTTTCCTTTGCCTCTCTATTTTTGAAAAGCGCAAGGCGGCATGTATGTTTGTGTTTCTTTCTGTTGACTGTAGGTTTTGATAATGTTGCCAGTTCCCTTCTCAAACTGTCAGATTTTGCTTTATATTCCCTCATTCTTTCAACCATTTTAGGGAGGGAAATGCTAATTACCACAGGCTTAATAGCAGTTTTGAACTGCACCAGAACACAGGGGTCTCCCAAATACCTGTCAGTGCAGAAGTTTTCAATTACCATAATTCCATTCCTAATTCAAATTACCATAATTGCTCTCCATTAATGCAACTTTCTTAAAGCAAAAAAAAAAAAAAAAAAAAAAAAAAAAAATCAAAGAAGCTGGCACCCACATTAGCTTAGTTGACTTCTTGCAAAATATATATATACATACATACATATAAATAAACAGTGTCTGTCCGTTTTGCAAATAGGATGATGATAGTCTGGAAAAAGATGTGTATCAGTGCTGTGAGCTCATAAGCGCTCTCACATTATACTGTGATTATTCTGTAAACACCTGTGCAGATGAAAGCTCTCCAGAGCTTCCTTCCTCTCCTATCCTGGATGAACCATAAGCTCGACTCTTCCAATTGTCATAACAGGTACCGCCCCAAGACAAGCCAATGAATAAGATCCTTAACTGGCTTTTTCTTACAAATGCATCTCTTTCGATAAAACATATTTCTGATTCACAATCATCAGTTCCACTCTTTAGTTGATTCTTCTTTCATTTTTAATCAGCACACAAAGTATTATGTATCAGCATGGCGTTTTCAGACAAAGTGTCTGTTAATAGAGTCTCTCCCTACCACAGTCCTTCCACTGTCGTGTGTTGTGTGATCTTTTACACTTCCTTAGTAGTATTTTTCACCATTTCTTGGTCTATGACCTGACTTTTTAAGGCCTTACTCCCATTTGTATCCATATATAAATAGATATAGGTATGGATTGACCTAGGCATATTAGGAATAAAATTACAGTAACTGAACACTTCTTCGCCACCAAGTGTTTGTAACACCCTGGTGTCCTGGTCCAGTTCAAGATTGTAAATAAGCCTGTGGTAATTAGTATTTCCTCCTAAAATGGTTGAGGGAATATAAAAGAAAGTTGGACAGTTTCAGATAGAAACTGGCAACACTATCAAAATCTATAATCAACAGACTGAAAAACTAACATGTATGCAGTCTTGGGTTTTTTCAAAAAATAGAGTGTGTGTGTGTGAAAGAGAGAGAGAGAGAGAGAGAGAGAGAGAGAGAGAGAGAGAGAGAGAGGGAGAGGGAGGGAGGGAGGGAGGGAGGGAGAGAGAATATTGTATAGAGAATACTGTATATTTAGGATACATATATAAAAGAAATCAAGTTTTTATGTCTCAGTTGTAGTCAGATTGCTTAATATTATACTCCCTAGAGCTATGCAATTTTTTTGAAATTTTTGTAATTTCATTTTTCTTTACAGATGAATAACATTCCTGTGTGTATATACCACATTTTCTTTATCCATTCATCTGCTCCTGCACATAGAAGCCAGTTCCAGTTCTGCTGGACATAAAACAGCAGTAAACTCAGATGTGCAAGCATCTCTGTGATGGGGCTTGAAGTCTTTGGATAAATACCCAAGAGTGGTATGTCTGGGTCATGCGGATGTTCAATTTTCAAGTTTTGGAGAAACCACCTTAATTATTTCCATAATGGCTGAACTAGTCATCAGAGAAGTGAAAATCAATTCCATTTCTAATGACTTTTATTTTCCTGGACAAATCATATTTGTTTTTCTGTTACTGACATGAGATGAGACATCTTACCAGAGTCAGAGAAGTTGAATATTAGTGCTATGTCATCTCCAGAACAAGCTGAGAATTTCACTAGGAAGCCATAGTCTTGTGATTTGGAATACTGGCACTTTCTTGTACTTGAACTCTGACATGCTGCCAGAGGAGGGCAGCCAGAACAAAAGGTCATCTTGCTGAAGTATTAAACTGGTTTCAGAGAAGTGAGTAGATTGCTCTTTAAATTAACAAATAAAGCAGCAATACATTGTCAACAAGTTTAACTCAGCTCATATAACACATTTCAAAGAAATTGTCTAAATAGATCTTGTAATAAGAGGTTCATTCTAGCCTCTTAAAAATATGATCAAAGTCATTGGCATGTCTCAGACCTGCAGAGCCACTCCATGGTGTCCTGTACTTCAGTGAGTTATTTGGGAGCCACAGCAGCTTTGAAGGTTGGAAATTTGGCATTTTCAAATGCCACAGGCACCTTTAGGATTTAGCTTCAGGCAAAACCAATATAGAAGATAGGGAACAGAGGGTGGTCAATTTGTTGCCTCTGGAGGCTTCAGTGAGGGAGCATTCATCTGACTCCCTACATTTAATCAAAAAAAAAAAAAATCTAGTCCAGTGAATGAAGTCACAGTTACAGCTATTCCCTGGAGCTCTCACGGTTTCTCTGTTCCCTAGTTGTGTAGCTATCTCCTCTAAATTGAAACATTCCCTCTTGGAAGGAAGAGGAAGGTTCATAAGACTGAGGAATCTCATGAGACAAGACTTGGGGCACCCCTCACCAAGGCGATAAAAGCAATAAACAGCTGCTGGTGGATGGGAAACTCTGATGAGGCTTTCTGCAAGCTAGGCAAGGTGCCTCACGAATTTACGTTGGGGTGGAGTTTTGGATGCTGCACGTGTATCCACACATGTTACTCTAAACGAGCCCTGACCAATGCTCCTGTAAGTAGCCCAACTGAATAAGCTTATTGGCTCACTAATGGAGACTTGGCTAGAATAACTTTCTTGGTCTGTTGCCAATGCCCTATTTGGGGGTAAATAAAGAATTATTCCTGTTTTCCCCAGGGAGTCAGGCAAAGCACAAGCACTTCATTATATATTTATATTATTGGATTCAGCTCCTCAAATTTTTATAGATAATTAACTCTATGGGCACCAGAGATCTACGACATAAAATAGACTTTTATCAAACAATAAACAGGGTCTTCATAACTGAAAATGACTTTGTCAGTTCAAGACCACTTTCAGTTACACAGAAAAAAAAAACCCTATCTAAAAATAATAATTTAAAACATAGTGTAGGTTTCAATGTATTTCTTGGAAATGTTCTGGGAAAGTATACTGCTAGACTGTCAGATAAGAGATGACACCAATTTTATTCTTGCTCTTTGCTTAAGATTCATGTGTTCTCATGGGTGTGATCTAAGACTTGTAGCAGAAAAACATTATAATATAAATGCCATAATTAGACTAAACTTAGAATATTCATCAAGCATCTATAAATGTAAGCCTAGTTCCAGGGTTTGGCTTCATTCTACATAGTCTCAAAGTGGATGTTCTTCTGTTTATATATTCAGACATTTGGGTCACAGTTAATTCATTAATTTCAACACCTCTTTCTTGGAGAAGAAAGTGCCCTGTGTGTTGATGAGACAACACCATAACATAGAAAAATATACTTTTCTCTCTGTTACACTGAAGAGGCCAGGACAACCTAGATTACTGTACAGAAAATGGAAGATATCCAATGGCCAGCTGTTGAATTTACTAATTAATGGAAGGAATATTAATGTAAATATCATATAAATATTGATGGAAATATCCACCATATTGGATCTTCTGTAAGAGTGTGGTGGATAAGCCAGATTCGGTGGTACAAGTCTATAATATAGGTACTTGACAGGCTGAGAGAAGATTGTCAGGTCGAAGCCAGCCTAGGTCACACAGTAAAACCCAACCTAAAACAAAAAGTGGAGAAATAGAGTCACATTTCAAACAACCAAAGATCCCTGAAGGTCCAACATTATACATATATTCACTTCAAACTTTCCTAACTAAAAAATATTTTGTGCATATGTGTGGATATTCAGGCTGGTTCCAACTTGAGCAATAAATATGTATCTGTAATGAAATGTGGGGTCCTTTGGATACAGATGGCTGTATGGTGGTTCTGATGTGTATTATGTAATATGAACATTATATATATATATATGGCAAGTTCAGTAATGTATAGATCTTATCTCTCTCTCTCTCTCTCTCTCTCTCTCTCTCTCTCTCTCTCTCTCTCCAATATACATTTCTCTCCTCTATCTTAATTAATAATTAATTAATTAATAATTACTATTTCCTTTTGGCTTTTCTTTATTCCTTTTGTTTTCTTTCTTTTATCTATTTATTTCTTTTAATTAATTTAAAACAAAAATATTTTGGTGCTTTTATATTTATTTTTAAAAGTCTTAGGGTTACCATGTTTGGATATTTTAAATAAGTTTTTCCTTAGGAAAATATCTGATCATGATTAGTTGGGTATTTTGTTGTTCTTGTTGTTTTAGGGCTTTGGATTTGTTTCTTTGTTTTGGAAAACAGAAAGCATTTACTTTAATTTCTGTACTGGCTGCTCAACTTGACACAAGCTGGAGTTATCACAGAGAAAGGAGCCTCAGTTGAGGGAATGCCTCCATGAGATCCAGCTGGAAGGCATTTTCTCAATTAGTGATCAAGGGGGGAGGGCCCAGCCCATGGTGGGTGGTGCCATCCCTGGGCTGCTAGACCTGGGTTCTATAAGAAAGCAGGCTGAGCAAGCCAGGGGAAGCAAGCCAGTAAGTGACATCCCTCCATGGCCTCTGCATCAGCTCCTGCCTCCAAGTTCCTACCCTGTGTGAGTTCAAGTCCTGAGGTCCTTTGATGATGAACAGCAATGTGGAAGTGTAAGCTGAATAAACCCTTTTCTCCCCAACTTGCTCCTTGGTCATGATGTTTTGTGTAGGAATAGAAACCCAGACTAGGACAATTTCTCAAAAAACAAAATAAAACAAACAAACAAAAAAACCATTCTGATTTGAAAAGTAAAGCATAGTATTGTAACTCTCCCTGTTTATCTCTATCTCCCTCCCTACCATCTGCACCTCACAGTCTCCTGAACCTCCTATGTACTATTTTTACAAGCTAGCACCATGGTGGTAGCTGCCCCAGCAATGTTATTGGTCAAGCAATGAAGCAAAAACAGCAACCAGACTCGAGCTCTGACCCCTAGCCGAAGCTCTCTAGCCTTCTTCCAGACAAATGAATTAATAAAAATTGCTTATGGTGCAAAATAGAAATGTGAACCTTATTCGATTCAGGAATAAAATATGGACAGAAATAAGTAACTGCTTGATTTTTTAACAGGGTTGTTATGAAGCTCAATTTATCGTAAATAAGTAGAATTTACATATCAGAAATTACTGCACTTCAAGCCCAAGACACGGCATCTTGAGCTGTTATCAGAGAGACCAAAAGCACAGTCTTTAGAGCGAGATTGCTGCCCCTTGCCTGTATGACCTTTACTGGGGAAGACTTTGGTTCTGTTCTCTTTGAAACAATAGGGACTGGGAAGGCGGCTCTGTGCACCAAAGCACATGCTGTGCCAGGGTGGGTCTGACTTGTGTTCCCGGTATCCACCTAAAACCATGCTCAAAAGCCTGTAGCTCTAACGTGGGAGGCAGGTTACATACAGGCCGATGCCTGCAGTTGACTAACCTCAAGCCTAGGCAAAAATAATGCTTTAGGTTCAGTGATAGACTCCCTCTCAAGACAGTAAGGTGAAGAATAATAGAAAATAAGAATTCTTCTCTGGCCTCTGTGCCTATGCAGGGATGCACACACCTGTACAAAACGTGAAAGTACATACACCCACACACCCACATACACACACACACACATGCACACACTCACATGTACACCATACACACATACACACTCACATACACACATACACACACTCCCATATACACACATACACACACACTCACATGTACACCATACACACAAACACACTCAGATATACACATACACACACTCACATACACACACACATATACACACACTCACATGTACACCATACACACACACTCACATACACATATACATGCACATACACACACATACACACACACACACTCACATGTACACCATACACACACACTCACATACACATATACATGCACATACACACACATACACACACACACACACACACACACACACACAAATGTTTGTACTTGTAGAGTAGGTGTGAGGGCTAAAAGAATATATAAAGCACTTACAGTATTTAGCCCTTGGCTGACAGTACATGCTATAATAAATAATTGTTGTTGTTACCATTACTATTGACTCAAATTATTCTATAACTCAGCTTCTGTTGTTATTCCCATGCTCAGCATTTAAAGCTAAACATTTTTTTCTTTTCCCCTCTCTTCTCATTCCACTTCCAAAACGACCAGTCCTGCTCCAGTCTTCCCAGTGCCCTGACTTAGCCTCTCAGCACCTTATTCACTCTGCTCTTGTCTGGACCACCCCTTCCTCTCCGTGTACTCACTGATCAAATTCATGATCAAGGCCATCCTGCCCAGCCGGGTCTCCCAGGCTTTCTCTCTTCCAGAATTACTGTGGCAGTTTCGATCGGGACTGCTCACTTGGAATACACTCGCCCATCCTTTGTCCTGTTTGCATACAATGGCATCTGCCCATTCTGAGAACTGTTCCCTCAAGACCATGTGGCTCTGAAACCTGGGTCCCTGTTCCATCATACCGTTCCCAAGTCTAGGTACAATTCCCTTCAAGTACAACCCTCCCTCTGCATCGATCAGGGCTTTTTGTTTCAACGTCCGTTAGTAACTCCAAACACAATAGATGCTCAGGTCCCTCCTATAAAATGGTCTAATGTTTGCATGGAACCTTCACACATCCTCCCACACACTTTAACCCATATCTACATCCATTGTAATACTTAATTTAAACAGGTATAAATCAACCACCGCTGTGGTTTAAGAAATAATAACAAGAAAAGAATGTGTGCATGTTAAACATGGTAGCAATCGTTTCCAAATAACCTTTTATTCACAGTTGATGAGCATGGAGATGCAATGCCAGCCTATGCAGTAGACCCTTCTACTGCAAACTGGAGTGGAAAAGATGAGCTTCCTGCCTCTCTAGCACAGAGGTGTTGTGTTAGCTGTGTTCTAGAAGAAGCCAGTATCCACAGCCTAGCCTCATGGAAAAGATATTGTGGCAGAGCAAAGGAGCAAAGGAATAATTCGGAGGAGAGGTTAAAAAGGTCCTGTGTTTCTCCCTGGTTTTAAAGGTTCCTGAAGCTTGGCTTCCCAGCTCTACCATCTCTTGGGTTACTCGGATGTACTGGCATGTGTCAGGGAAGACCTTTCTTATGCCTTTGGCTAGTTTAACTATTCCTAGCCTGGCCTGGATACTGACAAATATATCCTTCCCCTATTGACAGGCCTCTGTCCCAAAGCCAGGCTATTTTCAGCTTTAATTATATGACTTGTCCTTGTTCATTATCCATAGAACCACGGAAGAGCGACTAAAGTAAGTGATTCATTGCTGACACATGGCATTTCTTGAGCAGCCATTAATTAGCAAAATAGCACTTGAACATAAATTGTTAAGAAGTGTCAGCAAATAAAACCTTCATCAGAATCTTGCTCTCGCTTCTTGTGTGTGCACCTTGCTGAATTGCACTAAGCAATTTCCAGCTTTAATTTGGAGCTTATCAGAAAAACAGAGTATTAAATTAATCTTTAAGAATTGAGTCTAAGTGGGCTTCACCTTCTCTCCTTTCTCTCCTCCAGAAACAAGAGATGACCTGAGCCTGCTCATTTATCTTCTCCAGCCTCCGAGTCTGGGACCCGCAAATACAAGAACCACTTAGGACAGCTTGGCTCATATTTAAGGAAGTCAGGACACAGTGAAATCGAACACATACATGCAATTTATCATGCCCGATGCCGAGCAAGGAAAAGAATAAAACAGTCCAGGCTGAAGTGTCCAGTGACAATGCCTCTCCTTACACCCATGTGTTTGGGCTCTCACCAGTCTCTTGTGTTCCAAGTACTACCAACAACTCTGTGCATCTCTGAGCCTGGAAATACTCTACAAATCAACTTGACCAGAGCACAGCAGTCTGGAAGTACCAAAAAGTAACAACCTCCTATATCTCATGAACACCCTGCTGTAACAAAAGTTCTGTAACACCACAGCCCTCAAACAGTGACTACATGAAGATCATTTATGAAAACTTTCCCGATCACTGGAAGTTGAGGGACAATGCTGAGACAGAAGAGTGGCCACTTAAAGAGCCAAACAAAGAGGCAATGTTTTAACATTCCCGTTATTCCTTCTCTAGTCCTCCTTCTGTATTCTCTTAAGGTCTCCAAGACAACAAACCAGACTATCCGTGCATTTACATCTGTGTCTCACTGTTTCCAACCTAAGATGCTACCCTTCCAGTTAGGAAAACCAATCTTCAAATGATAGCTCTTTAGTAAAGAAATCCAGACCATGGAGACAAGAACAAAACAAAAACAACAAAAAGAGATGTTCCTGGGGCTGGAGAAATGGCTTTCTTGGTAAAGTACTTGCCAGATCCTCAGCACCCGTGCAAAAGCTTGGCACAGCAGCACCTACTTGTGATTGTTACATGAGAAGGCAAAGGCAGTTGGATTCCTGGAGCTTAGTGGCTAGCCAATATGACTAACTGGCAAACCCCACATTCAGGGAGAACCCCTCCTTCAAACACTAAGGTGGGGAGGGATTGAGAAGGATACTGGACTTCAATGCCTAGCCTCCACATGTACATACACAAATGTTCACACACACACACACACACACACACACACACACACACACACAAACCAGGATGGGAGATTCCCATTATTATTATTATTATCTCTAAGAACTTTTTCTCTATCTCTAAATGATTATGTTATGCATGATATATTGATAGTGTCTATACTGTTCTGGCTACCTTCTGCCATGCTCGTCGCCTTTCCTTGCAGTCAGTTTAAACCTGCTCCCCTCTCTTTGTATGTATCTAAGGGATAGGCACATGGTGGGTGCACACAACAGGGACTACAGGACATGAGCATAATGCTCTATCAGTCTCAGGGGAGGGTCTCTCACTGAATCTAGAGCTCATTATTTCACCTTAGATGGTTGGGCAGCAAGCCCCTGAGATTCTCCTGTCTTTGCCATGGACAGAGCTAGAGTTACAGGTATATGTGGCCATACCTAACTTTTATGTGAGTACTGAAGACCCAAATGCAGTTCCTTGTGTTTGTGCAGTAACTACTCTTACCCATTAGGCTGTCACCCCAACACAAGGCCTTCTTAACTGTAGCCCCTAAAGATAACATTTTGAAATTGTAGACTTTCATGGAATTTATTAAATAATATTTAACAATAATTATATCATGCTACTCCTCTAAAACAAGATATCTTAAAAGCTAGATCTGATGCAACCAAAAAGGCATGTGGTCTATAAACAATGGGTCTAAATCTGTGCCTTCTTCACTTTTCAAACCGGGGCATATTACCAATACCTCACTGAATTCAACCAGCCACTAAATGTGTCTCTGGGTTAGACTCCTTGGGTAGCTGATGCCTAAAAGAATGTTGTGTACAGATAACGCTCTTGGGAAGTAGGGCTGGGCAGAGAAAGAGGTCAACGTCACAAAGTAGGTCAACATTAGCAAGGTTTGTCACAACTGCTCTGCGCTGTGCCAAAATGGGAAGCTTGCTACAGGCATTGGTGACTGGCGGTGCGGGTAGTTTTGGATGCATGGCTTGTACTTTGCTGCTGAGATAGTGCTCGTGTTCTGCCCATAGACATTGTCCCACTAACTGAAACAGAAAGCCTTTTTGTGAAACAGAGTCTGCCTGGCACAGCCATAAGCATTCACACTGAAGGCGTGATTATTCAACCTACATGGACCTTCATAGGAGCATTTTTCTCTTAATTTAAAGATCGGAGGACTCGAGGAATAGCTTATTTGGTAAAGTGATTGGCCCACAAACTCATGGACCTGTGTTCAATTCCCATAACTCGTGTAAACTAGTCAGGGTGTTGGTGTAGTGTTGGAACACTGGAGGTTTATAAATACTTATTTAAAAAAAATAAAGGTAGTAGGATAGGATCCTAGCCCATTCAACAAGCTTCAAGCTAGTGAGAACCCTTGTCTCCAAAAAAAAAAAAAAAAAACAAAGTAAGTGGTTGCAGAGCAGTGACATCCAGCATTGACCTCTGCCCTCCACACACATACACACCCATATAAGTAAGCATGTGAACCATACACACATACTCAAGCACTTGATTGGAAAGGCATGTGGCATCAATAACTTCCTTTCTCCTCCCCTTTTATTACCAAGGGTTTTCCGGTACTGTGCCCAATATCCAAATATATGCATCTTCTAATTGTTATCAATTAAAGTACAGGGCTGTAATTTAATGCCACAAGTTATCAAATTTCAGATTGAGGTTATGGTGAGGCTCAGACATACAATCGGATGGGGGTCTCATAGATTCGGGTCTAGCAAGTGGACCCAGGTCATCGAGACAGATGTTACTGAAATGACCAGGAGACCTCTTCAGTTCACACTTGTTCCCAATCCCCTGCCAATCTTGGAGAAATTTCTGGATGAGTACTGCCACAGCTCTATAAAGAGTGCCCCCGTTGAAATGGTGTTTAAGTGTGTCATCCTGCCCCCCTCCTAATGCCTTACTCAGAAGTTGGCTATTTTCTGAAAGCATTCAGACTGCCAGGCTCCTGGGGTGTGGGCTGAACATCTCCAGATACTAAAGGTACACCTGAGGACTATGAAAAGCATATCTCAAGCCAGTTCTGCCCTCCCAATTATATTCATTATGCTTGATTGCTGCTTTATAAAGATTCCCTCTGTTCCATCCTGGAGGTCCTTACTTGAAGCCAAGATACACATAGAAGAAGAGATGAAAAGAAAGAATTTATGCATTTAACAACACACTTTGAAATTTAAAATGATCTAAACAAAATAGGCTGTCGTTATAACTAATTATATTTTTGGTTTGAATGTGAACTTTGCCTCTAATCCAAAGTGAAAAATTGCACATGCATTCATCATTTTCTAGAGCGCACACCCCACTCACCATTTTGAATTCTACATTTTTTTCCTCTGTCCGTCCTCTCTGTGTCGAAACAGTCAGACAAAACAAACAGGAAGATAATAGCACAATAACAAAAGGACATGAATAATGGGAATGTCTCCTCAGTCAGTATTTTTGCTTCTATGAAAGATTACAGTATGATAAATATTATTACCCTCAAGATCAATGAAATGAAGAATCTGCCAAATCTAACTCAATGCCAGGAAAATCCATACTGTATTTACAGATTTCAGGTGGAAGGACCCAGCATTCGTAGCACAGAGCACTCATTCTTTTTTTTTTCCCATTCTCCCCTCAATTTTCTCCCAACCCAAAGTATTTACAAGGCTTGTTGGCAGAAAGCTCCTCATTTTTAGAGCTGATGCTATAACCACTAAAGAAGACACTTGGAAAACAATGCATCAGCCACCATTAAAGCACCACATCCTTAAGCACTCAGCATCCTAAAGGCATTGCTTTGTTCTCCTGCCACTCTCCCTGAACGGGTTAATTTCTTACTGAAATAATTTCAGTCCATCTACATTGTGAGCAGGCAAACTGAGTGGATCAAATGGATTTGTAAACATTTACTGGCTGTTTTGGTAAAGCTGTGCAGTAGAACCACAGAGTCCAAAGTCTTGCCTTCATGAGCCGTGCAAAATTCCCCAGGTCAGTATTTACATTTTAGCAGCTTGTTAAGCTTCTAGACGCGGCGATTCAATCAGCTTCACAGAATCCACTTTGGTATAACCATGCTGACACAGAAATGATGGAGGGCAAATAGGTTCAATTTAGTCAGACTGCAGTCACACTGGCCCACCCCACTTTACCCTTCATTCACTTCTGAATTTGGATACATCATGTGCAGCCAGAAGACCTAGAATGTACTTTGTGATGAATTTAACGGACAAAGCAAATCAAAGCTATTTAGAGGAAAGCATGAGGTACTTTGTTAAGAGGTAAGCTGCCTGATAGAGTGATGTAACCTTACCATCATAGAAGGGGTCATCAGCACAGCCACTGGGCCAATAAATGGAAGCACTACATACACTTTGCCAGATTGGCTGGATCAGGGCCACACTACGTCTTGGAGAATTAAGTAGCACTAAGAGAAGTCTTTTCCATTTCGGGAGGCCTATTCTTGATACCCAAAGGAGGCAATGGTTTTTAGAAATCTTTTACTTATATATCTTTTCTCTCAGAGGAAAATAGAAGAAATGTTCAGAGAAGTGAGGAACTATAAAGACGACATGTTGAAGAGCTAATTGAAGGCAATGGGCATCTCCTCTCATGCTACACTGTTTGATCTCATCTTGGACATCTATGGTGTATAGTAACCAAAAGCTTCATCACAAGTCTTTGGCAGCCTATTTGTTGTTCAAAACCCCAGAGTTTCAAAATCAGATAGAAATAAGAAATAAGACTCCTCAATGGCTAGCCAAGAAGTGTGGAGAATGAATAATAGGAGCATCAGAGATGACGTGATGTTGGGGGTAGTGTAGTACTAAGCAGCATCTGAGTGATTACTATTCGATAAAGATTCTGTTTGCATACTTCATCTTCACAGAAATGCAACTGAAAACAATCCTATTTCCATTCTTGTTTTACAGTGGTGGAAACTGAGACACCATGAGGTTAACAAACCTGCCTAGGGCTCTACAGTCTAAAGTGGCAAGCATCATTGTTAACATCCAAGTCTGATTCCTAAGACTGATCTTTTAATCACTGTGCAAATGAAGATCTACTTGATGATGTATTTGATTACTCTTCACACCTTTCCTATCTGTGGAAATCTCCATATGTTAGTTTTTCCCCAGGATTTCTAAAGGAATAAACATTTTTTAGGATACATCTAGTTAAAGAGTGGTCAGTGGTGTTAAAAAAACAAATATCACCATGAACATCAAAATAATAGTAATGGGTGCTTTTTAAGAAACAAAGACTTTGAAATGCCTCCTGAGCTTATGCATTGCCTTTTCATGGTGTTTTAAACAATCGTAGATGATGCTAATATTTGTTTTCTCCCCAACTGGAACCTTTGTTTGGTTAGATGTGAGTTTACATAAATAATCACATAAGACAAAAAGAGTATAGCCATATCTTTATGAAGCCATTAAATTTTTCCAATTATATTCACTGATAAAAGAGAGTCTAAGAACGTTTGACACTAAAATTTTCTGCTAGATGGCTATTGACAAGTCACATATTTAAAGGAAAACAATTCAAACTACATGTAATCAGTCGTTGATTGTCAATTACCATGACATAATCAAAGAGCAACATCTGAGTCTTCCTAAGGGTTCTCATTGTGAGATGCTAGCTCAGTAAATATGTTTATATGTAAATATAAATATGTAAATATGCTTAATAATATGATTAAAAGTTAATTGTTTTATAGCAAACATTATTTCTTATTCATCTATGAACTAGAAATGGCATGTTCTTTCTAGGACACTTATCCATTAAGATGATACTAACAGGATGAAAAGGACCAAGATGTCCCTACATGCAAGTATAGCAATTGACTCTAATTATTAATAAAACAACTTAGTCCATTTCCTATGGTCTTTCATTAAGTACACTAACCCATTTCTATAGAAAGGAACTTAAGGAAAGTATGTCAGGAGAAAATAAAAGGTACAAAAATGTGCCATATACATGTCAAGACTTCCCAAATCCAAAGTTATGAACTCTCTTGACCCCAAAATAGAAGGCTACAAGTAACCTTGGATAAATAAGACACTGAACTTAACAGAAGCATGACTACCAGCATTTCAGAGGAAGGATCAAGACAGTTGTATTTATGTGTGCTTGCTTCCCTTCTCTATAACTTGAACAAAAAAAGCTACTCAACCCTTCAATAGATAAAGACTGATCTCAGAATTTGATGAAGACGCATAAGAATTCTCTTGAAAAAACTGAATAAAATTGGGTGTTATCTTATTTATTCTTTGAGAAATTCATACATTTACATAATGAAATATGATTTAATCTAGGCACATGTCACACACTCAAACTACTCCTTTTTATCCCTAAAATATCCCCCCTTCCAAAACCTTGAAACTTCTCTGTATTAATAGCTCAACACAAGTGGCTCATGCTCTACTATGAATTGACATATGGGACCTCGTATAATTGAAACACTTCTTCTGTAAGGCAAAGCATACTGTCATTAGGACAAAACAGCAACCCATAGATTTGGAAAAGATCTTTACTAACCTTACATTCAATAGAGGGCTAAGATCCACGAAAAACAAATAATTCAAGGGGTTCGATTCCAGAGGACCAAATAACGTATTTAAAATGGGGTACAGAGCTGAACAGAGAATTCTCAACTGAAGAATCTCAAATGGCTGAGAACCACTTAAAGAAATGTTCAACATCCTTAGTCATCAAGGAAATGCAAATTAGAATGACCCTTATATTCCACTTTATACCAATCAGAATAGCTAAGAAAAAAAATCAGATGACAGCAGATGCTCGTGAAGATGTGAAGAAAGAGGAACACTCCTCCACTGCTGATGGAGTTGTAAGCTGGTACAACCCACTCTGGAAATCAGTCTGGCAGTTCCTCAGAAAATTGGAGATAGTTCTACATGAGGACCCAGCTATACCATTCCTGGGCATATACCCAAAAGATGCTCCAACATACAACAAGGACACATGCTCCACTATTTTCATAGCAGCCTTATTTATAATAACCAGCAGCTAGAAAGAACCCAGATGTCCCTCAGCAGAGGAATGGATACAGAAAATATGGTATATTTACATAGTAGAGTACTACTCAGCTATGAAAAACAACTACTTCATGAAATTCTCAGGCAAATGGATGGAACTAGAAAGTACCATCCTGAGTGAGGTAATCCAGTCACAAAAAAAAAAAAAAAAAAAAAAAAAAAAAAAAACCCACAAATGGTATGCACTCACTGATAAGTGAATGTTGCCCAAAAAAAGCTCAGAATACCTATATAACAACTGACAGGCCATATGAAACCCAAGAAGAAAGAAGACCACACCAAAGTGTGGATGCCACAGTCCTGCTCAGAAGGGGAAAAAAAAATGAGCTCAAGAAGTAGAGGGAGAGAGGGATCTGGGAGGGAGAGAGAAGGGGGAGGGGAAAAGGGGCTATTTTATATATAAAAAGAAATGGAAGAGAAGTACAAAGGTTCAGGAATTTGAACGAAGGTGTAGCAGTTGGGGAGGGGGAACTGGAGGTAGTCATTAAAAAGTCCCAGATGCCAGGGACCCAAGTGTTTCTCAGAACTCAACAGGTAGGACATTAGACTAAATACCCAACAAAAAGGAGACAGAAACTGTAAAGATCATATCCAGTAGATAGGCACAGCCCCCAGTCAAGGGATGGGGCCACTCACCCACTTCAAAATATTAAACCAGAATGTCTCCTGTCTAAAGGAAATTCAGGAACAAAAAGTGGAGCAAAGACTGAAGGAAAGGCCATCCAAAGACTGGCTCCACCCAGGATCCATCCCATCTTCAAACATCAAACCCAGAAACTATTGTAGATGCCAGGAATCACTTGTTGACAGGGCCCTGGTATAACTGTGCCCTGAGAGGCTCTGCTAGAGCCTGACCAATACAGATGAGATGCACACAGCCAACCATTTGGCTAAGAGCAGGGACCCCAATGGAGGAGTTAGGGCAAGGACTGAATAAGCTGAATGGGTTCGCAACCCCATAGGAAGAACAATAATATCAACCAACCAGCCCTCCCAAAGTTCCCAGGGACTAAACCATCAACCAAAGAGTACACATGGGGGAACCCATGGCTCCAGCTGGATATGTACCAAAGAATCGCCTTATAGGGCATCAGTGGGAGGGGAGCCCCTTGGTCCCATGGAGGCTCAAGGACCCAGGGTAAGGAAATGATAGGGCACTGAGGCAGGGATAGGTGGATGGGTAGGGGAGCACCCTTATAGAGGCAGGGGGAGGAGGAAGAAATAGGGGGTTTGTGGAGCAGAACCTGGGAAGGGGGACAACATTTGAAATGTCAATAAATAAAATAATCAATCAAAATGGAAACAAAGGGCAAATTAGGACTGCTGACATGTACAAAGGTACAGTGACATCTACTGGGACACAGGAAACCTTTTAGCAGCCATACCAATGAAGACAAACGATTTTTCCTTCCCACAGAAACTATAAACTGACAATGGCTCTTCAGTCAGGGAAGCAGGCTAGAGACCACCTCCCCATCTATGCCAGAAGCCTGTATGGCTAGCTCTAACATGGGTTTTATACAAGTAAGTACAGCTCCTGTGGATTCACACATGCAGTAGCCATGCCATGTTCAAAAGACCTTTCAAAGCACTCCACCCATATTCTGCCTCTTGCTGTTTTTTTCTGCCTCCTCTTTCACAGTGTTTCATGAGTTGGGGAGGCAGCAGGGGCTGTGGAATTCACAAAGATATCAATTAAGGGCTAAGCAGTCATAGTCACTTATGCTCAGCACATTGATTAGTTTTTGAGTCTCTGCCCCAACCACTCACTGTCTACTGTGAACAGTCCTACTCAGTGTAAATGTCTATAAATCACATCAATGATCAGTATGGCCTGATAACCCCAAGTGTGGACTAGAGGAGTGGCACTTCTCTAATTGGGCTTGAGACCCACTCCACGGGAGGGAAACTATGCCTGGAAACATAGACAACTACGAATCGTGGTTGAAGTCATGGTTATCGGAGGATAATACCAAAGCACTACTTTACTAAATCAGCATAACTCCTAGTAAAAAATTTAAACATTTGTTCCTATATTCGCAGATAAGTGTAACCCTGACCCTTCATCAAAGAAACTTCTCTTTGCAATGGCAGGCACCATTTCAAAAGGAGTACAACTAATCCAAATGTAGAGTTGTAGAGTTCAGTTTCACTGGGTGCATCTGCAAAATAGTCCCGCACCTAAGGTTCAGGGAACACTATGGGAAAAGAAGCAGAAAATTTACAAGAGCCGGAGGATCAGGGACATTGCTGTGAAATTTCCTGTCCTAGTAATGTCAGAATCTACACTCACAAAGTCCCACCAACGTGACAGTCAAAACATGAGCAGAGCAAGGACAATACCAATAGTCATTCTCAAGAGGACGAGGAAAAGCCCATGAGGCTTCATCCATATACAAAGAACTACAGGCAAGTAAGGAATACCAAGACTGGGGAAAAATCATCTTCTCAAGCAAAGAGTACATCAGTTGGTTATCCTATACTAAGTGGTCAGTCCTGAAAACATGCATACAAGTAACATTATACAAGTAATTATTCAAAACATCAGACAAAATATTCTCTGGGTACAGATATTTAAGATCCAAATGCTGGATGAGAGAAACAAATGTTTCCCCTCGGTGTATTATGTTTAACTGTATATGGAAATAGAAGAAACAGGGGCAATATTGTATATGAGAGAAGAGAAAGAGATGGAAACCAAGGACTGAGACAAACAGACAGAGAGGTGTTAATGCACTGACTCACATGTCAGTGGAGGTAGGCAAACCCAATGTCTGCAGAAGGACCGTGTCACTGAAACCAGGAAAACTTCAGGGCTACACTCCAAGTCCAAACACGGTGCCCTGGAAGAGTTTCTTCTAGCTCAGGAAGGGTCAATCTGGATTGGTCCAGCTTTCAGTTTTAGATGAGGCCCACACACATTATTAAAGGCAATTTGTTTTGTACAAATATTCCTAGTTTAAATGTTAGTCTCATATGAAAACACCTTCACAGAAACATTCAGAATTATGTTGGGCTACACAGGTGAGCCTGAGACCAAGCCAAACTGACACAAAAACTAACCCCTTGCATTTAGTGGAGGAACAGCAGGTCTTACCCATGTCATAAACTTCTTTTTTTCTGGCTTACAAATTCCTTATCCCCAGGAAAATACCTACCAGCATGTTATCATTGACTTCTGAGTCTAAAATACAGAAAAACCATAGCAGTATATGAATAGAGAGAACACTGTTACAGGGTTAGGAAGACCTGGACTCTAATTGCAGGTCTGGGTAACAGTAGATCTGAATTCTTTAACAGAAGTGCACTTCAGTTTCTAAACCTCAAGAGGATTAAATGTAAATCAAACAACCTCTAAGTTACCCTCTAACTTAAATCATAATTTACCTCATCAAAGACCAGCAACCACCCTCATTCCTTGGACCTATATTCCAGTTCATAGGAACACTCATTTAAAATGTCCAGTTGGATATTAGATATTAGATTGTACTCGTTTCAAATCCTCTTTCCAGTTTCACCATTCGTTTTACTGCTTTTACAAGTGGAACATGTATCTCACTCTTATCCGTTTGACTAAGATCGAGTGTAGTCTCTGTTATCAGTTTAAAAGTGGAGCATGTGCTTCTAAGGATAGTAATAATGGGGAGCATCAGTGTCAGCAGCAGTCTGGCCCAAGTAACCCTGAACTACATTGACAGAATTTCTCAGCTATAGAGGATAAAATGTTTGCATTTCCAAGAAACGATAACTTAGGTTCCCAAAGACAGGAGTGATAACAAAAGCATATACTCCTTCTCACTGGGTGAACAGGTTCTTGGGAGTTTTCTAATCAAAATAACAAGGTATTTTAAGACAAACAGGAGAGACTTAGAGGCAATAAATTTGATAAGATTATAGAGTCATATCTCCTCACAACAGCAATAATTTCACATTGATGGGCAAAGATGTCTTTGTGGGAGCTATTGAGATTCAGGTGGAAAAGGTATAAACTACAAGATCAATGAGGGACACATATAGTAGACTTACCTAGATGCCAGGCTTCTAGATTCAGAAATATACCTTTCCTCTGTGGATTTTGACATTGACCTAATAGCTTTAGTTTCTGTGGCTGGAACCATCTCTTAGCAGATTCTAAGAGATCTATCTATATCCAGACCTAGAGTTATAGGTCCACTGAGTTCCTAGGTCCTGGCTATGAACTCTGAAGTATCTTGGTAACCCTGTTCCAATACCTCTCAGCTACAGTTCAAGAGCAATCTTGTCTATATAAACAAAGGGATAAAAGATAACTACCCTTTACCTACAGGCAAACCTATCTATCATTTATATCATCGCATTGTAATTATGAGTTGATATTTTTCTGCTACAGTCTTGCACAGTAGCACTGTCTATATGGGGACTCACCAGAAAACATGCCTGTTGATCATCTCAGAAGCATAATGGTAAAATATTTATTACCCTTCACTGTTGGGCCATGAAGCAGCCCTGTAACTTTTTCTAAACCCTCTCATCCATGGTATAAGCTAGGTCTACCAGACCAGAAAAACCAGTGGGAACTCAACCAGGGACCTAGAGCAATTCAGTATTGATATATATGACATTTTACCATTAATTGAACCTATGGATATCCATATCCTACCATCAGTCCTACTGACCAAGTTCCTAGAGGCATTCTACTCCCACAACAGACCATATAGGACCCTTAACCAGTCCCTTATCCACACCCCCAGTGAACTTGAGATCCATCAGCATTCACATGACATGGTTTGAATCTCATCAATCAGAGGCAATCTCGTCAGCCCAAAATCTCAATAATAAGTTTTTTGACCTGACAAAATTGATGAGGAAAACTAAAAGGAGCCCTACAGGGATGGGGACCTTCTACAATTATTCTGCTAGAAGAATAAAACAATAAGGCAACTCCTAATGAGTTGTTACTATACACATGAATTAGTGCATCCTTCATTCCTCATCAGAGAAGCTACTTGCAATAGATGGTAATTGACACAGAGGTCTACAAGTGGACAACATACCAAGACTGAGAGACTTTGGAGTACTCCACCCTAAAAGGGATGTCTACAGCACACCTTTTCCATCAAGGCTCAAAGATTAATGTGGGGGAAGAAACAAAAATATTGTAAGAGCCAGAGGTGGTAGATGACCTCAAAAAAAAAAAAAAAAAACACCATTGCACAAGCACAAGCCCTACAAATCCCATCACAGAAAAGGGGGAGTAGGCACCAACTCCATCTGCTAGCCTAGATCAATAGCTGTTAACAATTGTCTTCATTAATGATTGATGGAAAGGGCTCATTGACTATGAGTTGGGTCCTAGGTGATATATAAAATCTGACCTGAGCAAGCCAGGAAGACAATAGGTTTCTCTGCTTCAAGAGAGAAAATCAGATTTCCCCAATAGAGTGACACTGGCTATAACAAAAACACTCCAAAACAGAGGTCCTGTCCTGATCAGGAAGAGTTGGCCAACACAAATCAGACTTCATGGGGGTTTTTAGGTGTGTTGTTACCTTATTAAATGATGAACATGAAGCCTAATTGATAGGGAGTTGGCAAAAAGGAAAGAAGATGATTAGAAAGCATTGTATAAAATTATTCAAATAATAGAAACTTAACTAATTTTTTTATAAAAAGAACCAAGCAGAAATTCTGGAATTGAATGGATGGTGATTTCCCCCAAAAGCGCTTGTATTTTTGAGAATAGTTTTAGATAATCTTGAGTTTTTGGTTATTTCAAATGAATTTGAAAATTATTCTAAGTCTGTAAATAATTGAGTGGAAAAACATTGAAAACAACTTAAGAAGAAAAGGGTTGATTTCATCTTATACTTCTAGGAAACAGTTCATCACTGAGGAAGCCAGAGCAGCAGCTCAAGTAGAGAAAGAACCTAGAGGCAGGAACTGAAGCGGAAGCTATGGAGGAAGACTGCTTACTGACTTGCTCACATTGCTTGCTTGGCCAGTGTTTATATATAATCCAGAACCTTGCCCACCATGGGCTGGATTCCTCCCATCAATCATTAATCAAGACAATACTGCAGAATTACCTACAAGCCAATCTTGTGAAAGCTTTTTCTCAAGATTTCCTCTTCCCAGGTGTATTTACCTGATAAAAACCAACCTAAACAGGAGATATAAACATCTGGATTCATGAATCTCAATGGACCCCAAGAAAGATCAGCCCAAAATAACTCTATAAGAACAATAATTATAATCAAGTTGTCAAAAACAACAAAGAAAATCTTAAATGCAACAATAGAGAAGAAGCTCAATGCATAAAATACACCTCCCATAAGTATATCAGTTTCTAGAATATAAGATATTTCTAGGCAGAAAATTTGTAGACCAAGAAGAAATGGATGAATATAGTCAAAGTTCTAAAAGAGAAAAACTTCTGCCAAGTAAGACTCCTATACATTAAAAAAAAAAAAAAAAAAAAAAAAAAAAAAAAAAAAACTGTCCTTTAAAAATGAAAGATCAAGATATTCCCAGACCAAAGTAAAACAGCTAAGGAAATTCATTATTCCTGAACCTGCCTCACAAAAATGCTAATGGGAATTATCCAAGTTGAAATTAAAAGGTGCAAATTAATAAAGTGAAATCATATTACGGAAAATTACTGGTAAAAGTAAACACAGAATACTCTATCATGACAGTTATACACATGCCATCCAACTCTGGCAAAAAGTCAAGAGACAAAAAGGTTTAAAATTTTGTTACTACTTGTGGGGGGGGGCAGAAAGGAGAAAAGAACAGTTGAAATGTAAAAAAAACAAAATAACCAATAAAATGAATAAATGTATCAGAGAAAAAAATTGTTTCTATATATGAAAAGTAAGGCATAAGCAAGATAAAATAAGAGAAAAATTAAAATATGAAGGTCTTGTGTGCCAAATGATGAAGCACACAATTAAGTTGTAATCGGTTTTAACAGAGAATGATCATAACGTGTTTTATTGTAAGACTCCACAAATGGATTTATTTACAAACCACAAAGAAAAAGACCTCTAGAAAACACTACAAAATATAGAGAGAATTGACTCAAAACAGATCAAGACAGAAACTAATTAACATATTGTAAGAGAAGACAGATTTAAAAGATATAAACATTGTCATACATAAAGATACCCTTTGAGATTCAGGGGCACAGGCCTGATGAGACAGTGCTGTGAGTAGCAAGGGGGAAAAGAGAGGTCTGGGTCAAGCAACCGGAAAGCACCCCTCCGTTGGCTCAAGGGAGCAGAAACTCTGCCTTAGGGACTTGGTTTCCAACCAGGGGGCCCATGCATGCAGAAGAGGCGCTCAGGCCATCTGCCACCAGGAACAGCGGAGATCCAGGGTCACAGGCCAGGTACACAGGAGAGACAGGAACCAATCACTCACAAGACCACGTATAATCACAGACAACAAGATGGTAAGAGGAAAGTGAAAAAAGCTACACCAGGGAAACCAAGACAATCTGGCAACACCAGAACCCAGCTCTCCCATCACAGCAGAGTGGGATGCCAAACACTCCAGAAAAAAAGAGACTCAGACCAGAAATCATACCTCAAGATGATGGTAGAGATCCTTAAGCAAGAATAGGAGAAAAAGCATAAAGAAATAGAAGCTTTAAAAGAGGAAACAAGAAAAACACTCAGAGAAATCAAAGAACTAGAGGAAAATAGAAGCAAAGAGATGAAGGAATTGAAGAAGGAATTTAAAATGGAAATGAAAACAATAAAGAAAACACAAAAAGAAACAACCCTGGAGGTAGAAAACCTAAAAAAGAAATCAGGAGTCATAGATGCAAACATCTCCAACAGACTACAAGAGATGGAATAGAGAATCTCAGGGGCCAAAGAAAACATTGAAAATATAGACAAAACAGTCAGAGAAGATAAAAAAACCAAAAAGTTCCTCACCCAAAATGTCCAGGAGATCCAGGACACAATGAGAAGATCAAACCTAATGATAATATGGCAAAGAATATCAACTAAGAGGCACAGTAAATATCTTCAACAAAATCGCAGAAGAAAACTTCCCTACCCTTAAGAACGAGATAACCTTGAGCATAAAAGAAGCCTACGGAACTTCAAATAGGTTGGACCAGAAAAGAAATTCCTTCTTACACATAATTGTCAAAACACCAAGTGCCCAAAGGAAAGAAAGAATACTAAAAGCAGTAAGGGAAAAAGGTCATGTAACAATATATAATGGCAGACTAATCAGAATCACACCTGACTTCTCAACAGAGACTATGGAAGCCAGAAGATCCTGGACAGAGTTCATGCAGACCCTAAGAGAACACAAGGGTCAGCCCAAGCTGCTATACCCAGCAAAACTCTCAATCACCATAGATGAAGAGACCAAAATATTCCAAGACAAAACTAAATTTACACAACATCTGACCACAAACCCAGCACCACAACAAATTATAGGTAGAAAACCCAATACAAGGAGGGAAACTACATCCTAGAAAAAAACAGAAAATACCTAAGCAAGAAAACCAAAAGAAGAAAAACACACAGGCAAAATTCTACCTCTAAAAGCAAAAATAGCAGGAAACAGCAACCACTATTCCTTAATATCTGTTAAAATAAATGGATGAAATTCCCAATTAAAAGATATAGGCTATCAGACTGGATACATAAACAAAATCCAGCATTTTGCTGCATACAGGAAACCCATCTCAGAGACAAATACAGACACGATCTCAGAGTAAAAGGTTGTAAAAAAAAAACTTCCAAGCAAAGAGCCAAAAAAAGAAGCTGCAGTGGCCATTATAACTTGGAATAAAGTATATTTTCAACCAAAAGTTATCAAAAAAATAAGGAAGGACACTTTTCACTCATTAAAGAGAAAATTTGTCAGGGGGAACTCTCAATCCTTAACATATATGCTCCAAATACAAGAGCACACATATTCATAAAAGAAACCCTACTAAAGCTCAAAAAAATACATTGCACCCCACAAAATAATAGTGGGAGACCTCAACACCCCACTCTCATCAATGGACAGATCTTGGAAACAGAAACTGAACAAGGACACAGTGAAACTAGCAAAGGTTATTAACCAATTGGAATTAATAGATATCTACAGAACATATCATCCTAAAACAAAAGAATACACATTCTTCTCAGCACCTCAATGTACCTTCTCAAAAATTGATCATATAATTGGTCACAAAACAAGCCTCAATAGATATAAGAAGATTAAAATACTCCTATGCATCCTATCAGATCACCATGGACTAAGACTAGTCTTTAATAACAATAAAGACAATAAAAAGCACATATACATATGGAAATTAACAATGCTCTATTCACTGATAACATGGTCAAAGAAGAAATAAAGAAAGAAATTAAGGATTTTCTAGAATTTAAAAAAATGAAAACACAACATATCCAAACCTATGGGATGCAATGAATGCATTACTGAGAGAAAAACACATAGCTCTGAGTGTTTCCAAAAATAAACTGGAGAGAGCATACACTAGCAACTTGACAGCACAGTTGAAAGCTCTAGCACAAAAGGAAGCAGACACCCCCAAGAGGAGGAGACAGCAAGAAATAATCAAACTCAGAGCAGAAATTGACCAAACAGAAACAAAAAGAACCATTCAAAGAATCAACAAAACCAAGAGCTGGTTCTTTGAGAAAATTAACAAGATTACCCAGACTAACTAGAGGGCAAAGAGAGAGTATCCAAATTAACAAAATCAGAAAGGAAAGTGGAGACATAACTGAAACTGAAGAAATACAAGAAATCATCAGATCCTACTACAAAAGCCTATACTCAACAAACATGGAAAATCTGGAGGAAATGGAGGAATTCCTAGACAGATACCAAATACTAAAGTTAAACCAGGAACAGGTAAACCCTCTAAATCATTCCATAAAACATGAAGAAATAAAAGCAGTCATCTAAAGCCCCCCAACCAAAACAAGCCTAGGTCCAGATGGGTTCAGTGCAGGACTTTTTCAGATATTATTGACGACCTAATACCAATACTCTCCAAACTATTCGACAAAATAGAGTCAGATGAAACACTACCTAACTCATTTTTCGGGGACACAATACTCCTCGTTCCTTAATCACACAAAGACCCTACAAGGAAAGAGAACTTCATACTGATCTCACTTACGAACATTAATGCAAAAATACTCAACAAAGTCCTTGCAAACAGAATCCAAAAACACATCAAAACGATCATTCAGCATGATCAAGTAGGCTTCATCCCTGGGATGCAGGGATGGTTTAATATACTGAAATCCATCAACATAATCTACCATCTAAACAAATCAAAGAAAAAAAACACATGGTCATTTCACTAGATGCTGAGAAAGCATTTGACAAAATTCAACACCCCTTCATGTTAAAAGTCTTGGAAAGAACAGGAATCCAAGGACCATACCTAAACATAATAAAAGCAATATACAGCAAACCAACAGCCAACATCAAACTTAAAGGTGGGAAACTTGAAGCAATCCAACTAAAATCAGGAACTCGACAAGGCTGCCCAGTCTGCCCCTACCTATTCAACATAGTACTGGAAGTTCTGGCTGAAACAATTAGACAGCAGAAGGAAATCAAAGGGATACAAATTGGAAAGGAAGAAGTAAAAATATCACTGTTTGCAGATGACATGATAGTGTGCGTAAGTGACCCCAAAAATTCCACCAGAGAACTTCTACAGCTGATAAACAAGTTCAGCAAAGTTGCTGGATACAAAATTAAGTCAAACAAATCAGTAGCCTTCCTCTACTCAAAAGACAAATGTGGAGAAAGAAATTAGGGAAAAGATACCCTTCCCAATAGTCACAAACAATATGAAATACATTTGTGTGACTCTAACTAAGCAAGTGAAGGACCTGTATGATAAGAACTTTAAACCTCTCAAGAAGGAAATCAAGGAAGATCTCAGAAAATGGAAAAATGTCCTATGATCATGAATTGGAAGGATCAACATTATAGAAATGGCCATCTTACACCAAAAGCAATCTACAGATTCAATGCAATCCCCATCAAAATTCCAACCCAATGCTTCATAAAGTTGGAAAGAGCAATGTGCAATTTCATCTGGAATAACAAAAGACCTAGAATAGCGAAATTCATCCTCAACAGCAAGAAAACATCTGAGAGAATCACTATCCCTGACATCAAGCTATATTACAAGGCAATCATGCCAAAAACTGCATGGTACTGATACAGAGATAAGCATGTGAGTCAATGGAATAGAAGATCCAGAAATGAGCCCTCCCACATATGGTCACCTGACTTTTGACAAAGGAGCTGTAAACATTGAATGGAAAAAGGACAGCCTCTTCAACAAATGGTGTTGGTCCAACTGGCACTCAGCATGCAGAAGAATGAAAATTGACACTTTCTTATCTCCTTGTACAAAGCTAAAGTGCAAGTGGATCAAAGATCTCCACATTAAACCAGGTACAATGAAACTATTAGAAGAGAAAGTAGGGAAAACCTTAGAACACATAGGCACAGGAGAAATTTTCCTGAACAGAACACCAATAGTTCATGCTCTAATGTCAAATATTGACAACTGGTACTTAATGAGATTGTGAAGTTTCTGTAAGGCTAAGGACATTGTCAAGAAAACAAAATGGTAGCCAACAGAGTAGAAAAAGATCTTTACCAACCCCACATCAGATAGAGGCCTAATATCCAAGGTATACAAAGAACTCAAGAAGCGAGATACAAGAGAATCAAACAACCCTATTAAAAAATGGGGTAGAGAGCTAAACATAAAGTTCTCAATTGAGGAATATCGAATGGCTGAGAAGCATCTAAGGAAGTGCTCGACATCATTAGCCATCAGGGAAATGCAAATCAAAACAACCCTGAGATTCCACCTCAAACCAGTCAGAATGGCTAAGATCAAATATTCAGATGACAGCAGATGCTGGCAAGGATGTGGAGAAAGAGGAACACTTCTCCACTGTTGGTGGGATTTTAAACTGATACAACCACTCTGGAAATCAGTCTGGTGATTCCTCAGAAAATTGGACATAGTACTACATGAAGACCCAGTTATTCCACTTCTGGGCATATACCCCAGAGACACTCCAATATACAACAAAGCACATGCACCACAATGTTTATAGCAGCTCTATTTATAATAGCCAGAAGCTGTAAAGAACCCAGATGTCCTTCAGTACATGAATGGATACCAAAATTGTGGTACATTTTCACAATGGAGTACTACTCAGCTATCAGAAACAATGACTTTATGAAATTCTTAAGAAAATGGATGCATCTAGAGAACATCATCCTGAGTGAGATAACCCAGTCACAAAAGAACAGACATAATATGCAGTCACTGATAATTGGATACTAACCCCAGAAATCTCTGAACCCCCCAGAAACAACTCACAGCTATAAGAAGTTCAAGAAAAATCAAAGGCCAAAAACAAGAAAAAGAAGGAAAAAGAAAATGAAAAACCATTATGCTTACTTAATCTTTACCCACCAAAAAAAACTTTGACTATTTCCAGGATACATCTTGTTTTACATGTACTTTATGCTCATTGTAACTAGTAAGATTTTAATGCATACTATCAAACCTTTAAAAAAAAATCAAGTACTTACAAAAATGTATTAGTATACTTTTATGCAAAAATGTTTAAAATCTGTACATTCATCTTTGTTTTTAAAAATAAAGTTGTTCAAATTTTTTAAAAATACCCTTTGGAAGAACTCCTTCTTTTCTTTCTTTCTTTCTTTGTCTTTCTTTCTTTCTTTCTTTCTCTCTTTTTTTTTTTTTTTTTTTTAGAAATTCTTAAAACATGTTTCAATGTCAGAAAACCAAAATCCAACAGAAAATAATAAAGGTTTGGTTAATAGTGATGAGGCCAAAATAATGTGTTTGCTATTCATGAAAATAAAAGAGAAATTATAAATAATATGATAATGAAATGAATGATACAGGCAGCTAAATGTATATATTTATATACACATGTATACTTATATACATTATATAAATAAATTTATATAAATGCAACTGTAGAATTATGAACCTTGGGAGAAGAGACTAGACTGAGGTAAAGAAAGCCAAAATGTGCTGAGATTCTTAAGTTTTTCAGGGACAAACCAGAAATACTAATAAACTTTCCAACTCTGACAGGAAAAAAATAAGCATTGAGTAGGTTAGTACCTTACTACACGAGGAACACAGCATATGAACAAAGATAAAATGTTAACCTTCAAAATAAAAGAAATGGTTGCATTGTTCAAATAGAGGGTATATAAGAGACAGAGGGTGGGACGGAGGGAAAGGATTACAAAAATAAATCATTTTTAATTTGGAAAATATTTTAACAGCAAGCATGATAATCTGAGTTCAATAACATAGTAGAAAAGAACCTCAGATTGTCATCTGACCTCTGTGTGTACACTATGGCAAGTGTGCATCCTAAACAAACACACACAGACACACACAGAGACACACAAAGACACACACACACTTTAAAATAAAGACCAGAAAGATGGTTCACTCAAGAGCACTGGCTGCTCTTCCAGAGGATCAGCTTTGATACTCAGCGCCCACATGGTAGCTCACAACTATCTGTAACTCCAGTGCCAGGAATCCAGTGGCATCTTCTGGCCTCTACAGGCACAGAACACATGTGTGATGAAGATAAACTCAGGAAAGTTGCAATACACTTAAAAATGTAACTGTAAGAAGTAAATCAGGAAATTCTAAATCACCTAATTCTACTTCATGTGCGCCTGGTAGAGATTTTTCCAAAGCTGTTTTGTCAAAGTATACAAATCAAATTCGTGGAGGATTTTTCAGACTATTTTGGTTGATTCTTCTTTCCCTTCTTTCCCTATCCTCACCTCCCAGCTCCTGCTTCCTGGGATGTATTTCCTTCACCTCCCGTGAACCCCCCTCCACTTTATTCTATTTCTTACCCACTTCTCTTTCTGGTTTCCTCTCTTCATCCATATATACATGTATACCCCTACCTAGTAAGACATGTCCAACACTTACAGGCTGTGATCTACAGCTGAAAGAGAAGGCCAGGATTTGCCATTAGGAGAATAGGTAACTTCACTTTATGTTTTTCAGTTCTGTCCACTTTCAGCAAATTTTATTTTTCTTCCCAGGTGAATAAAATTTCATTGTGTATATACATATGCATAAACATATACTACATATATATATACTTCATATACATATATATCATATGCAGATGCACATATACATAAACAATTTGCCACATTTTCATTATAAGTGGACTTGTTGATTGTCATCGAAGAACAGTGGTAAACATGGATGTGTAATTGTCTTTACAGAAGATGCCAAACTGTTTGCGTGTATGATCACAAGAAGGATCCTGGGTCATACAGTAGCCTTATTTTTGTGTTTGGGAAAACATCAAATTGCTTTCCATGACGAATGCATGGGTTCACACTCTAGCCAGTTGGGTATGTGAATTTTTTTCCTACCTGCTTTACCTGTCGCCATGGCACTGTTGAGATAATGATGCTGTGACAGTTCCATGAGAGAAAATTTCAAATTGGTTTTCGTTGTATCTTGCAGGTGGCCAGATGACTTTTTGAAAGTATTAGCCACGTGCATTTATTCTTTTGATGACTGTCCAGATAATTTACCCTTTTTTTGACTGGGAGTTCTGAGGGATATTTATATTAACCTTTGCCATTCTTTATACAGTCTATGTATTTCAGATGTTAACTTTTTTCTGGATTATAGCTGGCTAAGACTTTCTTTTTTTTTTTTTAAGATTAATAATGTACTTTATTTTTTTTTTACCTTTTCTTTTTTTTTTTTCTAAGACTTTCATCCTATAATCTGGCTGCTCATTCTGTTGCTGCTTCCTTTGGCTGTGCAGAGGCTTTTGAATTCCGTGAGGTTCCACCCATCAGTTCCAGCAGCTGTCCTCTGTGCTACTGAGGCTCTGTTCTGAAATTTGCTACCGATACCTACGTCCTGAACTGTTTTCCTTGTATTCCCCCTTTGTGGTTTCAGTGTTTCTAGCTATAGATTAAGAACTTTGATCAAGTTTAAGTTGTGTACATGGTAAAATATTTTTTCATTTTGCAAATGGATAGTTGAGTTACCTAGCACTGTTGGTATAAAAGGCTTTTTCCTAAGTCCATGCCTTTGACTCATTTGTCAGAATTAGCTGCTCATATAGTGTGGATCCATCTCTGGGTGCCCACTGTGCCCCATTGCACTGTACATCTGTTTTTATGCCAATATTGTTCTGTCCTTATCGCTTTGGCTCTGTAGTGTAGTTTGAGCTCAAGTGATTTGAGGCCTCCAGCTATGTTTTTTGTGCTCAGAATCTTTTTGACTATTTGAGGTCTTTAATCTTCCTATGCAAATTTTAAGATTGTTCTCTAGGTTTGTAAAGAATGTTGGTAGAATTTCGAAGGGTATTGCATTTAATCTGCAGGTGGTTTTTGACAGAATAGTCATTTTTGCAAGATTAATTTTAGCCATCTAGGAGCATGGAAAATGTCTCCATCACCTAGAGTTTCTCTTTTTAAAAACTTCCCCCTTGTGGAAGTCTTTTTGCTGCCTTAGTAATGTTCAATTTTATATATTTTAAGACTAATATTAATAAAATATTTTGCTGATTTTTTTTCTGAGAAAGCTTGCTGATTATGTCTATAGAAGCTACAAATGTGTAAGCTACACATTTGTACCCTGCTATCTTAATGAAAGAGGAAGAATTGTGGGGTTATTCAAGTATAGAATCATGCTGGCTGTGCATGGGATAGTTTAAGCTCTCTTTTTCTAATCTTTCTCCATTTTATATCTTTCTTTTGCCTTCTTGCCCTAGCAATAAGTTCAAGCATATATTGAACAAGAACACAAGGACCCCAATGAAGGAGCTAGAGAAAGGACTGAAGGAGCTGAAAGGGTCAACAATCCCATGGGAAGAACAAAATGATCAACAAACCAAACCCACCACAGCTCCCAGGGACTAAAACACCAACCAATGAATTCACATGGAAAGACCCATGGCTCCAGGTGCATATGTATCAAAGGATAGCATTCTCTGGCATCAGTGGGAGAAGAGGCCTTTGGTCCAGTGAAGACTTATTTTCCCAATGTAGGGGAATGCCAAGGTGTTGAGGTGGGAGAGGATGGTTGGGAAAGGAAGCACCTTCATGGAGGCAATGGGAGGGGGAAGGAAATGGGATTGGGGGAAGAAAATAACATCCAAAGTGTAAATACAGAGAATACCCAATTTAAAAAAAAAAAAAAAAAAAAAAAAAAAAAGGAATGAAAAGGTTGATTATCTCCCACTAAACATTAGAGAAACTGGTCAGTATTCTTTAGCTTTCTTTTAGCAATAGGTATAACAATGAAATTCATCCTTCAATGTTGGCCCATTTGTTGTGTTTAGGACAAGACTCCACTGGGTACTATATACCTCAGAAATAAAGCCAAAATCAACTGTGATCCCTTAGCCTCTGAATTGATCTCATTAAACACAGGTTGTCTCTGGATCTCTCTGGGAGGCACAGAAATGCTGCTCTCTGCTTCTTTGAGGATTTAATCTAAAAGAATGCTATAGTAACCTTGGAAGAAGTATTTAGGATAGCCAGAGAGAAAGATACTAATTATTGATTAGGATCGATCCTAATTATTTTATATAAATATTAATTGTACTGTTGGAATTTGTCTATCTACCTGCATAAAACTGAGTACTTCTGTGCTTTCTAGTTATATGAGTAAAGACTTTTCCCCTTTTTAAATTTACATGGATAAAGTTTATACTTGGTAAAACATTTTTTTCGAAGATTTATTTATCTTATATATGTTAGTACATTTGTTTGTACACTGTCACTATCTCCAGACACACCAGAAGAGGGCATCAGATCCCATTACACATAGTTGTGAGCCACCATGTGGTTGCTGGGAGTTCAATTCAAGACCTCTGAAAGAGCAGCCAGTTCTTTTAACTGCTGAGCCATCCTTCTAACACAGTAAAAACTTTTACCAAAACTTGATATTGCCGTTTTCTTATATAACTCAGATTTTTTTAATTCTATAAGGGTAACTCAGGTATTATAAGCCATTGGATAATAATAATGCAAAATGAATCCCCCCAGGCAATCACAGGGAAAAAAATTACTCATCCAGATGGGTAGGACCTTATATATTTAGGAAAATGTCTGTTTCTCTTTAGTTTGAAGCTATATTGTAGCTATTATAAAGTCAGATATTATTATAATCTGATCACATATTTACCCTCATGTATCCAAAAGGAAAGTTGATCAGCATTGGATTAAGAGAGAAATAAATGCTAAGAAGAAAGAAGTAGTATGTATATTATACTTACCATAAGAAAATACAAGCATTCTAACACAAAGTTTTGGGGATGTCTCCCTATGAGGTCCCAGCTGTCTCCAAAACAGCATAGGTAACTATATTGACCTTACACATCATAAATAAACAGAAAGATTCTATTACATAAAGATTTCATACACTTCAAACATAAGACATAGAAAACCCAATCTCGAGATGATGAAGAAACTTTCAGCACATGGGATAATTCTCATGATGCCAGAAGGGTTATGCAGGTTGCTAGGGGAGAAAAACATAAACAGTCTTATAACTGGATCCTTGATACTTCAATAAGTATCACACCAGACAAAAATGTGCCTACTGATAAAGTAATGGCACAACTGTTGTAAGATAATCACTCACTGTAATTGGCATTGAGGTCTGTCACATAGAAGAAATCTTATGCCTTGATACCTACTCATGATCTTGGTCAAAATCCCCTGAATACAGAAATCATAAGCCCTAGGGTAGAATCCACTATTGTGATTACATTAAATGGTAACATTGTCAAATTACGTCATAAATATTTATGCTTACAAACAGACCTGGCTTGCTCTCAGTATTGGTCAGAAATTTATTTCTGCAGGATGCAGTAGTCACTGCCGAGATGTATAGCTGGTCGATGTGCCAAGAATAAAAGCTCATGAGTGCTCAGCACTCAATGAGACATTTTTAACCTACTGACCCCACATCCACACCTGCCCTACTTCTGCAAAGGCTCTGTGAACAAAGAGAACAAGAAGACAGAAAGAATGAGTAAGAAAAGGTCAGAGAAGGAGGAACGCTGTGAAATGCTCTCTTCAGGAGCTAATAGCAACTGTGGTTACCCGCACAAGAACAAGCCAGCCAAACGTCTGGCACAGATGGAGAGAAGTACTCTCCAGGCTCTACCCCTTACTGAGGAGCTACTGGCAGTCACCACGTGGGGAGGTGGAATAATTCTTCCTTATGGGTGTGGTCATTTGTACGTTGTCTGTGCTCAACTTGACACCATGGCACCTCAACTATGTACATATAGACAGCAATAATTGGACTTAGTTATCAAAAAATAAAACATAAAACATGATTTGAAGTCCAGAGGATGTTGTTGGGGATTCGAGGGGGTTAGAAAGACCTTGGAGTCGATAGGATCATATTTTCTTAGATACATGTATAAATTTGTCAAACAATAAACAATTAAAATAAGAATTCTAATTTTAATAAATTATCAGATTCTTATTACTTCTTTAAACTATGTTATTAGTGGGAGCTCTATAGATGATGTATGTAAAAGCAGTGAGAAAGATGCCACAGCGTTTGTGTAAATTTCAGAAGACAACTTTGTGTAATTGGTTCTCTCTTTCTAAATTTCTGTGGATCCCAGGGACTGAACTCGGTCTTTTAGGCTTACAATGAATATAAAGTAATGTCAGTAATATAAAATGTTAATTTAAAAATTTACCTTCATCCCTGACTTGACCATAAAATTCTTTTGGCCAGTATAGCAATTAAAGCCTTTCAATAAAGCAAGAGGCAGCACAAGAAACCAAAGCATCAAAATTCAAAAGGCATAAAATCTCCCAAACTAATCAGAAAATCCCGTATGCTCAGTACTGGAAATTTGCAATTCTCTCTTAAAGTCACTAATTGCTCAAACATGCAAGATATAAAAAGAGCAACAGTAAGGAAAAAACATGAGCCTCCACTTCTAAATCAACCCTGCTATCAAATTCTATTCTCATTCAGATGCTCCCACAAAAGCTTTAAAATCTAAATGGTAAACAGCACCCTTCACTAAAATACCCCATTACACTCCGTGCCAAAATATTAATAAAAATTAAGCCAAGATAATTACTTAAAAGTAGTCCCCATTGAGAGAGCTGGAGTGGGAAAAGATTCATTCCTGTTAGTAATAATTATCTCTGAGTAAATTATTTCCTACCTATTCCCTCCCTATGATACCTCCTTCCAGAGATCTCTTAGAAAACCCAATAGACTGCTAAGGATTTTTTTCAGTTCATAATCAACTTGCCAGTCTATGTCAATGTAAAACTCTTCCTTTCTATCTATCCTTTTTTTCCTCAAACCTTGTCAGGATAAACTCTCCATTATTCCCTCCCCCAGCTGAAAAATAACATGAACAGTAACATATAATATTAATAAAGTATTTGACCCAATGGCCACCGTACAGAATGTTCTCTAATTATAATTATTCATCAACAAATGTTTGAGTACCCACCATTCTCAAGCACCCTATGAGATTCTTAGAAAAGTAGACACAGACCCTGTTCTCTAAGTACTGGATGTGTGGAAGATGGGAAAAAAGAATAAACATCATAAATAAATGAACTCCATTGTGCTAAACAGTTGATCATTTAAAGGGCACTGTTAAAGAATGATGGGATTAGGTAAAGTGGCCCATGTGGTTAAAGTAATTGCTGGCCAACCCAGACAATATTGCTAATGCCAAGAAATGCATGCTGAAAGAAACCTGATATAGCTGTCCCCTGAGAGGTTCTGCCAGATCATGACAAATACAGAGCCAGATGTTCACAGCCAACCACTGAACTGAGAACTGGGTCCCCAATGGAGAAGTTAGAGAAAGGATTGAAGGAGCTGAAGGGGGTTGCTTCATAAGAATATAAGAACAGCCCCATAAGTTCAACCAAACCAAGTCCCAAGTAGAAGAGACTACTGGACAAGTAGAAGAGACTGCCAGGAAAAAGAACAGACTCACCTTTGAGGTGAATGTTGTCCCTATAAATCTGTGATCACTAGTCAGTCCTACCATGAGTCCAGATCTCTAGTTGGCTGTGTTCCCCATTTGAGGAAAAATACTTTGCACAATAAGACCAGAATTTGCTTCTCTATCTGCAGTGTGAATGGAGGTTTTGTGCCTTATAGAGGTGACTGGCTAGAAGTCCATTATTTCGAGTTTCAATGGACTTCAAAACTCTACATACGATCAGCAAAGCCCACAAGAGTCAAGCATCTGCATGGGGTCTACGTTACATCTCTGGAGGAAAGACATGGAATGATAGAATACCCCATCTATTTCACCTTGGATGTACTGAAGCCTCCTCCTGGTTATATGTGTGATGTTGTGAATGTGACCACAGTGGAAGGTTTTCAGCCTTTCTCTGCTCGGAGAGCGATCTCCATGACTCCAGTGGGAAGATCCTAATAAAACAATTCCTATTTCTGGTTCAGCATTTCCCTTTGGCTTCCTCTTTTGTTCTTTCATTTCAAACTTAATTTTTTTTTAAATTTTGAGACATCATCTTATTGGTTTAAGGCTAACCGCAAGCTCCCTGTTGTGGGTGAGGGTGACATTCAATTTCTGGTCCTCCTTCTCTCCACCTATCCAGTGCTAAGATTATAACATGGCAGAGACAGAACTCAGGGCCTCATACATGCCAGGCAAATGCTGTATCAGTGGACTACCTTTTCAGCTCACATCGTTTTTGTATGTTCAGAAAAATGTTTTGATTAAAAAATAATATTTTGAAATTAATTCTCAGGTAAATCTTACTGAAAGACAAAAGGACAGGCATGGGAGCACACACGTATTTTCTCAACACTTGAAAGGCTTGAAATTTTGAGACCGCCATGAACTATAGAGATCTTGTCACCTCAAAAAATTTTTAAATGATAGTTTTTTTTGGACCATGAGTCATTTTTTTTTCTGAATGCAGCTCATGTGTATACTACACAAACCTTCCATCACTGAACAAAATCTTAGCTTTTTTATTTTTTCACTTTTCTTTTTGAGAACAGTCTATGTTTCCCTGAATGACTTTAATTGGAGCCTACATGCCTTGCTATTAGCCTGTGTTAGGAAGGTGCCTTAAAAACAAACAAGCAAAAAAAGAAAACAAAACAAAATAAAGCAAAAACATGTTCATCCTGGCTCTTGATTTTACCAAGGAACCAGCCATTTGGTTAAATTCCTTATTCTTCTTCATGGTCACCAGCAGGTTCTGTTGTGCCAGTACCTTGATTGACTCTTAAGAAACCTGTAGAGACAAATTTTTACCTCAAGACTAACCCAGGCTTAGTAGAGGAAAAGGTATGACTGGAAATCATGGGGTCACTTCAATTTTTCAATCTTCTCATGGTACATATCTAAGATATATTTATCAATAATATCTTTCATCTCTTGTTTTAATGACTTAAATATCGAATATCATGGTTATCTGTGGCTTGTTCAAATACATCCTTTGTAAAGATTGGTGATTAAACTGAAAAAAAAAAAAAAAAAAAAACAACCAAACCAACCAACCAGAGCTCCCAGGAACTAAATCACTATTCAAAGAGTACACATGGATGGACCCATGGCTCCAGCTGCACATGTAGCAGAGGATGACCTTGATGGGCATCAGAATCAGTGGGTTCTGCCAAGGCTCAATGCCCAGTGTAGGAGAATGTCAGGGTAGGGAGGCAGGAGGGGATGGGTGAATGTGGGAGGGGGCACCCTCAGAGAAGTTGGGGGGAGCCAGGATGGGGGTTTATGGAGGGGAAACCTGGAAAGGGGTAACATTTGAAATGTAAATAAAATATATCTAATAAAACAAAAAACAAAAAAAGAAAACTGGTACAACCACTCTGAAAATCAGTCTGGCGATTCCTCAGAAAATTGGACATAGTACTACCTGAAGATCCAGCTATTCCACTTCTGGGCCTTTACCCCAGAGACGTTCCAACATACAACAAAGATACATGCACCACAATGTTCATAGCAGCTCTATTTATAATAGCCAGAAGCTGAAAAGAACCCAGATGTCCTTCAGTAGATGAATGGATACAAAAATTGTGGTACATTTACACAATGGAGTACTACTCAGCTATCAGAAAAAAATGACCTTATGAAATTCTTAAGAAAATGGATGCATCTAGAGAATATCACCCTGAGTGAGATAACCCAGTCACAAAAGAACGGACATAATATGCAGTCACTGATAATTGGATACTAACCCCAGAAAGCTCTGAACACCCCAGAAACAACTCACAGACTGTGTGGAGTTTAAGAAAACAAAAAAAAGAAAAGAAAAAACCATTATGTTTACTCCTTACACACCAAGAAAACCTTGACTAATTCCAGGTTACATCCAGTTTTACATGCACTTTATGCTCATTGTAACTAGTAAGATCTTAATGCACACTATCAAACCTTATTTTTTAAAAAGTCAAGCAATGACAAAAATGTATTCCTATACTTTTATGCAAAAATGCTTAAAATTTGTACATTTATATTTGTTATTTTAAAATAAAGTTCTTAAATTAAAAAAAAGAAAAAAAGATATTGTATCTATGCTTTGTGGATCACATAGTCTGCCCTGTTGGAATAACCTTTTGTAGATTGTGTGAATGTGTCTGCATTATCCAGCTGTTAATTCTGGATGGGTGGTAAGAGGATACAGGCTACCAGGATTTGGTATGGTTTCTATGGCTCATCACCTGCCTTAGTATTTTGTAAATGTCTGTCCTCCCTCACCATCTGATTGACTTAATAAAGATCTGATGGCCAAGAAAAAAGTAATTGCTGACTAATTATGAGGGCCTGGGTTAAGATCTTAACCATGTTCTCTATTTCTTGGTCCATGTTACATGTACAATACCAGCTAACATCCACAGCACTATGGATCATACCCCCACTGCCACTATGTAGTCTTTGCTACTATGAACTAAACCTCATGATTTTGGCCTCCAAAATGGAAAAGTGTTTCCCGAAATACCACACTAACACTCATTTTATGCAACCGATGCTCTTCTGGCTAAAATCGTTGGTTATCACATTTTTCTTTCTGTTTTTTGAAGACGTAGTTCATTTTCTACACAATTTTTTTATGAGCCTCCACTACTTCATGTTATATTTGGTTTTCTCACAGTTCCTTCTTAATTTTCCGTTATCATCTTTGACCTCCAGACCACTTACCAAGAGCCATGGACTATTTGGAAGCTGTGTTGACTTTATATCAATATGGATAACTATTCCAAAGCCTTTGCACTGCTGAGACCTTATTCAGCCTTAGCATGCAAGAAACTAACACTCTGCCCTGCAAACTTAATCTCTCAAGTTGACATAGCCTACTTCCTCATCCCCCCTTCCATTCCAGTGCTAAACTTCTTCAGGCTCTCAGAAGACTGACCCATCCATTTCTTTCCCTTAGAACAGCCATGTGGCCTTTTTTCTTCACTGGTGAGCTGCAGTTTCCAAGGTGACTGACAGTGATGCCTCTACAGTTCTACATCTCTCCTCCCATCCTATACTTTAGCTGCTAAGAGTTGCTGGGGGAATCACACAACAGTACAGGCTGCAGCCAGTTACACACTGCCAAATAAAATGAGCCTCCAGTGTGGCTCAGCAATCTTTTTTCTTATTGTCTTTGTTCAATTTCCTCTCCCACTCCCTGAGCAGTTATTCCAGGGCTTTGTCACTATAGTCAATCCTTACTAGTTCATCATGGCCACCACAAGCTCTTTCCCTTTCTGTATTACAAGACCACTTCCCATCTTAAAAAGAAAATAGAATCCAGTACATAAAATCTCCTCTCCTTCCTTCCAAATCCTTGACGCCAGAATTTAATTCAGCTATGCCTGTGGCTAATCCTTTCATTCTTGCTGTCTCAGAGACATGGCCATCACTGATGTTACTTAAGATTTACCCCCAAGCCCATGTCCTGGGCCCATCATCTCTTACCTCCCTGGAGTCCTGCTTTGTCATTGATACTATCTGTGGTCCTGGCTCCAGAGCCTGTATGTCTCACCTGGCTGTCTCTGCAGCAGGTAAGTATGTTCCCATGTGTGAAAACAAGCTAGCTTACGTATACTTCTCTTCTGACATTCTCTGAATCAGAAATGCTGTATTTTCTGCCATTTTGAGGAATTCTTCCGATTCTTACATGTATGTCTTACAAGTATTTCCACCGCTGTAGGATCAACCCTACTGAAATACATCACCTTATTTGGATTTCCTTCGCGTTTTAAAATAACATTCGTATGTCATCTATCCCATACTGTGGTATACTATACTTCTCCCTTGCTTTGTGTGGTCCTTTTCTTTCTTTTAACACTTCCATATAGCACTCACAGTATTTCAAACTCTGTTCAATGGCATTAAACTATGAAAATACTTAATAATACCAATAATGAGAAATATTTATCCACTCAAATATTTGAACATGCTACAACCCCCTTAAAGAAAACAGTTAAAATGATGACTCTTGATATTTCCCTAGTACACTTTGATAGACTAAGTGAGAACCTTGTCCATAAGATGAGTATTTGACGAGTTCTTCAAATTACACATGTATTTGGAAGTGAGTGGGCCTCGTAGAGTCTTTATGTAAATGTAAAATAAATCACATCCAATTTTGCTCCATAGAATGAAGGGGACTCATACATGAAACTCATGTTTAGTCTCACTTATACTTCAAAATCTCTTAGAGATGGATCAAGCTAAAGTCCATATTGTTTTCTGTTCAATTAAAACAGTTTCCTCCATGGATGCAAGAGATTTCTAATTCATCTACTGAATGACAACTAAGGCACTTGATCTGCCTTCTGTGATGTAATGATTTAATCCCTGAATCATTGCCAGCTGGTGGGATACAAATAGGAAGTATGTAGGAGCTGGCACTGAGATCCACTCACAGAAATACAGATTCCTGTGTCTTAACCTGAAATCACTGTTGGCACACTTAATTGGAATAGCAGTAGAGCTTCCCCAATTTCTGGTGCTTCCACATATCCATGACAACTATAGAACAGAATGTTATATATACCATTATAAAATTTTAAATTCTGCCAACCAGATTCTACTATGCCATCAATCATAAAGAAGTTTCAATTTTAGAAATTTTAACATACAAGTCTTGGAACCAATACATACAGTTTTATCTTACCCTGTAAGAGCCCCAAAAAATGCTTTATGTTGTTTTTTGCACTCATCTTTATATATAGTAGACAGTGGTTTTGTTGCCTTTAATCAAATATTCATACATATATGTATATAAATATATATGCATACATATATAAACAATTCAAAGTTTTCTCATGAGTTATGAATCGCTATCAACCTATGAAGCGTCAAAGTGAATCAGCCAGTTAGCGCTGGTGGGATTTTTCTTTAGTTCAGAGGAAACTTTAACTGAGCACACAAGAAAATACCTCATTATTGAAGGTGCAAAGCCCCAAAACATGAAACATTTGACCCCTCCCCAAATGGAAATAAATGGAATTTCATTAACCTTAATACTAAAAACTTGGGCAGAATACAATAAGTCCAAGAAGGTAAGAAATTGATAATACTTAGTATAAACTCTGTGTCAGAGGACATTTCAGCTTCCATTGTTACATTTCTGATCTTCCATGGAGATGTTTCTGCCCGTGCTTTCAATTCTGAGGGGAAAAAAAGTCAAGAACTATTTTAAGTGCATGTTCTTATGTAAGAGTTTGTGATTTGCTGACGAATGACACTCAGACCCAAACAGTGCCAGTGTTTTATGCTGCAGAAGTCCAGCATGCTGGGGTCTCCCCATTACCAAGATAAAGGGACACCCAAGTGAGCTTGCTGGCCTGACTTAAAGCACATTAGAGAATTCTGGGGTAGATGAGCTCTATGTTAATCTGTTGGGTCCATCACAATGGACATTCCATTACTGGAGTGTGGGGGCTGAAAACTTACTGGAGAGATCTGGAAACTGTTGGCTGAAGAAGTAGCTGAGGAAGTCTGGAAACTGCTGCTGACCCATTGACCTTGCCTCAAGCCAGGTGGTGGGCAGCTTCTGAGGCCTGGACTTGTCTGGAATCTCCCAGTTCTTGGAAATAGATTAACTGCCCATTTGAAGCCTGTCATGGAATCAGCCTAGCAGTCTCACTTATATTCAAGATTTATGGCGAGCACTGTTTTCCAGATAACCTTTCTTGAAAATATGCTCTACATCTACACATTACTGACAAAATTAAAACAGAGCATCATATATTACTTGTTAGACACATATAAGACATGCCAGATGCTGTGGCAGACACTTGTATTCCCAGCACTTGTGAGGCTGAGACAGGAGGATCTCAAGTTCAAGGCAAGCCCAGATGACATAGAGAGACCTCATCTCAGATATTTTTTTAAAAGAAATATACTGAGTCCTTCGAAAGAATCAGACTTTTAGAGATGGGTGGGATATTAGTAATTAAAACTGTCCTAGATATTTCACATACAAGGAAATTAAAATGAAAGTACTCGCTATCTGTTGCCTAATAATTTTAGCCATTGGTGAAGACTCAGTTGAACCAAGGAAAGAGCCTGGGTAGAGATAAGAACTAGAAAGGGAAAAGGAAGTGTTCATCTTTTGTTACTTGTGCAATAGGAGGGTGCACTCCACAAGAACTCACCGCAAATGCAAATGGAATGTTCTCAGCGATACTCGAAATCATACACAAAGAAATGCTCTAGGAAACTGGGAGGCCTGTGTCATTATTGTTTAATAAAAACAGCTTGATACTTTGATATAAAAGCAAGAATGGCTGGGATGTGAGCAGGCGTCTCATTAAAAGCCACATTTCCATTCTGCTTTGTAAGCCTTATCAGAATATGAAAGGAAACTGTACTCTATTTTTCACTTAGGAATTATCAGATAGTCTATTATGGTCATCCTTGATTTTATTCCAAAAGTCAAAGTATTCTAAATACCAACTTCCTTGGGTATATAGATTCAGCATCTTTACATGCACACATTCAGATGTCTAGCCACCTATACAAATTATGTCTGCAATTTGTGTTTCAAAATATGAATAACTGGTGTCACGAGGCAGATTTGAGTGCTCTTTTGGAGAACTGCTACATTTATGTGAATATGTAGAAGAATAACATGAGCTCACCCTTTAAAATAAAAAAAAAAAAAAATGTAATCCCTCAGGTACACTCCTCTTAACAGAATCAACTTAATTTTATGTGACATTGTCCTTCCCAGAACTGTAGAGTCAGTGAACGCAGCAGGTCCTGGTCTTTAACAGATGGCCTCAACCAAATGACAGTAACAGAATCTGACATGTGTTGTTTCAATGATCTCTTCTCCTCTCGGAAAAGTATGGAAGCGTTAGATCCCGTGTGTTCCTTCAGATTGTTATTTCTGGCACGCGCTCCTTGGCATATGCTATGATGAGCCATTCATAACAAATTAAATTTTCATTAAGGTAAAAAAAAAAAAAAAACCTTCATAATCCATAAGCCTACAATTTGTCTCAGTTCCCAGGGTAGCTTTTTCTGTGCAAAGGGACCACTTATACAAGTAATTGAGTGTAGGGTTGGTTTGGATTTATTTTTTAAGAATTAGCTACTTTACTAAAGAGGGATAAGGGGACCAGAGGAGCCTGCAATCCCAGAAATGGAAAATGGACAAGATGCCAGGAAAATCTGTGGCCTCAATCTCAAAGCATTCTACAGGGACACCGCAATCAGAGGCTCTCGGGAAACACATCAAAAGAAGCTAAGCCACATGATACCACTTGAATGGCACCACATGGGCTGGATACAAAGACCAGCTGGAGCAGGCAGAAGTCCTGTACCTTTAAGGTACTGCTTTAGAGCTGAACTGTAATTAACAGCTTCCTCTAACTGTGAGATGGAATTCTCCTGAAGGACTCAGTGGTTTTACTCACTGTCTGGCTTAGTAAAATGGGATTTCAAACAGCACAGAGCTTTCAACCCAAAGCAGCTAAATCTAGTTAAAGCAGAAACATCAATGATTTTCGGTGAGTGCACATCACAGGAACACTGCTGCATTTGAAACCACTGCTGATTGCTTCTTCCAGAAGCTAGCTGAATGAAGTGAGGCGCAGAGCAAAGGAGAAAAGCCTAGGCTTCTCTGTTCCTGGGCTTGCCCTTAACTCCCACATAAATTTTTGCCTGTGATAATGTATTTAAGCCCAGTTATTGCTGGTACACTACTCAATTTCCAGTTCACACTTGGAAATGTTAGCTAACAATTGGGAGAGAAATCGGACCGTTGACCCTGTCTCACCCCAAGCACAACTTTTGGGTTTGGTGATACTTCAAAATCTCCCATATAAGAGAGGGGTTTCTTTCTCCACCAGCTACAGGCTGCAAGTGCGCTTCATTAGACTCTTTTCAATATTCCCTTTCTCTTGAAAATTGAGTTTAGCCATTCACAAAGAGAATATGATAATGTGTAAGCTCAAGTCCAGGACTGAATGGGGATAAACAGATTTAATGCTGAATACCTTGCTATAATGAGTGAAAAAGAATTACCTTTGCTTACAAAATAAACAATCTCTACTCTCCCAGGAGGTTTCCAGTAGGAACCAAAAGAGAAAAGGCAAAGCTAAAAATATAAAAATCAACAGGCAAACAAAACAAGTCAAGGGACTGCGGCGCAGAGCAGGTCTTTGTCGGGGGAATTTTCTCTGCCTGAGCCCTTACTGGGGTGGAGATTAAAAGAGCCAGGAAAGGGTTAATAGCAAGTGGCCTTTACCCTGTGGATGAGCTGCGGGGGGGGGGGGGGGGGACATATAACCAGAAAGGGAAGTATCAAGGGGGGGGGACATATAACCAGAAAGGGAAGTATCAAGAAATTCATATGCATAAAACTCAGTACTTCCTAAAGAGCATAAAAACAAAGCAAAACCAATGACTTACAGAAATTACAGCCGTGAAGCAGAAAGGAGACAAAAGAATTGAAGTTGGAGCCCCTTAGAGAGATGTGGGAGACCGAAAGGTCAGCAAGTTAAGGGCTTGGAATTGGTGGCATGCTTTTAGAAAGCATCCCCAACGGTGTGCAGAATGCTCTTGCTCTCATGGCTGACATCTTTTGGAAATGCTCCACCTCCCTTCCACAAGGTCCAAAATGAAATTAGCTTTTGTCAAAGTCCAAGCTAAAGGAAATGGACCTGGGGCTTCAGGCTGGCTTTACTGGTGACAGCACATGTGGTGCAAGCCTGGTGACCTCGTTTGGATCCCAACACTCAGGGAAAGGAGCTAAATGGGAAAAAGATTCCAAATGTTATCTGAAGCCTACTTGTGTGCCACACACACCTACAGCATATGTCCACATGGATGCAATAACAATTGATTTAAGCAAAAATAAAATAATTCCTAAGGAATTTTTGGTTTATTCCCTTACTGCTTTTCATATTTTTTCTTTGCTTTAGGCACTTGGCATTTTGACTATTATGTGTCGGGAGGAATTTCTTTTCTGGTCCAACCTATTTGGAGTTCAGTAGGCTTTTTTTATGCTCATGGTCATCTCATTCTTAAGGGTAGGGAAGTTTTCTTCTATGATTTTGTTGAAGATATTTACTGTGCCTCTTAGTTGATATTCTTTGCCCTCTTCTATTCCTATTATCCTTAGGTTTGGCCTTCTCATTGTGTCCTGGATCTCCTGGACATTTTGGGTTAGGAGCTTTTTGGTTTTGCATCTTCTCTGACTGCTTTGTCTATGTTTTCAATGTTGTCTTCGGCCCTTGAGATCCTCTCTTCCGTCTCTTGTAGTCTGTTGCTTGCATCTGTCACTTCTAATTTGTTTACCCCCCTCCTTATGCTTTCTATCTTCAGGGTTGTCTCTTTTTGTGTTTTCTTTATTGTTTCTATTTCTGTTTACAATCCCATCATCTGTTTGATTGTGTTTTCCTGTAGTTCTTTGAGTGAATTCTCCTGGTTCTCCTGTAACTGTTTAAGGAAGTTATTCATGTGCTTCTCAAAGATCTCCATCATCATCATGAAGTATGATTTCAAGTCTAAGTCTTGTTTTTCTGCTGTGTTTGGCAATTCGCTACTTGCTGTGGTGGGAGAGCTGGGTTCTAATGTTGCCAAGTTGTCTTGGTTTCCATTGCTTAAGTTCTTTCACTTTCCTCTTGCCATCTTGTTATCTGTGATTATAGGTGATCTTGTCACTGACTGGTGCCTGTCTCTCCTGTGGATCTGAGGGCCCATGAGCTCAGGAAGAAAATTGCTTCTGGGTGTTCGGCTCTTTGTGGGCAACAATGAGTTCTGACGGCAGTGACTCAGTTCTGTATTCATGGGCTCAGATGTTGGGGGGGTGTCTTGTAAGGCTTTTCTGTGTGTTCAGCCCTCTGCCCACAGGTCCTGAGTCCTACTGATGGAGACCCAGCTCTTTCTCTATGCCATAAAGGACCCTTTTCCAAAGAGCACTGTGTTCTCTGTGCTCCGAGAACTCCTGGTGTGATCTCCCCGGGCCTATACATCAGGCTTACCTCTGTTCCAGGTGTAAAAGAGCTTGTGCAGCTGATCTGTGAGCACTGCCTTTCCCAGGAAGATTCTGAGTCCTGATGACAGAGACCCAGCCTTCACTGTCCTACTCATCTATTAAAAACAATGACTTCATGAAATTCATGGGAAAATGGATGGATCTAGAAAATATCATCCTGAGTGAGGTAACCCAGTCTCAAAGGAACATGCATAGTATGCACTCACTGATAAGTGGAGGTTAGACCAAAAGCTTGGAATGCCCAAGATATAATTCACAGACCTTATAAAGCTCAAAAAGAAGAAAGAGCAAAATGTGGATGTCTCAGTCCTTCTTAGAAGAAGGAACAAAATACTCAAGGGAGGAAATACAGGGACAAAGAGTAAAGCAGAGGTTGAAGGAAAGGCCATCCAGAGACTGCTCCACCTAGGGATCTATACCACATGCAGCCACCAAGCCCAGTCACACTTGCTGATGCCAAGAAGTGCTTGCTGACAGGGGCCTGATATGGATGTCTCCTGAGAGGCTCTGCCAGAGTCATATAGATACAGATGAGGATGCTTGCAGCTAACAATTGGACTGGACACATGGATCCTAATAAAGGAGTTAGAGAAAGGACTAAAGGAGCTGAAGGGGTTTGCACCTCCAGAGGAAGAATAATAAAATCAACCAACCAGTCCCCCTAGAGTTCGCAGGGTCTAAACTACCAACCAAAGAATACACATGGAGGGACCAGCTGAATATGTAGCAGAGGATGGCATTGTTTGACATCAATAAGAGGAGAAGTCCTTGGTTCTGTGAAGGCTTATTTCCCCAATGTAGGGGAATACCAGGGTGTTGAGGTAGGAATGGGTGGGTGGGAGGGGGAACATCATTCATAGAATCAGAGGGGAGGGACTTTGTGGGATGGGGGAACTGGAAAAGGGGATAACTTTTGAAGTGTAAATACATAAAATATCAAATTTTTTAAAGAGGGAAAAAGGATTCACTTTTTATCTAGATTTATCTACTCAAGAGAAGAAAGAATGGGAAAGATGGAAATCTAGAAGAGAGGAGGACAGAGAGGAGGAGGAGGGAAAGAAGGAGCAGGGAGCAAATGAACACTTGTGAAGTGCTGTTACACACCTGGAACTGTGTTTGACACATTAAGACAGCAAAAATGAATGTGGAAAATTGAGTCACAGAAAATGAATATCTATACTTTGTATATACAAGGCTAACTCAAGAATGTGCAAGCCAAGTCTAAAAGAGGAAGGAGTCGTGGTTAGAAAAGGTGGTTGCAAGTGCAATAGCATCTCCGTGTGCATAGGCACTCGAAACAGAAAGTACAGAGTGGACAGGAAGGGGATGAGAGTGAGGCCTATAACTTGACACATCGCCATCTGCAGGCTATCGGGAAGGTAGCAAGAAATATAACAACAAGTATAGTACACATATGTGCTCATATCATATACATGTATGATCAATGGCACTGCTGATAGCAGGTCCTGGCTTAATGGTCTACCATCCACAGACTTCAAGCTCCTAGAAAATGGAGACCATATCATCCATGACTCACCCAAATCACTTAAAGCATCTTCAAAACTCGCCCTACAAAGAAAACAGAAATGGTCGCAACAGTACATTGACTCTAGAGTGCTCCGTGGAGTAGCTGTAAGACTCTTTAAAACAAAAATTACATGTATCCTTACGCTCCATAAGATAAGTAGATGAAGAGCCTTTATCTGGGATTCACACAGGATGAATAAAGATGTTAAATGATTTGCCTATGCCTTGTTTCTGGCTAAATTTTAGGTACCTCTCTATAATTATTCAGCTTTTCAGGTGGCAATGGAAATGCCTCCCCTGTCTAGCAGACTGTTCCCTTTGTCTTCCCCACTCCTACTGTGGAGCTAATGGTACTCTGATAGCAGACTACAGGGGTGTCACCAGCCTCTCCCTGACTCTGTCAGCTCACCTCTTGCCAAAGAAAAACTTCAAAGCAGTTGGCTAGAACTTTCCTATTTGATTTTTTTTTTCTTAACTTTAGCCTGCTCCAATTTTCTTCACTAAAACTATACATGGGAAAAACATTGAAATAATAGATTCTCTGCAGGTCAGTCAATCCACTGCCAACTTCAATGAATTTGGAACCACCTATAAGTCACATCTGAAGACCTTTAAGAACGACTCACCTTGAATGTGGGTATCAACCATCCCAAGGGTCTTGAGGTAAAGGTAGATAAGGAGAATCTGGGGGAAGGGGAGGGGAGTGAGGGTAAACTTGAGCACCATCTTCTGACTGAACACAATCTTGCTGCCATGCCCTATCTGCTAGATTAGACCGAATCCCACATCTTGACCCATGAGCCAAAAATAAATCCTTCCCTGAAATTACTTCTGTCAGAAGTTTTGCCGAAGCAATAAATAAAGTAAGTATTCTACCACATAAATAAGAGTACAGGTGTTTATGTTTTGTTAGAATAAGCCTACAAGTCAAGAGAGGTGAGTTTTAGCGCCAACTCTAATATAGCTTGCATTACGTACAGATCTGGATGAATATACTGACTGTGATTTCTAACTCGGAGGAAGTTTCTTAACTTCTGCGACCCAGCGATAAATAAAAATAATACTGTGTAACTCACTGAGCATTATGAAGATCAGGTGGATTAGCTTGTGAAAAGCAATTACCGGTGCTTCGTGCAGGTCATATTCAATTAGCTTCCTATCCTGTAATCTGGAAGAATTGAATGAGATGACTTTTAAGGTCCTCTTCGATACTAACAGTTTTGGGGGATTTTTTTGTTATTGTTTTCTCCTGGGCACTTCACACTTCAGTCTGGGTCCCTGGTTGTCCCTCTGGCCTCCAAGATACATGGCTATAAATACCCCCACTCCTGCCTGTGAACTCAAAATAACTTCAGGCTCAGGGATTCTTTTGACCGAACTTCCACACTGTAGCCCATCTGTAAGAACTCAGAGGCTGCCTGGTTTCCTGCCTTGTCCTAATTCCTCTGGAGTTGAATTTCATTTCCTCCCATTCCACTCATAATGCGAGGTCAGGCCCTATTACAGGAGCATCCTCAGAACTACCTGCTATGAGCCCTCTTCACACCAACCACCTGCCTGCTTGGACACTCACTGCCTGCCTGGCGCCAGCTTGAAAGCCAGAACCAACCAGCCAGGACATCTGCTGCAGACCGCTGCCAAGCTCTCAGATCCCGTCTCCCCACCTGCTGGCCGGCCTCACAGTGTTCCTTCGCGACAGTGCAACCCTGCTCTCTCTGTCCAGCCAAGCCAAGCCCACTTGAGGGTCCTTAGCTATTAGCCTAAACCTTAGTCTGTCACAGACACGGCTGTGGATATGAACAGAAGGATATATCATTTTACTCTTCTTATTTCTGAAGAGTGCATGTTCCCACTTGAGATGAATTATCTTCATCTCCTGTGTCCTTACTCTGTTCCTTTCATTGCAGACACCTTTTAAAATAAAATGGAGATAGAAAGCATGTAAATATGGCTCCATTAGCACCGCATCACAACAAGTCTCCTCATTACTTCCTGCCGGATAGAGAGAGAGTTCGAGTGTCTCATTCTCTTCACTCCACATGCAGCCACCGGACCCAAGCACTAGGACTTATGCCCTGATGTGCTTCCTGGCAGGAACTAGATATGGATGCCTGATTAGAGGCTCTGCCAGAGTCACAGAGATACAGGGGAGGATGCTTGCAGCTAACCATCGGACTGAACACAGGGACCCCAATGAAAGAGCTAGAGAAAGGACTGAAGGAGCTGAAAGGGTCTGCAACCCACAGGAAGAACAATAAAGGCACTGAGGTGGAGAGGGTGATTGAGAGAGGGAGCACCTTCATGGAAGCAAGTTGAGGGGGAGGAGAGAGGGGAGTTGTGGGAAAGGGTATAACTTTTGAAATGTAAATACAAAGAATATCCAATTTAAAAAAAAAAAAAAAAAGAAGTGACCAGCCCTACTGCTAATGACCTCTTTGACCTCGATTACTCCTTTGAAAAGTCCTTCTTCATCCACACACAGTCACACTGAGGCTGCAACATAGGAACTTAGGAGGAGACACAATTTCTGTCCATAGCAACTGTATACCCCAATACTGGGACTGTGATTATTTACACAAGAGTGTTTTTCTCTGGGTGCCTCCTCCACTCTGTCAGCATCTACTAGGTGTTCCTGCTTCTACACAGTACTTTCTGTGCCCAAGAAACAGATTTCACTGTACAACACTGGACCCCACAACTTCCTATCATGAGTGGGGATTTTGAGCGCCCGCTCCTCCCTAAATCACTAGAGAGGGACAGGAGGAGTGGAAGTCTTATTCTTCAAAGGTGTGGCCTCTAGAAAGTTTCTTTTGCCCAAGTAGTAACTACACACAAGACACACACACACACACACACACACACACACACACACACACACACACACAAAGATAGAGAAGTGAAAAGAGACTTGTTGGAAAGAAGAGGTAACAGAGAAGTGGGAAAGAGGAGACAGTGGGGGAGGAAGTATGACCACATGTGGGAAATTGTGAAAGAATACATTTTTAATGACTATGTGTAAAAGCAGGAAGAAACAGTTTCCACAAGAAAATGCTGAAGAATAAAACCAGAGCACATCCCCCTACCAATTAAACGTTCCCAGAGGCTTCGTATTAAGGTTCCATTCAATTTCTCTTCTCCACAGTTAACAGAGTCTCCCTCATCTGAGTTCCTTTCCACCCTGACCTTCTACCATCCTTTGCTCACAGCACTCCAAGTCTTTCTACCCTCCCCCACTCTAGAACTTGACTCTCCTGGTGAGGAATGCTCTTCACAGGTCTTTGCACGTTCACTTACTTCTGTATACAGAGTCCTGAAGGAAATATTTCATCTGTACTTCAACCACACTGCCTTCCTTCCTAATGACTTCACAAAATGGTGAGGTCTTATTTTCTTTGTGGTGGCGTTCCAATTTAGTTTACTTTATCCTGTTTATTTGTTTTATTACCAGCCCGAATTATTAGGATGCCAAGATGAACAGGAAGAGTAAAGACCTTATCATCCCATCTCTTTATCCCCAGAACTCAGACGCTGGCACAGAACAGTACCAGACTCCACCGAGGACATGTGTGAGTCAGGGTTTAGTGAATGGAAGAGCCTGGATTCTAGGCCATTCACTCATGTTTCAAATCCTGCAAAGTAATACCTGAAATAATGTATTCCAAAGTTACATGTGAACATTATGTACAGAGACTCATGGGCACTCACAGAGATCAGGGAGCCTGAATGGGGTCTGGCCGAGGTCCTCTGCATATGTTTTGGCTGAGTAGTTTGCTGTTCTTATGAAATCCTAACAGTGGTAGCAGGAGCTGTCCTAGATACTTAACCTACTTTGGGGACCCTTTTCCTCCTACCTGGCTACTCCATCCAGCCTTGTGACTAGTCTTTAAACACTGCTCATTAAAAAAAAACTATCAAAATTGTATATGTGTGTGTATGTGTATTCAAATTCATATTCAAAAAAGTAAAGACATGGGCAATTTATCCTGAAATTACACTTACTTTCTTCTTCATTCTTTTTTTCTACATAGGAAACAAGATGTTACTTGGTGACAAAATCTTCGCTACACTAAATCTAACATGTGATCTAGAAGGGCAGCCTTGCTGGAGAGGAATGGTGGATGGCAGGCATCCAGGATGAATTCATTGCCTTTTGAATGAAGTAGCAAGGCTTTCTTTGAAGAGACATTGTCCCAAACTAATAAGTAACCCTCCAGAGTGTGAGTCTTAGCAATTATTAACCCTCACAGCCACACAGCCAGTGAGTAATGCTGATCTGAATCCACCTTCATACATCCTTGCACTTCGTTTTTTTTTCCCCGCAGTCATCTCCTGAGACATATAACCTGGATATTTAGAATACCTCCACTCCTCTAAACATCTACAGATGCTGAAACTGACCTAGACCTGAGACACATCCATGTCAGATGAAGACCCCTGACTCTTTTTAATGTGAGTGGGTTCTCTCCAGGAAGCCTGGGAAACTGACTTCCAACAGAACCAAACAAGTCATCAGTTGTTCGATGAAGAGTCTAAGGAGGAAGGAAATAAACATGTAGAACCGAAAGAACCTGTCTAAGCATCCCAGAGATGATAAGAAAATTAGTTAGTATGAGACTCTAGACAGGATAGAAATCCTGCATAATACCAAATAATACTCTGAAGCCAATGAAGGAAGCACAGGCTAAAGAGAGGAGATTAAAGCTTCCCACTGCTGGGTAGTGGTGGTGCATTTCTTTAATCCCAGTGCTTAGGAGGCAGAGGCAGGCAGATCTCTGAGTTGGAGGCCAGCCTGGTCTACTGGGCTAGCTCCAGGGTACCCAGGACTACACCAAGAAATTCTGCCTCAAAAACAAACAAAAAGTGTGTGCCACCATCACTGCAGCAATGCCATCATTCCGGCAGATGTAGCACTTCACATCAGTATGCCCAGGTGTGGGAGCATCAGACAGCATGAGGGGCCAAGGAAGAGGGGGTACTTTTCTTTACACACCCAAGTTTTACTAAACAAAAGCTAACGTTCTACATGCTCTCCTGTGCTTTTAGCTCTCGTCACCTCTAGTGAGGAACAGGATCAAATTCAGTAATGAGAGAGCTCAGTGGTTTCTTTGGAATTGATCAACAACCTAAATCCAAATATCTTCTTATTCTACATCCAAATATCTTCTCATTCGTCTGTAATATATAACCAACATCAAAAATCCCCCTCCATCAAAGACAAGAGAAAGGGTTAGTGTTGCAGCTCTGAGCAGAAAGGTAACCTGGGAGCCAAGGAATATCACAACCTTATATATACAACAGACAAACAAGAAATTTATTTGGGGAAAACAAGGCAGGTGAGTGGTTGCCTCTGTTCTAGTGAGTAGCAGCAGAGACCTGAACAGAAAGAGGGGCTTATATAGGATTTCTTAGTAGGCAGAGTTTTTCGGAGTGGGTACCTTCCAAAGTGGCACTTTCTGGGGTAGGGACTAGTGGGATTTCAAGTTCAGAGCTTGGGATTTTTTTTTTATTCTGTAGGAAAGTTAGAGTGTTCTGTGGGTGGAACTTGGCAGTTGGGGGTCCTCAGAAAAGGGACCTGGCCTCTCCACACCAGGACATTGTTATCATATAAGAACACAATTATTTGTCTTCTTTTTTTTTTTTTTTTTTTTTTGCCAGCTTTATCGTCTTCTACTGAGAGAAGAAAGAAGCTGAAGAGCTGGTCTAGATTTTTATGTAAACGTTTAGGTTTTGATGTTGGCTCTGTGTTAAGAAGTACTGTGCAGTCCAGACTAAATATGCGTGCCAAGAAGTCATTTTTTTTAAATTATACACTAGTAATTTATTAATATAGTACAAGTGATATAAGAGATATTATAAAGTAAATATAATATTCTAAAATGTTTTTGTTCTTCTCAGCTCTCAAATTTTTTATTTATTTATTTATTTATTTATTTTCTTTCTTACAACTTTATTTTTAAAAAAGAGGAATACATATATACAGATTTTAAAGGCATTTTGGCATAACACTATATGAATATTTTTTGTCAGTACTTAATTCTTTTAGAGGTTTGATAGTATGCATTGAAATCCCAGTCATTTTTTTTAAAGTCATCTATCAGTTTGTGTTCGCTCTGTGAGACCTGCATAACGTTGTATAGAAATGATCTGAGCTACTGAAACTTCAAAGCCCACCCCAGTGTCATACCTTCCTCAACAAGACCACACTTCCTAATCCTTGCCAAATAGTTCCACTAACTGGAGATCACATCTTTAAACATATGAGCCTATGGGGACCATTATTACTCAAAGAACCACAAAGCAGAATGTGTCAGAATCGGAAAAGTGATGGGCAACCCAAGAGGCATTTATGCTGGAGGAAAACAGAAACAGACACACTCCACGGACATGAACACTCTTTTCCCACATTTAATAGCAAAAGGAAGTGAATCCACGCTGTATTGTTGGCCTGTGTCATGCACTCACATTACCAGCCTGGATCCTGGTTCCTGAAGGCATCTGTATTTTCCATTATTTGGTCAAGACTGCCAACCTTGGAAAAAGAGACGGTTTGCTGGTAATGTCATGAATGCCTGGCGCAAAGTCAGCCTTCAGTAAAGACTTGTCAAGTCAACACACTTTGTCAAATAAAATCAGTTAGGGATAGTGCTATATGAAAACATCTACAGATGCCCAGTGGCTTATACTGTAAAAGCAAAGTAACTGAAAAAAACAAAGTTGTCATTTACCACCTTGGAAACATAAAACAGAGACACAAAGGGAGAATCGAAGTCTTTCTGATTACCAAAGACCTGACCCCCATCATAAGCTTGTTTAGTGAGTGTCAGTAGACATTTTCTGCAGAAAAAAAAAAGGCAGATATTTCAGGTTGTCATGACACACAGTACCTCTGTCATAACTCTTCAATTCTTTTACTCAGCACAAAAGGAATCACAGATGATAGGAAAGAAAATGAACATAGTTGTTGTGGTCCAGTAAAATGTTATTTAGCAGTAAAGTCGTATTGCTTCATAGAACAGAAGTTGTTGATCGTTATTCTAGAAGGTGCGTGTATATATATATGTGTGTGTGTGTGTGTGTGTGTGTGTGTGTGTGTGTGTACATATATGTATGTATATATGTATGTGTATATATATGTGCATATATATGTGTGTGTGTATGTGTGTGTGTGTATATATATATATATAGAGAGAGAGAGAGAGAGAGAGAGAGAGAAAGGAGAGGAGAAGACTAGAAGACTAGAAGCAACAGAAACTGACATAATTACTTGCAGGAAAATATGTCAGAAATAAAACAACTTTGTCCTTTGTAATCTCTGTTGTGGGGGAAAAAATCCTACTAAGGAGAATTCATATGTAGCCACAAAACAGACCAGGAATTACAAAGACTCTATCGATGTCCATTTGCGATGATTCGCTGATGTCAGTGACTAAGCAAGATGACTGAAATTATAGAAGGATGTCAAAGCAACTGCAGCAGTGACCCTGTCCCCTGTTCTGCATTCTGCACCCAGTGCTGAAGCTAGATACCAAGAAATGGAAAAATAACTCCCTTTTCCTCCCACTTCCCCCCTTGCTCCAAGATGGCCACCAGGTCTTACATATTTTAAAAAGAGTTCATATGACAAGACAAGAGAAGAATTTGTGGGGAGGAAAGACTTGGAGCATAAGCCTTCTCCATGGTTTGGAAGCAGAATGGGATGACGAAAATCGACCACATGGGAGCTCCACAGATGGAAGTGATTTGGGGGCGTGAAAGGGCAATGGACCCAGGGATCCAGCCCTACAACCAAACAAGTGACAGCCTCTAAGGAAAGTAGCAGCGCGTCTTCCTTGCAGAAATGGAAGAAATGAGAGCTTGATCCATATAAACTGACAACATGAGCCTCCCTGCTCAGCCCATCCGACCGGCACTGGCACCTATGCCCAACGCAGACACGGACAGACTGCCAGTCATTACTGAGATTGAATTCCCAGCCAGCATAAGACCAAGGATTCAAGCAGATTAAATTTGATTTCAAGCAGAGAAAGAGACGTCTTACACCTAAGTGTTGGGGTGGGATAAAGCCTACTGCAGCTGCAGCACTTTCTAATGAGTCATTTTAATTTTATATAGTTCAGTCACATCTCTCATTAAATGCAAAGTAGAATCGCTCTGGTTCTGAGCCTCCTCCACTCCCAGCTCATGAGTTACAAAGTGTCAGACAGTTCTGAGCATCCTGCCTCCATCCTGGAAGGGAGATACTAATACTGCCCACTTACTACCGATCAGGAAACTAAGGATTGCGTAATTTCCTAAGAACCAGGGCTGCGAGCCAACCAGTGTGACTGTAAATTGTGATGGTGACTATGGTCTTCACCTGCTGCGTCCTCTCTGAATCTTCCAGCTGCATCGGGACCCTCCCACCTCCGCCCAAGAAAAATCTAAATGACGCGGACATCCCATTGGCCCACCATGTCCTGCTGTAGCCGTAGATAGCAGATGGGGAAAACTAAACATGAAAATGAAACAAGTTTCAGTGAATAGCTGCTGATTAACTGAATGTTTTCCTTGACATTCTCCAAAAGCAGAAACTTAAAGCTTCTTTCGACAATATTGCCTATTCCAGTGTTTTTAAGATGCATTTTAGAGGTATGTTGGGATCCAACCAATTCCTCGTGGATAAAGAAAATCTTGGCACCTCTCTCATTAAAGTCAGCTGTGCCTTTATAGAAGAAAATATCCCACCTGCAGACATGAGGGTATAGCCCAGCCAAAAAAAAAAAAAAAAATCACAGTTAGAGATAAAACCAACAGTTACAGGTCAGAAAGGGCATGTTTAGCTCAGTCTTTGTGATACGCACACTCTCTTCCCTCCAGACCCAGGAGGAAGATCCCAGTTTGTCTGATATGAAGAGGTAAGCAGGTTAGAAAGTTGTAAAGAAGAACAAGATCTGATTAAAATCCCTCAGCATATTCTCAATCTAATCTCCTTCTCCACAACCCGATTTCAGCAATTCCGTTTATCTCTTAAATGCCTCTTCTTGTTCCTAACTTTGATGATTCTCACTTGGGCTGTAGGCTGTTTACTCTAATTGTGCTCTTATTAGCATTCCCGTTTTGAATGACTATGAATAAGACTCTGACCTTCTGGAGTGAATGACTGCTTATTGTATTTCCTCCAGGAAAAATTAACCTTGGGAAATATTGCCAATTATAGCCAGGACAGCATGTCCATTCTTTTTATTTTTTTTCCTATTTGTTTAAGGTGGAATCTCAAACTCATTTGCTAGTAGTTAAATGGGGGCAGATGCCCACTGGGCCCCATGAACTTTCATGTTACCGAAAGATCCCAGCGACAAGGGGCAGAGGTTTCTGTAAAAGAAAGCTGAACACACCAGGGAAGGGGCTCATGAGGACTCATCCCTAATTGAGGAGCTACTGACAGGAGCTTTGCATCTCAAAGAGGCAGAGATAATTTTCTTGGCCATCATCCCTAGTAGGTCCACCATGGTCCAGTGGGTGGCCCCATGTGCATCTGAGCAGTACAAACTGGAATCAGTGGCCTATATTAGTGGAGGCAGAGGCAGGCAGATATTTGTGAGTTCAAAGCCAGCCTGATCTACACAAGTGAGTTTCAAGGCAGCCAGGGTAATGTAGAGAGACCTTATGTCAGAGAGGGGAGAGGGGGGACAGATAAACAAATCAATGAAGTTGGTGGGAATGGGTGATGAATTTGGGGAGACTTAAGGGATAAAGGGGTAGTGAATATAATCAATATACCTTGCGTACATGTATCAAGCTTTCAACAAATTCATTAAAAGATTATATATTTTTAATTTTTTTAAAAAGAGAATGCTGACTTGATTCTCATGGGCCTTCATGTCTGTTGCTTTTATTTTAGAAAAGAGAGCAAATACTAAATGTAAAATTATTTTTCTTAATACATGCCAGGCACTGAAAAATGATACCATTTACATTCAGGATTTGGGGGGGGGGGTTGTTTGTTTGTTTTCATATAAAAAAAACTACCATTTGATCATTGAGGGATGAAAACAAGATTATACACTGCAGCCAGAAAAGGGGGAAAAAATGTCCTCCTTTGGGAAGTAGAATTTGAACTAGCCAGATAATGAGGATTTCTTTTACCTAACCAGTCTGAAGACTAAAATATGAATTTTAAATTATTTGAATATAAATGGAAACAATCAAAGATCAAAAGAACTATTTGTAAAGTCTTGGGAACCCCAACCCGATACACCCCTGCACCTTGGCGGAAGTGTGGGAGAAGTGGTGTGTCAGTGCCACGTGATAATTCTGTGCATTTTATTGATAATTGCCTTCGGCCTGACGTATGGAAGGAAGCATATAGTTGCAGAGAATTGCAGCCATATATTTAGCTCCTTTAGATTTCCGCTTCAACCACCGTTCATAAAGTAATAGAAATGAAAAGAACTTTGTCAGATATGCAAAGGCAACTAACCTGATTGATATATGCTAGAAAACCCAAACCAATTCCTTTTATCTGAGCACATATAATTCTCAATGCAGGCCAGCTTCCATCTTTTTGGATGAAAGGCCGCCCCACCCCCACCCCTGCCATCAGGGCTCTGGAGGAATGACTAGCTCTGATCGCTTGTCACTTGTCTCTGTCATTAAAAGCAGGGCAATATGCCCACCCAGCTCTCACATAGGAGAGAAGAGAAAAATAAAAACTAATAATCACCAGCTTCCCGGCGCTGACTTTTTATATCTTTTACAGAGCTCCATGAATCTTCCAAAATTAATGACAATGGCTAAGCTTCCTCGAAGAGTTTTGCAGGAGGCTGCCAGCCTGTTTCTGCAGAGTAAAGCGATTTGCCATGCCCTTGGTGGGGAGAAAGGGGAGGGCTTAGAAAAATAAACTAGGTAGAAAATAAAATTATAAAGCTGAAGAAATAACATATGAAAGAAATATCTTACCTCTTCTCAATTTTAATCATCTCAAAACCTACAGGAAAATTAAACGTATTTACTGGCACACTAAGGCCATTCTTGCTGAAATTGCAAAACTAGTCATTTTACAAAAGGAACAAATCTTGAAGATTCTATACAGCAGAAAAAGTAAATGATGCAGATTAAACAAGGAGGAAAAATGAAATTGAAGCTCCTGGAAAATAACTTCAGTGGATATGTTCTCTAGGAGTTTAATAGTAATTAATCCATCAATCTCAAAATTACAAAGTTTTTCTTGCGGAACAATTCCTGAACTCTAAATAAAACCAACAGTATTTTAAAATTAAGCAACTCTATGAGATAGTTGTAAGAAAAAATTGGGAAATAGGCAAGTGGATAATCTTTCTGCCTAATATGAACTGAATGAAATTAACCAAAATGTAAAATCTAGTCATTGAAAAAAATATATGGGGCCTGGAGAGGTGGCTCAGTGGTTAAGAGCGCTGACTGCTCTTCCAGAGGTCCTAAGTTCAAATCTCAGCAACCACATGGTGACTCACAACCATCTATAATGGGATCTGGTGCCCTCTTCTGGTGTGTCTCAAGACAGCAACAGTATGTATATGTAATCTTTTATGTATATATGTGTGTGTGCATGCAGAGAGAGAGAGAGAGAGAGAGAGAGAGAGAGAGAGAGAGAGAGAGAGAGAAGCTACTAAATTCCAACCATTCTTAACACTGGATGACTTCTCAGTGAACAAGAGGGGGAAAACCATCAAACCCTGAAATAGTCCGTTACTAGAAAGAAAGACAAAACAAAGATAAACGAGTCAAAAATTAAGGGCAATGATAGTCCTTCAGTAATTAGAGTATTGGCCCATGTAAATGCTGGTTATGCACAGTGCTCAGCTGTAGTTCCAGCCTCAGCGGGTGGAACAGTGCAAGCTGTTGAGAAAGAAGAGTGATATCGGTGAGCCTGGTGTTCCACTGAGAGACCCTCCCTCAAAGAACAATGTACAAGAGCAATCAAAGACACCAGGCTGAGACACACACACACACACACACACATACACACACATATATATGTACATACACATACACACACATACACACACGCATACATACACACATACACACACACATACACACACACATATACACACACACACCCACATACACACATACACACACACATACACACACACACATACACACATATACACACACATACACACACACACATACACACATATACACACACATACACATACACACACACATACACACACATATATATGTACACACACATACACACACGCATACATACACACATACACACACACATACACACACACATATACACACACACACCCACATACACACATACACACACACATACACACACACACATACACACACATATACACACACATACACATACACACACACATACACACACACATACACACACACACACACACACACACACACATGAAAAAAAAGTAAACATGTATATACTAGATACAAGTTCTAAGGACAAATGGGGCAGGAAACAGTCAAAGGAACATTGATATACGTCAGAATTTAAAGGGAGAAGAAGCAGAGAAAACAGAATGCTTCTCTGAGAATAGAATCTTGCAAAGACCTGGGAGGGTGAGAGCATGTTGTTATCTGGGACCAAAGCATGTCAGGTAGAGAGACTAACAAGTTCAAATGTCTTGAGGCATCTACAAAGATCACTGAGGAGGGCAAGGCTGCCTGCAGCAGTGTCAGGCCGAGTGTAAGACGCTAGAACTGATGGGTAGGGACTGGATCCAGGCTGTGTATTTTCTTCTAGGCCGTTGTAAAGATTTTTTTTTTCATTTTGGTTTTTCTTTAACTTGGGGAGTGTTTTTGAAGAGTTTAAAGAGAGTAATAAAAATCTCACATGCTTCATTTAACAGGACTGTTATGATGGCCGTGTTAAAGAGTGCTACTTTACGGGACATCCAGGTTGTTTCCATTCCCTAGCTATTGTAGCCAGGAAATAGCTAGTGCCAAGTAACGAGACAGAGCTGTGCAAGTATTTGTGGAGTAGAGTGAGGAGTCCGTTGGACACACGTCAGACAGCAATGGGTTAGATGGTATACTTATCTCTAGCTTATGAGAGCTCTGCATGCCGATTTGCAGAGTAGCTGCACCACTTCAAAATCCCACCAATTCCCCTTTCCTGGAATCCTCACCAGCAGACTCGCTGCCCACTGTTTTGTTGGACTTAGTCATTCTGCCTAGGATACGATGAAATCTCAGTATGGTTCTCATTTGAATTTCCCTAATTGCTAAGAATGATGGACTTTGGGGGAAGAGTGTCTTAGTCGGGTTTCTATGGCTTCCACAAAACCATGACCAAAAAGCAACCGGGGGAGGAAAGCATTCAGCTTATGCTCCCATGTCACTGTTCATCAGGGGAGGAGTCAGGACAGGACACCAAACAGGGCAGGAACCTGGGGGCAGGAACTGATGCAGAGCCCACAGAGCGGTGCTTCTTACTGGCTTTCTCCCCCTGGCTTGCTCAACCTGTTTTCTACTAGAACCCAAGACCTCCAGCCCAGGGATAGAACCACCTATAATGGGCTGAGTCCTTCTACATCAATCATTGCTTAATAAAATGCCTAGAGCCTCTTGGGGTGGCATCTTCCCATATGACATTCCCTCCTTTCAGATAACTCTAGTTTGTAAGTCAAGTTGGCATAAGACTAGACAACATAAGTGACACATAAACCTGACACACAAGCACATCATTATTACACCACACCTTTCCTTCCAGGATCTCACATTAAAAACATGAAAACCTTCAAATCCCACAGTGTTTTTAAACCCAGACACATTAAAATTTCAGTATCTTTAAAATATCCTATATCTCTAAAAATCCAAAATCTCTTTTAAGATTTCAAATTTTCTCAGCTGTGGACTCCTGTGGGGGGAAAAAAATCAAAATTAAATTAAATACCTTTTTCAAAAGGAGAGAACCAGGGCGCAGTCACAATCTGAATAAAGTGAAACCAAACTCCAACAGTTTAAATAACTCAACGTCCAATATCCGGGGTTCACCCACCATCTTCTGGACTCCTCCAAAGGGATTCGGGTCACTTCTCCAGCTCTGCCCACTGCAGCACACACAGCTTCTAGTCCCCAGCAGGAAAACATTTTACAGAAGATTTCACCTCAGTGTCACTGGTCTTCATCCTGAGCTGACAAGATGACAGAATCTTAAATCAAAATAGCAAATTGCCCTGACACAGTCTTTAAATATCCCCTTAAAATGTCACAAGCCAGGCCTCCATCTTCTGCACTCCTGACATTTTTAACTTCCATGCTCCTATAGAACATCCGACTGAGCTCTCAACACTCAGTGGCTTTCCTAGCCCAAAGTTCCAACGTTTGGAACTTCCTCTAATCTTCCACAAAACATGGTCCAGTACTATGCTGTTACGACTTGTTTAAATTAGAGTTTCTATTGCTGTAACAAAACACCGAAAAGCACATTGAGTCGGAAAGTATTTATTTGGCTTATACTCTCAAATCACTGCTCACCATCCAAAGATGTCAGGACAGGAGAAACCAAGGCAGGAATCTGGAAGCAGGAACTGACACCAAGGCCATGGAGAGGTGTTGCTTACTAGCCTGCTCCCCCCATTTGTTCCATCTGCTTTCTTAACACAACCACAAGCCCTAGATGGCAACAACCACAATGTGTTGGGTTCCTCCACATCTATCATTAATTAGGAAAATTCTATGCAGCTGGTTCTTATAGAGGATTTTTCTCAATTGAGGTTCCCTCGATTCAGATAACTCTAGCTTGTGTGTCAAGTTATTCCAAGAGCAGCCAATGCAGAGATGTTTATTGCTTTTATTTCTTCTTTTGGGAACTCTATATTCAGATCCACAGCCAATTTTAATTAGATCATGTTTTCCTGAGTCTTCTATCTTGTTGAGTTCTTTATACATTCTGGATATTAATCCTCTGTTGGATTTTACAGCTGGCAAAGATTCTCTCCCATTCTTTGGGATTTATCTTGAGTCAATTGAGATTTTTAATTTTATGAGGTCCCATTTGTTAGTTACTGACCTTAATTCCTAGCAAATGGAGTTCTACTCAGACAGCCCTTCCTACACCCTCTATACCTTGTAGAACACTTCCTACATTGCCTTCTAGCAGGTTAAGGGTTTCTGATTTCACACTGAGGTCTTTGGTCTTTGATTCATTTGATCCAGATTTGTGTGTGTGTGCAGGATGATAGACTTGGGTTTAATTTCATTCTTTAAAATGTGGACATCCAGTTTCACAAACATAATTTTTCTCCAGGATGTGGTTTTGGTATTTTTGTCATGGAAATAAATTGCTGCCAGGTAATTTGATGGAACCAGAATATATTACAGTGAGGAGGGTAAACAGACCTGCATCACATGTTCTTCCTTATTGTGGTTCTTAGATCCAAATATTTAAATGTGAGTATATCACCTGGAGGGACCAGAGAAACCAGGAAAGTAGAAGGAGGCCATAACAAGGGACAGGGGGAGCATGATGAAGGAAATGGCAGATTAGAGGTGGTATGAAGGAACACTTGGAAAATGAGGGAGCTCTAATCAGAGATGGAAGAGGAGGATCAGTACAAAAGGAGAGGGAGGGAGATGGGATAAATATCACTGAAGGAGTTTTTAAAAGTCATAAGGATTCGTATTGTTTTCTATTTACCTAAAATTATATTTAATGTGTGTATCCTTATTATACACATAATTTAAATAAAATTATAGTACCTATAATGATAATGCTCCCTCCAAAAGCATGGACTATCTAACAGTAAAGTTATTACCAGGCATGAGAAACCTCCTTTTGAGTTTTTTGGGAGTCCAACAAACTCCTAAAACAGTATAGGTCATGCCCTCCCTAAAGCTGAAGGTAATCTATTACTGAAGACAGCATGCACTTCAGAAACAAGGCCTGGAGTGATTGAGCTGTAGCTCACCAAAAGTCTCCTACCTAAGGACTAGATTTCATAGAACAGGAAGACTCTATTCAGCTCTGTTGCCTATGGACCACAGCAATGACCAGCATGACTGGATATTCCTGAAAGTAGGACAGTGGTGCTTATGTCTTGGTGGTTATCCATAGCTGTCTAACTAAACTTAGGGACCATTTGATAGAAGGTATTGAAAATGTAGCTAAATACCCGTAGCTAGTGAGGTCATGTATCTTAGATGAGAACCTCCTGTTGCCACTTTCCTGATAAGCGCACTCCAAATACTTAACCTTGTACCCATCAATTAGTGTTGCTATCACTCCTCAAATTCAAAACTCAAAGAAGTCTCTTTGCAGTAGCTAGAGAACATTACAGAAAAGCCTCAATTGGTCACAAGCAGAGAATAAACGATCATGGGAGTCCCAGACCTAGTTAGTACATCTACTACACAACCCCCACATCTAAGGTCCAAGAAACATCGAGGAAGAATCAAAGAAAAGATTACTAGAGCCATGACCAAGAAGTCTACTGTGAGACTGTGTCTCTTAAAAATGACAGGGAAGTTACAACGGTGAAGTCTCAAAACTATGGCTACCTAAACAAAATGCAAACAGTTACAATAAACATGTTAATGGGGAAGGAGGATGCCTCACAGGCCCTTCGTCTGGATGAAGAACTATGTCCTACAACAAGAAGAATGAATCTTCCCCAGGAAGATACCCTTAATTGGCTATCTAATACAAAAAAAAGTCAGCTCTGAAAACACATACATACAAGCAACACTAACTGGACTCAGCAAGTAATATTTATATGTTTTTGTGCATAGGTATGCGTGTGTATAATGACTAAATAAAAAGAGGTCATGATTTTGAAGAGAGGGTTAACACAGAAATGAATAAAGACATGATGGGGCTGACAGAACAGCATCAGGTGTGAGTCTCTGTGTCTGCCTCACCTGAAACAACACCAACAACATACCACTCAGGAAAGGCAGACTCATTCCAAGATGGCCCAGCCCATGTTCCTCCAGGTAAGAAACAGTGAGATCTGAGATGATGCTCTGGTTCTCAATCTCCTGTCTATGCTCAGGGGACCACTGGTGACCTGGAGCAGATGCTGCTGGGGACTACAGGGAGTTGGGAATGGGGTCCAAAGGCCTGTGCTTTCTCTACCCTCAAGATAGGAAGGAAATGACTGAGCCCTGAATAGGATGGAATCAGATTTTGTTTCAAGTGAGAACTGAAAGTAGGGAGGATCTGGAAGAAAAGCATTCTCCGTAAGATATATGCAAGGCTTTTTACAACAAAGGCCTCTGCAGTGGCAACCCTGATAAAGGAGAGGATCCTTGCTTGTCCAAACTGCTTTATTCATGGCAGATAGAAGTACATACACCTTACAGGAAGAGATCCCCAAAATGGGAAGTTCATTGCTAAACTCTTGGGGCCTATCTTGGTACCTCATTAGCATGGAGAACTCTAGATTTTTATGCTATATGACCAGTTGTCATGGCCCTCTTAGGGTGTCGTAGTTGCTTGTTCTAGGACAGGTAGGTCCTGACTGGAAGCTGCCGTTCTAAATTATGAGAATCCCCAGGGTTTTGGACCTGCTTCAACCTTACCAGGTCTTCTGTTTGATGACAGAAGCCAGATCTACATATATTTTAAAGGTAGTATCAGTAGGATTGGCTGTTAGTTGGGGGAAAAGTATGAGAAAGAGGAGCCAATTATGACGCCAGTGGTTTTGGTTGAAGGTATAGTCAGCTAAGTGATTGATTCTGGTTCTTCTCATTTTTCAGCATCCACATTCATCCCATGGCCTCATAGCAGGTAGCGTGTTTGCTCACTGCTTGCCTACTGGTTCACTCACTCCTAATTTTGGCCAGTGATCCATATTGGAGGGACTACCTGTCCAGTCTGAATGCAGACTTGAAAGGCTTTAGACACTACTTACTGACTGTTTATACTTCCACTGTCATCAGAAAAGGAACATACCCTGGTGGAGCTGTGTGGTCTTGGGAGATAAGAAGGAATCAGAACAGAGCTGGTCAGTTATCTGCCGTGGAGGCCAGGTCGGCCCTGGCCTCTGAAGCCTGAGGAAGAGGTGCCTCACCTGTAAAGAGGGAGTGAAGTTCAGAGCAAGGAAGTCCTGGATAAAGAGCATAGGAAGTTCTCTGAGAAGGTATAGAGCAGAGGGAGTTCAAAATAAAGGTGTAGTGCTTGCCATTAGCCCTTGAACCCATGAGAAACTGCCACAGCCTTTCCTCTGGTCAAAGAACAAGTGTTTGTGGATGATTGACCACTGTGTGCATAGGCTAGTGACTGCCGTTTCCTCCTTCTTCCTGGCCATTTGCAGCCTGAGACTGCTCCGACTGAGACTAGCTAATGCCTCTCTTTGTGTAGTACATGATAAATGGGCTGAGGTTACAGGTTGTTGCAGTGGTTCTGCTGTTCCATGAGAGCACATACATCACATAGAAACCAGCTTTTCTATACGCCTGTCTGTGTATCTGTTCTTTACATATGGCCTTGTTATTCAGTCAGATCAAGGATAAAGGTACATGAGTGACACACTTACCAGGCCCAGTCTAGATAAGGCATATCCAAATCAACCTTAAACGTGGAAATAATAATAACAATAATAATAAGAATAATTACAATATTTGGAGACTAGGGTGGTTTGTTATAATGCAGTTGCTAGCTGATACACTGAACAACATAAAGATATACATACATACATACATACATACATACATATATACATATATATATGGTGAAAGAAAATCAGGACCTTAGACTTGAACATATTTGATTTTATCATTAGACTATTAGACTTGAATGATGAGTTTGAACAGGAATTGCATTTACTAGGCAAGTGTCCAAGAATGGAATACAAATGTTTCAAATAATATAAACTTAGGTAGTGCTTAAAGCCTTAGAACCTAAAAGTTTCAGTGACAATAAAGATGAACATGACTTTACAAGTAAAGAGCTGTCAAAAAGGATGTCAGACAGGATATATGGGAGAAAGGGGCTGAAGAAAGTCAGAGTTGAGAGAAGCCAGAAGGTTCATATAAATTTAATTGCCAAGAACGTGGTAAAGAGAAGTTTGAGAGTGCCAGTGACATGAAGGGGGAAATTTTCCAAAAGCTCCAGTCTCTGCACAGGATTTATTTCAGAACAGAAATGAGATCATAGCAAGAACACTCAATTTTCTAAAATGCTTACAGGGATGTTAGAAATGTATTCAAGCCTCAGAACACCCACCATTGAGCCAGCCTGCCAGATTGCACAGTGCCTTCCACTCTTTGCAAAATTATGTGTGGAGGCAGAGCTGCTGGCAGAGCATGCCTTCTGGTTCTGTGCCTTGCACATATATGTGTGTTTTCAACATTGTTGATGCCTCTTAGACTTGATTTTGTGGTCATGTAGCTAAACAATGGAATGAAATAGTATGTACATCAATGATATATATGCATACAAAAGAAATTTAGCTTCTTCCAAAAATCATCTTGGAGGCTGGATATCCATAGATAGAAAGATTTCATAAAGGTAAGCCGCTGTCATATTAGGTGTGAGTGAGACCACTATAAAGTATTTTCAAAGAATCATAAAAATGTAAAAGTGTGGAGACTTGGATTACTTTCTGCATGTGTTCAGGTTATTGCTCCACTTACAGAAGCCAAACCAGAACCTACATATGAGGAATTATGGGTGTGATTGCTTCAAGAGAGGGGAAGCTGAGTTCAATCAGGGAACCCAAGAACTGAAATGAAATGTTAGAAATGAAACTGGAGGGACGACAATTGAAGTAGGCCAATATTAATTTACGTTTTTAAATAAAATCATGGAAGTGTCATTTTAAGATAAATCCATACCTTGATCAACTTCTTCAACTAGTCAGTTAAATTAGTCAACTGTTGTCATGACTAAATTAAAGAGCATCTAGATAAGAATTTAGACAACAAAAGAAAGGTGGTAAAGAGAAAGGGAAGGAAAAGGGAAGAAGGGAGGGAGAGAAGGAAGAAAAGATGTAGGAAGAGAAGAGATAAAGAAGAAAGAAAGAAAGAAAGAAAGAAAGAAAGAAAGAAAGAGCAAATGATACATTCCCAAAGAGAACCTTTATACATAACAAAGCAACACTTGTTTGACCCACACAGTGACTATGATTTTTATTGCTCTTTATATAAAGTCCCTTCCTAACCATTATTGGAAAAGAGGCTAGATGATACAAACCTCAGACACACACTTGCCTTTAAGAAAACCTGCCCCTGAATTCCTACTTTAGATGAGAATCTTTCCATCAAAGTCTCCCTTTGATTCTTCTTACATCGGGATAAGTGTTTGCTGCAGTACAACATGTTATAACATTACAGACATCACCAATTAGCATATGCTGCATGAATATGGTTCAGATGCTGTTAAGCAATTACAATGACCTGCTCTTGTCTTGGGAGATTGAATGGTTTGACCACGATTGCCCTATTATAGAACTTGACCCTGAATTTGCACTCAGATTTAAAACACTAAACAAGACTAGGTATAGAACACAGGCTGCACATAAGACTGTAAAATTAAGGAAAATTCTGCTGGGGTGGTAACGGTGGGTGGGGAGAAGTTGGCAGTCAATGGAGAGTTAGAGTTTTCTGTCTTTTAAGAAACAAAAGAAAACCTCAAAAAAGGCTGCAAATAGCAAGACATTTCAAGTATAGATGATGTAGCCTTCTAATGTGGAAGAATGACAATATAAAACAGATACAAGAAGGATTAAAAAAGTTTGGGTGGCAGCAGAAAAAAATAAATAAGTGAAAACAAAATTGTTGTCTCAGCCACATTTAGCTAGTCCCTAAGCAAGGAAATTGAAGCATTTCCATACCCTCATTTATGCCTTGGCATATGTAATTATACTTAGGTTAACTAGAAACTAAACTATATATACAGCTTTCATTTCAGACCTTGAATTTCATCAAAATTAAAGTTCAAAGTCAAATACCATCTAGGTATTGTCAGGGCTATGATTCAAGATTGAGCTGTAAGCCAGTTAATTACTGTACACAGAATTCTGGTACTTCCTGTTGAGTTCATGCTTTAAAATAAAATTTTAAAAGAACACTTTAATGATATGAAGAATGTACTATAAAGGCTTCATCCCTACTTACCAGTAACACTAATCAGAAACAATCTACTGAAATGGAAAGCAAACACGTACTCATGAAGCTATAGAAACAATTTACATGAACTTGAGAGAAATGGTTAAATTCTGCTGCATTAAGTCATCAACAGGACAAGATAAACAGAAAAAAAAGGGGCAGTGTGCATGTGCACAGGAGACAATATTTGTTATTTTAAAAAAGTGGGTGCTTTCTTCTGTCATGTATCACAACAGATTGCAATGATCCAACTCCTAGGTGTCAAGAAATACATTGTAGAGCACTTACCATGTACATAAACAATACCCGTTGCAGCTAGCAGGGTCTGAGCATGAGCTGCACCTCTGCTGATTTTTTTTCCTTATTTGTGGAAACAGCCAACCGCATGGATTATGCTGTGCTTTTTGTGTGATACCCTCTAAGAAAAGGACACTTCACCTTAGCCCCAGGACCCAGAATGCCTTAGCTGATTGTTTCTAAATCCACCTCAAAATGTTAAGCTAAACTATAACAATTAGGGTGGCTTAGGGTGTGTGTAGACGCTTCTTGACGATACAGCTAGTCAGAGTAGATGCCCACACTGCCTGCCAAATGCAGTGAAGTGGACAAGAAGAGAGGAATGGAAATGCAAATGCCATTAATAGAGAGAATAAGGGCTTCTAAGAACATGGGCCTTTACATACTCAACAAAGTAGAGCATGTACGTGGATGCCTTGAATAACAGGATCCTGTGAAAGTCGGTGGGCACGGGCGGTCTATCCTTCCACCCGATTCAGTGAAGACAAGAAAGACGAGAAGTGGGCTGGGAGCTGAGACACCAGAGAAGGATGCCATGAGCACCGAGAGACAAGCATCCCAGGTCAGGCTTGGGGCCTCCCCCAATAAGGAATAAACAAGTGAGTGCATTAGGTCAGCTCTGTCCTAGATCAGTGGTTTAAAATGGTAGAGATCCATGGTTATTTCACATCCTAGTTCAATTGGATAGGAGATAGAGGTTAGGAGCTTTACCAGTAATCGGGTTCCTAGACTATCAGAGAACGCAGTACATGAGTTATAAAAATCAGCCTTACATTCTGCTACTTCTGGGAGACAGAGAGAATGTCACACAAAATATTTCCATACTGCACATCTTATCATTCATCACACAATTATATGGCCATACCACACTATAAAGGAGACTAGCAAATGTGGCTGATGGGTATACCCATAAGGAATAGAAAACCATTTTCTCTAAACCAGTGGTCTCAACCTATGGATCCAGACCCCTACAGAGGGAAGGCAGCACTCAAACATCCTTTTCGTGTGGGTCAAATATCAGGTGTCCTGCATATCAGATGTTTACATTATAATTCATAACAGTAGCAAAATTACAGTTTTAAAGTAACAATAGTTTTATGGTTGGGGTCACCACAACATAAAGAACTGTGTTAAAGGGTCGAAGCATTAGGAAGGTCGAGAACCTCTGCTCTAAATTCGAGCCAGGTTTATTTACATCTCAAGAGATGCAACAGATGTGTAATGGGACAGAACTTTAAACATGTGGTTTGAAGGATAAGGAGAAAATCAGAGAAAAACCAAGAGAATCTCAAAATATTAATATGCTTCTATATCAGATCTGAGGGTGGGTAGAGATGCATAATTCTACATAGATGGAGAAGTTGAATGCTTTGACCATTTAAGTCTTCTCTCACACCCTCTGCAATGTTTCCATAATCCACAGGACCTACTGGTAACACTTACCCAAGCAACACCAACCATAGCCCGCTCAAGAGCATTTGAAACTGAGACAAAAGAAAGCTGTAATTGGGAAATTGAATTAGAAAGTCTTGGCACTGGCTCTTCATGTTTCCTTTGTCTCTATCAATAGCATCCCATGTAGATATGACATTTGTCATCCTCTTGCTGGATATAGAAATGTGGCTAAGGACTATGAGGGTAATAAGGTGTTGTTCAGCTGGATTTCATAAGGTAAGCCTCTTCTCTTTTCTGAACCCTTACCGCCATCTCTAATGAACTGGAAACTGGACACACCTATGAGCCAGCTCAACTGTACATAGGCACAAGACAGTGATCTAGAGACTGGAAAATGTAAACAAATTTAAAAAAAAAAAAGATAGAGGAGACTCAGATCCAAGGATAACTTCATGAAGCAGACCATTCTTACGGGTCTGTATTTTAGGGTCACTGAAAGAGCACCTCAGCCTTTCCTGAAGCTTACAAAGTCCATGTGTGCCCAAAACTCAGGAGAGAAGAATTGCCGAAGACATCCAAGATAATAACACTCCGCCTAAGAAGGATGGAGAGGCAGGCTGGTACGGCCAAGTCTGCACCACTGGCTCTTCCTTCCCGAGGCTCTGGACTTTCCCAGATACCCTTTTAGAAAGGTCTACTTTCGCTTACGCCAGTTTGAATTTCTGGGACTTATGGCTATGGGAACCTCTAGTTCAGGCTGTAACAGAGCAACAGCCGCAAGAAAGACTTCACAACATCACAACTCGACATGATTGGGTGGTAGGTCTGTGTGCCACTCCACTCACTGTATATCTCTCCACTGTGTGCCATGCTACTGAGTACCACTGTGTTGATTTTGTAATTGTTTTTAATTTCACAAACATCCTTACTTTTACTAATGTCTCTCCCATGAAGGAGACTATCCGTTCTGATGTATGAGGGTGTTTCTTGTGTTAGGGTTGTTCTTGTTGTTGATGATGATGATGTTGTTCCTGTTGTTGGTGGTTGGTGCTTCTTTGTTTTAAATCTTAAAATACAATTCTGTCTCAGTCTTTACTTTGTCCAGGTATGCCACACAATGAGCAAGAAGAACAGGACTCTGTCTAACACAATTTGGGAGTCAGTGATCTATAATTTTTAATATGTTGTTTTACTCAACACTTAAGACTTTTATATGAAGAAATGGTATTATTTCCATTTTAGAGATAAGTAAATCAAGGTGCTAATAAATTAAGCAGCTGGTGCCTTACAGAGTTAGTATTCAGAGGCCATCAGTGTTTGCTCAAATATCTCTTTTCTAAAAAGCCACTAATGTCATTGTGGGAGCCTGCCCTCATGAACTCATTTAGTCTTAATTACTGCTCACAGGCCTGTGACACCCTCTGCCAATTATGATGTGACCAACAGGCCTCTCTGGACATAAAACAGATTTGGGTACTACGCTTTTGAACTTCCCATTCTCCGGAGCTATAAGCCAAATAGCTTTCTCCTTTGATAATTACCTGGTCTCCAGTACTTCGTTGCAGCAATAAAATGACTAAAGGTGTTTACTTGACGTAACGTCCCACTTGAGGAAAGAACCTGGGAATTCTCCTCTTTCTCTCCACAACCTGAGGCTGTGAAGGCAGCTGTTCGGGGAAAAATGAATAACTTTAGGAAATAACATGGTATTTTTCTGCTCTTGAAGTTTAATTCTGTAGTTTATAATTTGGGGGTATGCAGATTTATTATTCATCAACCCAGCGGTGGCAAGGAGAAAATTGAACGTCAACTTGAATAAACCGAAAGATAGGAAAATAAATGTTTTTTTTTAAGTAATTAACGAGAATTCTGCAATCTCTAAGGTCATTAAGGAAGAGAAACTCTGTCCTAATAAGTCTTGTGTTCTAAGAATCATGAGCAGAAAGCAAGGAATTTCCTGCTTACTGGAAAGGTCAGCCTAACAGAGACTGTGTCGAAAGCCTGCAGACCTCACAGGGCAATCCTGGGACTTTCAGCAAATCTTAGAGAGCCACTGTTGATTTCTTCAAAACTCTTCACTGTTGAGTCTTGTGAAGAGAACAGGAGAAAGAGGAAGCTGTGTGGGAAGTCTACATGGACCAGCTATTGTTTTAGATGCAAATCCGAATTCCCCAAATCCGGTAGTTTAGGTAATACGGAGAAGGGAACCGTTACTGGTGGAATTAGGCTAAGGATGGGATTAAGCTTTGCTGCTCTGTTGGCCTTGAATTGGGCAGCTGTTCATGTAATCACAGGACTCTGAGGAATGAAAAGGAGAATTGGAAGAGTAAGAGAATCGATGAAGAACAGTCAGAGCAATGCAGTGTGAGAACCAAATCCCCATCATTATAGCATTAAAGACAGCAGACAGGAGCCATGAGCCAAGTACTGCCATGTTCTCCAGTGAGTGGGAAATAAACAAGGAAGCATGCTCTCCCTTCTGCTTCTAGTAAGAAAAGCAGCTTGTCCCTCCCTCCCTCTCCCTCTCCCTCTCTCTCTCTCTCTCTCCCTCTCTCTCTCTCTCTCTCTCTCTCTCTCCCTCCCTCCCTCCCTCCCTCCCTCCCTCCCTCCCTCTCTCTCTCTCTCTCTCTCTCTCTCTCTCTCTCTCTCTCTCTCTCCTTCCTTCCTCCCCCCTCTCTCCCTCCCTCCCTCCCTCCCTTGGCAACTTGATTTGAGCTCAGTGGCTCGGTGGTGTCAGACTTGTAAGCAAGCGCAGAGACCTTGGGAAAATACAATTCTGTTCTTTTAAACCACCAAACCACCGGGTACGCAGTCTCACTCTTCAGAATGTCAACAGAAACTAATGCACGGCTGCTGCTAATGCGAGAGCACTACTTGTGAACCCAAGGAGCTGCGAACCCAGCAGAGAAAACATTATGAGAGTAAAAGATCTGTCTACCTGGGTGACTCAAGCCTTACAGCTCGGGTTCGAAAGAAGCTGGTATAGTATGTGGAAATGTGTGTTAGGGGAACCTTGGAACCGGAAGGAGCCAGTCTAGAACAGAAGTTGGGTGGAGTCGTGTCCAACCCTGCAATTCTTATAGAAAGTGAAATCCCTCCTTCCCCTGCCTCAGGCCAGCTTGTCTTTGCACAGTTAGTCCTGTCCCCCCCTCCTCCCCCATAGCTTTGCCTTTACCAGAGGAAGTCTCATAGTCACAGCTTTGTTACACTTCTTTCTCTCCTTATAAGGTCCTGTCCAAGCAGCAACTGGAGTTCCTCCTTATGCAAATGAGGCATCCTTAGCTTCCTGGCCCAAATCAATGCTATCCAACCCATTCGGATAACCCCTGCGCACTCCAAAGGTTTAAAAAAAAAGACTTCGTTCCCCTTCCCCCATTTAAGCAAGCCTGTCTCCAGAGAGGTCAGTTTCTCCATCATCCCCAGCTGTTCTTGCCTAGCTTCTGCTTCCGCTCTCTGGATCCACCAGTTGTAGTCCTGAGCAATCTCACCATTAAGGATAGGGAAGGAATGTGAATGCCGTGAGGATGACCCTGGGGCATGCGCAGAAGTTTAGTTTACCAGCTCTTTGAACACAGGGAAAGAAATTGAAGCTCAGTGAGATGAAATTGCTTGCCCAACCTAGTTAATGCCACGGTCAACACAAGAACACACTCCTCCAACTCAGATCTACTTTTAAAATGTCTGCTCTGGCTGCAACTCTGTAGTTAGCACATTTCCTAATAAATTCTAAGAATAAACTGTAGGAACAATTTTATTTTGTCTCTGGACAGTAAGAAAGCAAAAATAAATTTCAAGAGCTTTGTGTTAAAGAGCACTTCTTGCTTCTTCACAGGACCTGGGCTCAATTCACAGAATCCACATAAAAGACTCATGTAACGCCATTTCCTGAGAATCTAATGCCCTCTTCTGGCCTCCATGGGCACTGCATACTGCATACAGGTTACAGGGATACACATGCAAGCAAAACACACATACACATAAAATCAAAACAGAATCTTTAAAAACAAGCAAACAAACAAACCAGTCCAAAAAAAAAAAAAAAAAAAAAAAGAAAGAAAAAAGAAAAAAAACGGAGTTTTAGGAAAGAAATCCTCTGAACTTAAGATGCACTATACCATTTAAGGGTGGCCAGGGGGACAACTTTTTGGAGTCCTAATAGTTAAGCACCATGAAAACTAATTGAACCCAATGAGCCACATTAAATCGGGACACATTTGAATAATAACAGAAAGAACCTCAGCCTCAAAATCCCTGGAATTAGTCTTGTTGCTTCCGTGGATATTATCACCATCATTCTGAGCCAAATGTAGTAACAATGACAAGAGCAGATAGCATAACTAGGCACTTGGCATCACGGAGCAGTTTGAATGCCTTACATCAGTCACTGAAGGGATTTAATCCTCACGGTTATCTCGTGAAACATCAAACACTGAAGCTTCTACTTCGCACTGAAACGGAAGCTCAGAGGGGTTGTATGAGCTACCCAACAGTTCATTTCAGTGAGGACTGTGCGTCTGGGAAAAGGTGTTGGTTCATTTGAACTGTCAACATCATACACTCTAGAGTCACCTATGAAGAGAGTCTCGGTGAAGAATTACCTAGATCGAGGACCGGCGGCCAGCCCACAGGTCCCTGGGTGCTCAGAAGAGCTGCAGGAGGGTTCTCAATCCTAAACGCAGGGGTGAGTCAACGTCCCCTCCCTATCTATCCTGGGAGAGGCTGCCCAGAACTCTCATGGCTCAGGCTCTGGTGATGCCTGGGAGAGCACACTTCCGGCCCAGCTGCATCAGGACTGGGCATTGCAATGGGAACTCACAGCCTACCCAGAGGGACGAACACCCAGGAACAAACTCCCTCTGGAGACCACGGTCCCACAGACCCACAGAGAGACAAGGTCTAGTAAGAGACAAAAGGGTCACCTGGTATCACTTATAGAAAGATGTCAAGAGGCAAGCACAAGACTCTAAGAAATGGAAACCAAGACAACCTGGCAACATCAGAACCCAGTTTTCCCACTACTGCAAGTAGTGGAGATCTCAACTCACTAGAAAAACAGATTTAGACTTAAAATCATACTTCAAGACGATGATGAAGGTCTTTGAGAAGCGCAAAAATAACACACTTAAAGAAGTACAGGAAAGCTAGGAGAACACACAAAAACAAGTTATATCACTTAAAGGGAAAAAAAACATGAAGAACACTGAAAGAACTACAGGAAAGCACCAACAACCAGGTGAAGGAACTGAAAACAGAAATAGAAACATTAAAGAAATCGCAAAAGGAGACAACCCTGAAATTGGAAAAACCTAGGAAAGATATCAGGAGTCATAGATGCTAGCATCACCAACAGAATACAAAAAATGAAGGAGAAAATCTCAGGAGCAGAAGATACCATACAAATCATTGACACAATAGTCAGAGAAAATGCAAAAATCAAAAAGATTCTAACCCAAAACATACAGGAAATCCAGGACACAGTGAGAAGACCAAACCTAAGGATAATAGGTGTAGAAGACAGCAAAGATTCCCAAATGAAAGGCCGAATAAATATCTTCAACAAACTTATAGAAGAAAACTGGCCTAACCTAAAAAAAGAGATGAACACAAACATACAAGAAGACTACAGAACCCCAAACAGACTGGACCAAAAAAGAAATTCTTCCCAACACATAATAAACAAAACAACAAATGCTCAAAGCAAAGAAAGACTACTAAAAGCAGTAAGACAAAAAGGACAGGTAACATATGAAGGCAGACCACTCAGAATTACACCAGACTTTTCTTTTTTTTTTTTTAATAAGGTTGTAATTAAGTATTTGTGGGTACATATACATACACATATGTATATATGTAACAATAATATAGAAAAAGAGGTTATTAATTTGAGGGGATAGGAGAGAAACTGGGAGGGGCTGTAGGAAGAAAAGGGGGATGTGATACAGTTCTATTTTAATTAAAATATATTCTTTTTTTTGATATTACACAGTCTGTGAGTTGTTTCTGGGGTGTTCAGAGCTTTCTGGGGTTAGTATCCAATTATCAGTGACTGCATATTATGTCTGTTCTTTTGTGACTGGGTTATCTCACTCAGGATGATGTTCTCTGGGTGCACCCATTTTCTTAAGAATTTCATAAAGTCATTGTTTCTGGTGGCTGAGTAGTACTCCATTGTGAAAATGTACCACAATTTTTGTATCCATTCATGTACTGAAGGACATCTGGGTTCTTTCCAGCTTTTGGCTATTATAAATAGAGCTGCTATGAGCATTGTGGTGCATGTATCTTTGGTGTGTGTTGGAGCGTCTCTGGGGTAAATGCCCAGAAGTGCAATAACTGGGTCTTGAGCTAGTACTATGCCCATTTTTCTGAGGAACTGCCAGACTGATTTCCAGAGTGGTTGAATCAGTTTACAACCCCACCAGCAGTGGAGAAGTGTTCCTTTTTCTCCACATCCTCGCCAGCATCTATTGTCATCTGAGTTTTGGATCTTGGCCAATCTGACTGGTATGAGGTGGAATCTCACTGTTGTTTTGATTTGCATTTCCCTGATGGCTAAGGATGTTGAGCACTTCCTTAGATGTTTCTCAGCCATTTGATATTCCTCCATTGAGAACTTTTTGTTTAAGTCTGTACCCCATTTTTAATAGGGTTGTATGATTCTCTGGTATCTCGCTTTATTAGTACTTTGTATACCTTGGATATTAGTTCTCTATCTGATGTAGGGTTGGTAAATATCTTTTCCCACTCTGTAGGCTGCCATTTTGTTTTCATGATAGTGTCTTTAGCCTTAGAGAAACTTTGCAATCTCATTAAGTCCCATTTGTCAATTTTTGAACTTAGAGTTCGAGCTATTGGTGTACTGTTTAAAAAATTTTCTCCTGTGTCTATGAGTTCTAAGGTTTTCCCTACTTTCTCATCTAATGGTTTCAGTGTACCTGGTTTAATGTGGAGATCTTTGATCCACTTACACTTGAGCTTTGTACAAGGAGATAAGAAAGGGTTTATTTTCATTCTGCTGCATGCTGAGTGGCAGTTGGACCAGCACCATTTGTTGAATAGGCTGTCCTTTTTCCATTGAATGTTTACAGCTCCTTTGTCAAAAATCAGGTGACTATATACGTGAGGGCTCATTTCTGGATCTTCTATTATATTCCATTGATCCACGTGCCTATTTCTGTACCAGTACCATGCAGTTTTCATCACAATTGCCTTGCAATATAGCTTGAGGTCAGGGATAAGTGATTCTCACAGATGTTTACGTGTTGTTGAGGATGGATTTCACTATTCTAGGTCTTTTGTTATTCCAAATGAAATTGAACATTGCTCTTTGGAACTCAGTGAAGAACTAGTTTGGAATTTTGATGGGGATTGCATTGAATCTGTAGATTGCTTTTGGTAAGATGGCCATTTTTAAAATGTTGATCCTTCCAATCAATGAGCATGGGATATCTTTCATTTTCTGAGGTCTTCCTCAATTTCCTTCATTAGAGGTTTGAAGTTCTTTGCATACAGGTCCTTCACTTACTTAGAGTCACACCAAGGTATTTCATACTTTTTGTGACTATTGTGAAGGGTATCTTTTCCATAATTTCTTTCTCCACATGTTTGTCCTTTGAATAAAGAATGGCTACTGATGTGTTTGAGTTAATTTTATATCCAGCCACTTAGCTGAACTTGTTTATCAGCTGTAGGAGTTCTCTGGTGGAATTTGTGGGGTCACCTAAGTACACTATCATGTCATCTGCTAATAGTGATGTTTTTACTTCTTCCTTTCAAATTTGTATTCCTTTGATTTTCTTTTGCTGTCTAATTGCTCCGACTAGAACTTCCAGTACTATGTTGAATAGGTAGGGGGAGAATGGACAGCCTTGTCGAGTTCCTGATTTTAGTGGGATTGCTTCAAGTTTCCTACCTTTAAGTTTGATGTTGGCTGTTGGTTTGCTCTATATTGCTTTTATTATGTTTAGGTATGGACCTTGTATTCCTGTTATTTCCAAGACTTTTAACATGAAGGGGTGTTGAATTTTGTCAAATGCTTTCTCAGCATCAAGTGAGATGACCATGTGTTTTTTTTTCTTTGAGTTTGTTTATATGGTGGATTACATTGATGGATTTCTGTATGTTAAACCATCCCTGCATGCCAGGGATGAAGCGTAATTGATCATGGCATGGTGAATGATCATTTTGATGTGTTCTTGGATTTGGTTTGCAAGGATTTTGTTGAGTATTTTTGCATCAATGTTCATAAGTGAGATTGGTCGAAGGTTCTCTTTCCTTGTAGGGTCTCTGTGTGGTTTAAGAATGAGGGTTATTGTAGCCTCAAAAAAATGAGTTAGGTAGTTTTTGATCTGATTCTATTTTGTGAAATAGTTTGGAGAGTATTGGTATTATTTCATCAATAAATGTCTGACAAAATTCTGCACTAAACCCTGGACCTGGGCATTTTTTGGTTGGGAGGCTTTTGATGACTGCCTTTATTTCTTTAGGTGTTATGGGATTATTTAGATGGTTTACCTGGTCCTGATTTAACTTTAGGATCTTGTATCTGTCTAGGAATTCGTCCATTTCCACCAGATTTTCTAATTTTGTGGAGTATAAGTTTTTGTAGTAGGATCTGATGATTTCTTGAATTTCCTCAGTTTCAGTTGTTATGCCTCCACTTTCCTTTCTGATTTTGTTAATTTGTATACTCTCTCTTTGCCCTCTAGTTAGTCTGGCTAGGGCTTTATCAATCTTGTTGATTTGCTCAGAGAACCAACTCTTGGTTTTGTTGATTTTTTTCAATGATTCTTTTTGTTTCTATTTGGTCTATTTCTGCCCTAGTTTTGATTATTTCTTGCCATCTACTCTTCTTGGGTATATCTGCTTCCTTTTGTTCTAGGGCTTTTAGCTGTGCTGTCAGGTTGCTGTTGTAAGCTCTCTCCAGTTTCTTTTTGGAAGCACTTAGGGCTATGAGTTTTCCTCTCAGTACTGCTTTCATTGCATCCCATAGGTTTGGGTATGTTGTGTTTTCGTTTTCATTTAATTCCAGAAAATCTTTCATTTCTTTCTTTATTTCTTCTTTGACCATTTAATAGAGCGTTGTTTAGTTTCCATGTGTATGTGGACTCTTTGTTGTCTTTGTTGTTGTTAAAGACCAGCCTTAGACCATGGTGATCTGAGAGGATGCATGGGAGTATTTCAATCTCCTTATATCTATTGAGGCTCATTTTGTGACCAATTATGTGGTCAATTTTTGAGAAGGTGCCACGAGGTGCTGAGAAGAAGGTGTATTTTTTTTATTAGGATGATATGTTCTGTAGATATCTATTAATTCCAGTTGGTTTATAACCTCTGCTAGTTTTACAGTGTTCTTGTTCAGTTTTTGTTTCCCTGATCTGTCCATTGGAGAGAGTGGGGTATTGAGGTCTCTCACTATTATTGCTTGGGGCACAATGTATATTTTGAGCTTTAGTAGGGTTTCTTTTATGAATATCGGTACTTTTGTATTTGGAGCATATATGTTAAGGATTGAGAGTTCCACCTACAAATTTCCCTTATAATGTGTAAAAAGTGTCCTTGCTTATCTTTTTTGATAACTTTTTGTTTAAAATCTACTTTATTCAATAATAGAATGGCCACTCCAGCTTGCTTCTTGGGGCCATTTGCTTCGAAGGTTTTTTCCCACCCTTTTACTCTGAGATAGTGTCTGTCTTTGTCTCTGAGATGAGTTTCTTGTATGCAACAAATTGCTGGGTTTTGTTTATGTATCCAGTCTGTTAGCCTATGTCTTTTTATTGGGGAATTGAGTCCATTTATGTTAACAAATATCAAGGAATAATGGTTACTGTTTCCTGCTATTTTTGCTTTTGTAGGTTGAGTTGTGTCTGTGTCTTTATCTTCTTTTGGTTTTCTTGCTTAGGAGTTTTTTTGTTTTTACTAGGATGTAGTTCCCCTCGTTGTATTGGGTTTTCCACCTATAATTCATTGTAGTGCTAGATTTGTGGTCAGATATTGTGTAAATTTAGATTTGTCTTGAAATATCTTCATCTCTCTATCTATGGTGATTGATAATTTTGCTGGGTATAGCAGCTTGGGCTGGCACTTGTGCTCTCTTAGGGTATGCATGATGTCTGTCCAGGCTCTTCTAGCTGTCATAGTCTCTGTTGAGAAATCAGGTGTGATTCCTATTGGTCTGCCTTTATATGTTACATGGCCATTTTCCCTTACTGCTTTTAATATTTTTTCTTTACTTTGGGCACATAGCTTTTTGACTATTATGTGTCGGGAAGAATTTCTTTTCTGATCCAATCTATTTGGAGTTCAGTAGGCTTGTTTTATGCTCATGGTCATCTCATTCTTAATGGTAGGGAAGTTTTCTTCCAGGATTTTGTTGAAGATATTTACTGTGCCTCTTAGTTGATATTCTTCGCCCTCTTCTATTCCTATTATCCTTAGGTTTGGTCTTCTCATTGTGTCCTGGATCTCCTGGAAATTTTGGGTTAGGAGATTTTTGGTTTTTGCATCTTCTCTGACTGTTTTGTCTATGTTTTCAATGTTGTCTTCGGCCCCTGAGATTCTCTCTTCCATCTCTTGTAGTCTATTTGAAATGCTTGCATCTGTGACTCCTGATTTCTTTTTTAAGTGTTCTACCTCTAGGGTTGTCTATTTTAGTGTTTTCTTTTTTTAACTTTATTTTACAAAACAAAGATAAAAGGAAAAAATTTTTAAACATTTTTGCATAAATGTATTCAAATACATTTTTGTCAGTGCTTGGCTTTTTTTTCTTTTTCTTTTTTTTAAGTTTTGATACTCTGCATTAAGGTCTTACTAGCAAAAAGTACATTCTTTATTGTGTCAATTTTCATTTTAAATTCCTTCTTCCATTCCTTCATCTCTTTTGTTCTGCTTTCCTCTAGTTCTTTGAGTTCTTTGAGTGTTTTTCTTGTTTCTTCTTTAAAAGCTTCTAATTCTTTATGCTTTTCCTCCTGTTCTTGTTTAAGGATCTCTATCATCATCTTGAGGTATGATTTTAGGTCTGTGTCTTCTTTCTCTGGTGTGTTTGGCATTCTGCTGTTTGCTGCGATGGGAGAGCTGGGTACTGGTGTTGCCAGGTTGTCTTGGTTTTTCTGGGGTACGTTCTTTCCCTTTCCTCTTGCCATCTTGTTGTCATTCTTGTGTCCCTGGATCACTTCTGGTTCACTGCTGGTTCACTGCTGTTCCAGACCTGTGTCCCTGGATCACTGCTGGCTCACCGCTGGCTCACTGCTGTTCCTGGTGCCAGGTGGTCTGAGTGAGCGTTCCTCACTCCATGTTGTCTGGCTGGGAATAGCCCAATGCAGGGTTACTGGTTCCCTGGAGCAAGGTTGGGCGGGGAGGGGGAACTGGAGGACCACATTTTTTTTGCACGCTCGGCAGAGATCTCTCTGCACCCCAGCTAGTCAGAATGTCTCCTTGACAGTCCTGTGTCCCTGGCCTACACCAGACTTTTCAACAGAGACTATGAAAGCTAGAAGATCCTGGAATGACATCATACAGACCATAAGAGAACACAAGTTCCAGCCCAGGTTACTATATCCAGCAAAACTCACAATTACTATAGATGGAAAAACCAAGATATCCAAGGACAAAAACAGATTTATACAATATCTGTCCACAAATGAAGCACTACAAAGGATAATAGATGGAAAACTCCACCACAATGAGTGAAATTTCACCCTAGAAAAATCAAGAAATTAATATTTTTTTGCAACAAACACCAAAGAAGAAAAGCACACACAACTCTACCTCTAACAACAAAAATAGCAGGAAATAGCAATCACTATTCTTTACTATCCCTTAACATCAATGAAATCAATTCTCCAATAAAAAGCATAGACTATCAGACTAGATATGTAAACAGGATCCAGCATTTTGTTGCATACAGCAAACTCATCTCAGCAACAAAAACAGGCACTACCTCAGAGTAAAAGGTTGGAAAAAAAAACTTTCCAAGCAAATGGTCCCAAGAAACAAGATGGAGTAGCCATCCTAATACCAAATAAAATACATTTTCAACCAAAAGTCATTAAAAGACAAGAAAGGACACTTTTTACTCATCACAAGAAAAATTTATCAAAAGGAACACTCAATCCTGAAGATCTATGCTCCAAATGCAAGGACAACCACATTCTTAAATGCAAATTGACTAAAGCTCAAACATATATCACACCACACACAATAATAGTGGGAGACTTTAACACCCCACTCTCATTAATGGACAGATCATGGAAGCAGAAACTGAATAGAGACATAGCAAAATTAACAGAGGTTATGATCTAATTGGAATTAACAGACATCTACAGAATATTTCATCCTAAAACAGAAGAACACATCTTCTTCTCAGCATCTCATGGCACCTTTTCCAAAATTGACCATATAGTCAGTCACAAAACAAGCCTCAAATATAAGAAGATTGATATTCTCCCATGCATCCTATCAGATCATCATGGACTAAGGCAGGTCTTTAATAACAACAAAGACAACAAAAATCCCACATATGCTAAGCAATGCTCTACTCAACAATAACATGGTCAAAGAAGAAATAAAGGAAGAAATGAAGGATTTTTTAGAATTTAATGAAAATTAAGGCACAACATACCCAAACTTATACAATACAATTAAAGCAGTGCTAAGAAAAAAACTCATAGCTCTGAGTGCCTCCAAAAAGAAACTGGAGAGAGCATACACTAACAACTTGACAGGCAGGTTGATCAAGGGAATAGAATCAAAGACTTAGAAATGAACCCACATACCTATGGTCACTTGATCTTTAACAAAGTATCTAAAAACATTCAATGAAAAAAGGGCAGTTGGTGCGGGTTCAACTGGCCATCTGCATACAGGAGAATGCAAATTTATCCATTCTTATCTCCTTGTACAAAGCACAAGTCCATGTATATCAAAGACCTCCACATAAAACCATGTACACTGAAACTAATAGAACAGAAAGTGGGGAAGAGTTTAGAAAACATAAGCACAGGGGAAATTTTCCTGAAAAGAACACCAATGGCTTATGCTCTAAGATCAAGAATTGATAAATGAAATTTCTTGAGATTGAAAGTTTCTGTAAGACTAATGACACTGTCAAGAAAACAAATGGCAGCCAAGCAACTGGGAAAGGATATTTACCAATCCCACATCTGATAGAGGCCTAATATCCAATATATACAAAGAACTCAAGACGTTAGACTCCAGAGAATCAAACAATCCAATTTAAAAAAATGTGTTACAGAGTTAAACAAAAAATTGTCAACTGAGGAATACCAAATGGCTGAGAAGCACCTAAAGAAATGTTCAGCATCCATAGTCATCAGGGAAATGCAAATCAAAACAACCCTGAGATTCCACCTCACAGCAGTCAGAATGGCTAAGATCAAAAACTCATGACATCACATGCTGGCAAAGATGTAAAGAAAGAGGAACACTTCTCCACTGTTGGTGGGGTTGTAAGCTGGTACAACCACTCTGGAAATCAGTCTGATGGTTCCTCAGAAAATTGGACATAGTACTACCTGAAAACCCAGCTATTCCACTTCTGGGTATATACCCCAAAGATGCTCCAACATATAAACACACATGTTCCACCATATTCAAAGCAGCCTCATTTATAATACCAGAAGCTGGAAAGAATCCAGATGCCCTTCAGCAGAGGAATGGATACAGAAAGTGTGGAACATTTACACAATGGAGTACTACTCAGCAATTAGAAACAATGACTTTATGAAATTCCTAGGCAAATGGATAAAACTAGAGAATATCATCCTGAGTGAGGTAACCCAGTCACAAAAGAACAACCATGATATGCAGTCACTGATACTAGCCCTAGAAAGCTCTGAATAACCAAGAAACAACTCTCAGACCATATGAAGCTCAAAAAGAAAAAAGGCCAGAATGTGGATGCCTCAGTACTTCTTAGAAAAAGAAAAAGAAAAAAAATAAAGAAAATGGAAAAAAAGTATATTCATCCTATATTATTATGAAACAAATTTTTGAACTATAATAATATATTACAGAATAAATAAATTTTAAATAACAAGTCTATGAAATTCCTAGGCAAATGGATGGAATGGAAGCTATCATCCTGAGTGAGGTAACCCAGTCACAAAAGAACAGTCATGGTATGTACTCACTTATAAGCAGATAATAAACCAAAAAAAAAAAAAAAAAACCTCGAAATACACAAGAAACCATCTATAGAACATATGAAGCTCAGAAAAAAGGAAGGCCAGAATGTGGATGCCTCAGTCTTTCTTAGAAAATAAAACAAAACACTCATGGGAGGTAATACAAGGTCAAATAGAGAAACAGGGATTTAAAAAAAGATTTACAGAAACTGACTCACCTGGAGAACCACCCCATATGCAGCCACCAAACACAAGCACTATTGGTGATGTCTAGAAGTGTTTACTGGCAGGAACAAGATATGGATGTCTCCTCAGAGGCTCTGCCAGAATCACAGAGATACAGATGAGGATTCTTCCAGCTAACCATTATACTAAACACAGGGATCCCAATGAAAGAGCTAGAGAATAAACTGAAGGGGCTGAAATGGTTTGCAACGTCATGGGAAGAACAACACCATCAACCAGCCAAGGCACTGAGGTAGAAAGAGTGATTGGGAGAGGAGCACCTTCAAGGATAGTTGAGGGGGAAGAGGCAGGGAGTGGGGGAGGGGGAAGGGATAACATTTGAAATGTAAATACAGAGTATCCAATAAAACTGGGGGGAAAATTACCTAGATCACATTGGCATGTGGGCATGACTATTGTGTAGGATTGTTTTTCATTGCTAACTGGGTGAGAAGACCCCTCCTGGATGTAGATGGCACCATTTTGTAACTATACCTTACACTGTATAGAGTCCAGAGAGCCAGCTAAGCAAGTAACCAGGCAGTGTGGCCGGTTGTGATACACCTAGTTGTTTCAGCTTCCTTTCATCTTGGATTCTGATGGACTGTGTCCTAGAATTGAAGCCACATAAACCCCTCCCTAACCCCCCCCCAGGGGGAGGGTGTTACCAAGGCAACAGAAATAAAACTAGAAGAAAAACTATGGACTCTTAAAGCTGTGATCAAAAACTGATGTTTTTCTCCACCTATCCCATAGTGCAGTGGGTGCCACACACCCCAAGAAGACATAAGATTCAGCCATTCCTAGTCATGCTTGGTGACACGAGGAACTAAATAATGTCTCGAATACAAGAAATAGAATTTTCTCAAGCCAGTAAGAGAATCCGAACTCCAGAGCTACACTGTGCCTAGCTGTAAAGGGCTCTTGTCTTGTACAAGTATAGGATGAGAGGCTCTTGTCTTAGACAAGTGTGGGATGAGAGTCGGACCTTACCTATGCTGCTCCACTCCCAACATCACTTCACCATACAAAGAACAGAATAGCTCAAGGTCAGACACATTTCAAAATGCAATTCAGGCCCTCATTATGACCTTGGATACAGTTTATTTAAACTTCTCCGAATTTCCTACAATTGACTTAAAAAAAAAAAAAAAAAAAAAAAAAACAGGAAAGGGCATAACAAAAAGCTGTACCTCGTGAGGTTGTTGTAGAGGTGAGCAACGCAGCACACCCAGCTTTGTATGTGTACCTGATAAATAATACACAACACAGCTTTACTTGGAGTTACTTTCATCTTTCTCTGACTTCGAAAATATTTTTCTTAAATGTCCCCTAAAACTTCAGCATCTTCTAAGTCCTCTCCCAGGTATCATAGAAAATGTACTTGAAGGCAAGTTTTAAAATTAAAGAAACACCATCAAAAAGAAGTGTGATGCCTTGACTCTCAAAAGGCTATGAACCATGACAATGATTCACAGCAGTGAGAGAGAACAGGGAAATGTGTGCGTGTCTAGGGGGCAGCATTAAGGGAAGAGGTCCATGCCATTTCTCATGAGACCCAAGGCAGTTCTCCTATCTACCATTAAATAGTCTTTATACCAATCTCTTGTTCTTTCGAAGTCCTGATCAATATGGGGTCATAATGGCCCAGGACTATGGAGAAAGGGTTGAAGAAAGCATAAGCCTGGATACCTCAGATAAGGACAGGAGAGATTGGCTCCCTCCTCCCCTACAACTTGGTACCATGTCCCACCATCAACCCTAGTAAGAATTTATTACCCTGACAGTTATCAGTTTCCACCCTTGTTTAACTATATAAGTTCACACACACACACAAGTACACACACACAATCACACACACACACACACACACACACACATACACACATACATGCAGTACAGCCCCTGAGTGTACAGGTAAAGCATCTTTCAACACTGCTGTTGTGGCCAGTTGAACATGGCCACACAAACCAGGCCCCAGAGACCATGGCCACCTTTCTAGGGGAATAAATACCCCTTTCTTCAGGCCCCCTAATTGAGCCAGTTCTCTAAAGCTCTCCCAGGGTGTGTTCTTTGCTGGTGTACTCACTGCCAACCAAGATCCTATCTGCAGCCGTTAAGCTTCTCTCCCTCCAATCTAGCACAGAATACAGTGAATGTGGCTACCCCAAAGAAAGAAGTGGACACAGGACAGCAGCTCGTGTAACTAGATTTTCAGAAGCTACTTTATCCTGGCCTCTGGCAAAGAATCATTGTTAAGCATTTCCCTTCTGAAAAACATGGTAATTGATCTTGTGAAGAAAATAATCTCCATCCTTGAGAAATATACACTCTACTTGGAAAAATGAAATGTCTCTTTCATGAAAAGCAACTAAAATAGGTACCAAAGACAAAATACAAAGCATGTTTATTGGAGAACTCCAGTGGGTCTCATATTTAACTTCTTGTGCAAGTCGAATGTTGGTAGTTTTCAGGATAAACTAAGAGATTTCTCTCAAGAGTTAGAATAGTATTTTTTCTGTTTCCTTGTTGTGTTGGGGCAGATAGTAGAGTGTGAGGATTTGTATTCATGTGTGTGCTTGTATGCGTATGGATGCATGTGCACAAAAGTACACTGTATATGTGGAGACCAGAGGTCTGTGTCTGAGGTCTTCCTAAATATTATTTAAAATTTATTTTTAATTGATGGGGCACTGTGAACCCAGGGGTCGGAGAAGATCAGAGTTATTGGATCCCTTAGGAACTAGATATCTTAGGGTTTCATTGCTGTGAACAGACACCATGACCAAGGCAACTCTTATAAGGGACAACATTTAATTGGGGCTGGCTTACAGGTTCAGAGTATCAATCCATTATCATCATGGCAGAAACCATGGCAGCTTCTAGACAGGCATGGTACTAGAAGATCTGAGGGTTCTATATCTTGTTCCAAAGGCATACAGAAGACTGTCTTCCAGGCAACAAGGAAGAGGGTCTCAAAGTTCACCCCCATGGAGATACACTTTCTTCAACATGGCCACACCTACTCCAAGGCCATACTTCCTAATAGTGCCACTCCCTGAGACAAGCATATAAAAACCACTGCACTGGATTTATACGTGGCTGTAAGCTGTCTGACAGGAGAGCTAGAAGCTGAACGGAGATCCTCCACAAGAGTAGTACCACCTCTCCAGCCACACAACTTTAATCTATAGAAACAAACTCCCTGAGTGAATCTGTAGCTTCTCCCTTCCGCTAGGGTAGCTGACAATCCACGTTCAGGGATCCTCCTGTCTCTGCTTCCCCAGTGCTGCGGTCAGAGGTAGATGTTGGAGAACCAAACTCAAGCCATTATTCTTGCCTGGCAAGTATGCTACTGATTAAGCCATCTCCCTAGCCCCTCAGGAGCTCCTCATTAAGCACAAGTCAGAGCACAGCTCAGAAAGACCACACGATTTTGTTCTATCACATTTTGGCTAAGATCTCCCTTCTGACAGCAGATGATACATTTATGAGTCGTTCTGTCTTCCAGCTACCTTGATCCTGAGTTAATGGAGGTGGCCACATTTTGGCACATCTCCCTTTCTAGAGGGGCTCAATTAACAGTGCTTGAATGTATATGGCTCTACCGTTTATGAGCTATAACTGACATTATTGTCTGAAGTTATAGATTTTTATCATACTTGACTTTCCATAATCATCCCCTTTCGTCTGATAAACCCAGGCAATAGACAGATTCAATTATTTGTTCACAGGGTGTTTTTCTAATTAAGCCACATAATTCTTCAGCTTAATCCTCTGTAGGGTATCGGGGAGGGGGTATAACAGTTAAATGGAGGATCACTGGCTAATGTGTGCGTAGTCCTGGGTTCCATCCCAGAACCACAAAAAAATAAGTAAGATGGAACATAAGATTTAATAAGTAACAACTCAGGATCATCAGAGGGAGGTGGATTACCCACATGGAGGTTAGGGAGTGGTGCAGACCTTGAACTGATTAAGGCATATCAAAATATAAAGGGTATGTGTATATCTTTCATTCGGAAACCCAGAACCTTAGGGCAGGTAGTGAGGAATTTTATATTAGTACTACACACACATACACACACACACACACACACACATATATACCACAAGAGTGGCCATAACCCACAGCAGAAGCCAGGCAACCAAGACTTCCATCTTCAGAGTGAGACACCTCAACCTCCCTACTTAGGGTGCCATCGGACAACGATGAGTGAGACTCTGGGGACACTAAGTAGTGACAGTCAGTGATGTCCACATGCCGACAGAGGAGGCAGTGGCCATGAACTCCACCATCAGAAGTAAAGGAGGACCTTCTTGACCTTTGAATCAGTGAAAGCTATGTGAGGAATCTGACCTTCTACCCTCCCCTGGCAGTGCCAAGGTCCACCTCTTTGCTACAGGAGTAAAGTCAGAGGAAACTAATAAAGTAAAAAGGTATTGAACCTGAGTCTGTCGTTAAAAGGCTTCAAGAAGGAACTGCAAACACCTAAGATAAACGAGCAGTTGAAATTTTCAGCAGAGGTGTCAAAGACATTAAAATCTCAGAAGTCAATAAAAAAAAGTAAAAGAAAGACTGTAGATTGGCTGGCTCCATAGAGACAGGGTCGGGGGACAAGGAAGCAATGAACAGGAGAGAAACAACTGAAAGTTGCTGATACAAACAGCAGAGAGAATACAGACTTTGGGGAGGAGTGAAAACTCACTAGGAGCCATGGAACTGTAGCAGACATCTTAACATCTCTGAACTTAAGTTCTGCAGGAACAGTAGAAAGCAAGCAGAGTTCATGTATACAACAACACTACAAAGCTTCCAAACTGCTAAAAGTGAATCAAATTCACTGGCAATTAAGAACACACAGCCAACTATCATACTGATCATGGGGACCCCAATGGAGGAGTTAGAGAAAGAGCTGAAGGAACAGTTTGCAACCCCATGGGAAGAACAACAATATCAACCAACTAAAACTCCCAGAGATGAAACCGCCAACCAAAGTGTACCCATGGAGCGACCCATGGCTCCAGCTGCATATGTAGCAAAGGATGGCCTTATCTGGCATCAATAAAAGGGGAGCCCCTTGGTTCTGTGGAAGCTTGATGCCCCAGGGTAGGAAAATGCTAGGGTGCTGATGCAGGAGTGGGTGGGTGGGGGAGCACCCTCTAGAAGCTGGGGATACAGGGGAAGGGATAGGTTTTTGGAGAAGAAACAGGGAAGGGGATAACATTTGAAATGTAAATAAATAACCAATAAAAAATAGTTACATGGTAAAATAATGTTCTATTCTTTCCTTCTCCAATTGGCAAAATTAATTAGGACCAGTGACTTCCAAGTTGGTGAGTATATAAGAAGTGGGGACTCTTAAAGTCAGTAGCTCTTTCCATCAGTGAAAAACTTTCTATGAAGGTTTGGGAAAGCTGCATTCCGGCTATTGCCATCGACATTACAAATGTGTGCATTCACTGACATTGAAATGCTACTTCCAGAAATAAATGTTTCCCATGAAATAACCACATGTGCTCAGAAATAAATAGATAATGTATATTTCATAAAGGCTATTTCTGACAATAGGTGTGATAATGAAAAATTATACATAAAAATGTCCATGCGATACAAATGGTTAGCGATGGATGGTCTATTTGTACTCCAAATGTGATTCAGTTGCATAAGATCTATATATAAAGTAGAGTTATTTGCTTTGATATGAAAATTGCTTGCCAAGGCACAATATGTCTACCTCAGTCCATCCCCAAATACAATCTCATTAAGCAAAGAATGTGAGTGCAATGTGCAGAAAGTGAGCGCAAAGATTAGAAGCTTTTGGCAGGACACCTAACCCCAAACTGTGTCTACTTAGAATTCTGCACAAATTGGAGAACAACAGGAAGTGTTATTATATTGGTTATTCTTTCCATCACTGTGATAAAATAATTGGACAGCAGCAATTTAAGAAAGAAGGGACTTGTTATGGCTTATCGTTTCAAAGGACGAAAGTCCATCATGGTACAGAAGGCAAGGCCATAGGAGCAACTTGACCTGTGGTGACGGGAATATGCAGACAATTTTCTCCCATCTTAGCAGATTAGAAGTACGGAATGTGATGGGAAAGAATAGGGGGTAACATGTCCCCCCAAAACCCATCCCCAGAAACCTACTCGCTGCAGTTAGAATCCAAGTCCTCAATTCTTTAAGTTCTTCAGGTTATGCACCAAGTGTTCAAACACATTAGCCTGAAATGTGACATTTCAGACTCAAACACTGACAATTGCATACAGAACAATTTGGACAAACAGGCAGAGATGAGGGGTGGGCTTGACTCTTCCTCTATCCAACGTTGTTCATTATTGAGTTTGACCTGAGGCCGGGGACAAAAGTGAATATTTATACATTTTTCTCCACTCTGTATCTCTGACATCTGCCAGTTCCCATCGTGTTGATTATTCACTGTGTGACAAAAAAAAAAGATTATAAAGAAATAACTATTTGTCTTTTTTAAAACACTAGAAAAAATAATAGGAAGTGTTATGATAGCTTACTCTGTCTACAAAATCAAGTGCCAGACACGGAACCAGTGCTTGACTCATATTTTTCTATTTGAGAAAACTCTGTGAGACAGCTACTATGTGCTATTTTAATACTTTAACCACAGCACGGGTTTTCTCTAAAATCTCTAAAATTTGCTACTCTACATTCTACAGATAAGTAGTTACACCAAATCTTGATACTTAGTAGCTGAACTGGGTGCTCAACTGTGTTATCTGACCCTAATAACTATACTCCCGTCTCCTATATGACATAGTGAAGGGACTCACACTGAACAAGCAGTCTTGTTTTTTCTTCCTACACTGATGCTTATCACAAAGCTAGCAAGATGGCTCACTGCATAAAGTACAAGCTACACAGACATAAGGGCCTGAGTTAGGGTCCCCAGCACCCACATAAAAGTCACCGTGTGGCAGTACTTGCCTATAACACCAGCACTTGAGGGCAAAGGCAAGTGTATCCCCAGGATTCACTGACCAGACAGACTAGCAAAAATGGTGATCTCTAGGCTCAAGGACTGACCCTTGCTCAAAATCTAAGAGAGGAAGCAACAAAAGAAGGCTTCCAAAGACAGCCGCTGGCCTCCACATCCATACACAGACAAACAAATTCACACATGCAAAAAGAAAGAAAATATGAATCTAAAAAATAGAGGCATTTATACTCTTGTGCCTCTAAAAGACAGGGTAATGTGGAGATGTTATCTTTAATGACACTTTAAATATAGCATTGATACTTAAAATAATGGCTATTAGGATAATCCTATCAATGCACGCTAATTAATGTTAGTGTGCAATTACCTAATATTCCCTGGATTGATATAATCTATTCTAAATGGTAACTCCAGCTTGTGTCTAAAGTTAGCACAGAGAAAGGAGCTGAGGAAATTCCTCCAAGAGATCCAGTTGTGATCAAGGGATGGGGAGCGCCTCCACCCATTGTGGGTGGTGCCATCCTTGGACTGGTTGGTAGACCTGGGCTCTATAAGAAAGCAGGCTGACACAATGACCCTCATTCCTAAACCACAAAAAGACCCTACAAGGAAAGAGAACTTCAGACCAATCTCCCTTATGAACATTGACACAAAAATACTCAACAAAATCCTTGCAAACCAAATCCAAGAACACATCAAAACGATCATTCACCATGATTAAGTAGGATTCATCCCTGGAATGCAGGGATGGTTTAATATACGGAAATCCATCAACATAATCCACCATATAGACAAACTCAAAGAAAAAAACCACATGGTCATCTCACTATATGCTGAGAAAGCATTTGACAAAATTCAACACCCCTTCATGTTAAAAGTCTTAGAAAGAACAGGAATCAAAGGCCATACCTAAATATAATAAAAGCAATATACAGCAAACCAATAGCCAACATCAAACTTAATGGTGAGAAACTTGAAGCAACCCCACTAAAATCAGGGACTAGACAATGCTGCCAACTCTCCCCCTACCTATTCAACATAGTACTGGAAGTCCTGGCTGGAGCAATTAGACAGCAAAAGGAAATCAAAGGGATACAAATTGGAAGGAAGAAGTAAAAATGTCACTATTTGCAGATGACATGATAGTATATGTAAGTGACCCCAAAAATTCCACCATAGAACATTTACAGCTGATAAACAACTTCAGCAAAGTGGCTGGATAAAAAAAAAATAACTCAAGCAAATCAATAGCCTTCCTCTACTCAAAGGACAAACATGCGGAGAAAGAAATTAGGGAAAAGATACCCTTCACAATAGTCACAAACAATATGAAATACCTTGGTGTGACTCTAACTAAGCAAGTGAAGGACCTGTATGACAAAAACTTCAAATCTCTGAAGAATGAAATCGAGGACGGTCTCAGAAGGTGGAAAGATCTCCCATGCTCATGGATTGGAAGAATCAACATTGTAAAAATGGCCATCTTACCAAAAGAAATCTACAGATTCAATGCAATCCCCATCAAAATTCCAACACAATTCTTCATAGAGTTGAAAAGAGCAATGTGCAAATTCATCTGGAATAACAAAAAACCTAGAATATCAAAATCCAACCTCAACAGCAAGAAAACAACTGCTGGAATCACCATCCCTGACCTCAAGCTATATCACAAGGCAATTGTGCTGAAAACTGCATGGTACTGGTACAGAGATAGGCGCGTTGATCAATGAAACAGAATAGAAAATCCAAAAATGAACCCTCACACATATGGTCACTTGATTTTTGACAAAGGAGTTGTAAACATTCAATGGAAAAAGGACAGCCTCTTCAATAAACGGTGTTGGTTCAACTGGCACTCAGCATGCAGAAGAATGAAAATAGACCCTTTCTCATCTCCTTGTACAAAGCTCAAGTAAAAGTGGATCAAAGATCTCCACATTAAGCCAGGTACACTGAAACTATTAGATGAGAAAGTACAGAAAACCTTAGAACACATAGGCATAGAGGAAATTTTCCTGAACAGAACACCAATGGCTTGTGCTCTAAGGGCAAAGATTGAGAAATGGGACTTAATGAGATTACAAAGTTTCTGTAAAGCTAAGGACACTGTCAAGAAAACAAAATGGCAGCCAACAAATTAGAAAAAGGTCTTTACCAACCCCACATCTGAGAGAGGTCTAATCCAATGTATACAAAGAACACAAGAAGTTAGATGCCAGAAAAATCAAACAATCCTATTAAAAATGGGGTACAGAGCTAAACAAAAAATTCTTGATTGAGAAATATCAAATGACAAAGAAGCATCTAAGGAAGTGCTCAACATCCCTAGGCATCAGGGAAATGCAAATCAAAACAACCCTGAGATCCCACCTCACACCATTCAGAATGGCTACGATCAAAAACTCAGATGACAGCAGATGCTGTACAACCACTCTGGAAATCAGTCTGGCAGTTTCTCAGAAAATTTGACATAGTCCTACCTGAAGACCTAGTTAATCCACTTCTGGGCATATACCCCAGAGATGCTCCAACACACAACAAAGATATATGCACCACAATGTGCATAGAAGCCATATTTATAATAGCCAGAAGCTGGACAGAACCCAGATGTCCTTCAGTAGATGAATGGATACAAAAATTGTGGTACATTTACACAATGGAGTACTACTCAGCTATCAGAAAAAAATGACTTTATGAAATTCCTAAGAAAATGGATACATCTAGAGAATATCATCCTGAGTGAGGTAACCCAGTCACAAAAGAACAGACATAATATGCAGTCACTGGTAATTGGATACTAACCCCAGAAAGCTCTGAACACCTCAGTAAAATTCATAGGCCATATGACACTCAAGAAAAACAAAGGTCAAAAAAAATGAAAGCCTCAGTCCTTAGGAGAAAAAATGTATAGCACCCTCTCAGAGTGTGGTTCACCTGGACCTGAAATCACTAATAATCCAAGCACTAAGAATATAGCCTTGTGGCAATTTTTGGTATTCAAAGATCATTATGCTTAATCTATACTCAAGAGTTTCCATGTTACATCTGTCCTACATGTACTTGATGCTTATGGTAACCAGTGAGATTTCAATGCATGCTATCAAACCTCTAAAAGAATTTAGTACTGACAAAAAATATTCATATAGTGTTATGCAAAAATGCCTTTAAAAATCTGTATATGTATTCCTCTTTTTTAAAAATAAAGTCATAAGAGAGAAAAAAAAGCAGGCTGAGCAAGCCAGGGGAAGCAAGTCAGTTAGTAACATCCCTCCATGGCCTCTGCATCAGCTCCTGCTTCCTGACCTGCTTGAGTTCCAGTCCTGACTTCTTTTGGTGATGAACAGCAGTATGGAAGTGTAAGCTGAATAAACCCTTTCCTTCCCAACTTGCTTCTTGGTCATGATGTTTGTGCAGGAATAGAAACCCAGATTAAGACAGATGTGTAGACAGAGTAATATACTGTGGAGCACACTATGCCATACTATGGACTAAGACAGATGTGTAGACAGTGATATGTGGTGCACACTCACACTATGCCGTACTACGGCTTCCATGATGTTTTCTTGCTTTTTTCTTTTTCATTGTTGGTAGTGGTGGTGATGGTAGTGGTACTGGTGGTGGTGGGAAATGTGTGTGTGTGTGTGTGTGTGTGTGTGTGTGTGTGTGTGTGTGTGTGTGTGTGTCTGTGTGTGTCTGTGTGTGTCTGTGTGTGTCTGTGTGTGTCTGTGTGTGTCTGTGTGTGTCTGTGTCTGTGTGTGTGTCTGTGTCTGTGTGTTTGTCTGTGTGTGTGTCTGTGTCTGTGTGTCTGTGTGTTAGGGGAAGGAGAGTTTGCAAGGGTAAAGGGCAGATATGGTTGGATGGGGAGATGAGCGGGACTGGGGTGCATAATGTGAGACTCTTAAAGAATCAATAAAGTTTTTTTTTTTTTAAGAATGGAAAATGAAGCTAAGATTGAACGAATCTTAATTATAAACCTGCCAAAATGAGGTAATCAAAGAGATGCCATATTTCTGTATGGCAGGCTAACCTCTTCGGGTCAAGGCAAGCCACAGGATAGATGCTCTGTCTAAGGCCATACTGGAAGAAGAGCTCTTTTTAAAGTTGTTTTATTTACAACAAAGACAGAATGGAGGCAAAGATAAACCTCAAAGTAAAACTGAATCCAGTTATTGTTTCCTTCCCCTCTCCGGGTGTTTTGCTAAAAGTAAATTCCTGAGAGAAGAGAACATCAGAGAGGAAACACATGGCTACTCTGAGACACCTTCCTTCAGCAGGAAGGTGTTAGACAGCCGTGGTTATTCCTCATGTCCATTTCAGCCATCCTGTTTATGCATTGCAGGAGATGGCCAGATAATTCCATTATTGCACTACAAAACAGACAGCTGAATGTGGAGCGGAACTCAGAAATGGAAACCTTGTCAGTTACTGTTAGAGAATCATCATACGAAACCAATTGTTCATTTTCTTTTCAGTCCATTAGCTACAAGGATGAAAGGAACAGCTCTCCCAACACAGAATATTCCAATTTCCAATTTCACTTAGTACTTCCCTACCCAACTTGGAAAGTAAAATACATTTACATTCTGGACTTAATTTGTTCCTTCTGACTAGGACTTTATTTTTGTCACAGACAACACTGAGTAATTGCTCTCTGGAATAAAGGCTCGAGGACATAGTACCTCTGACACAGATGGGGCTGGTGGGGACTTCTGTTTAGTAGATGGTCTGATGACAGGAACACAATGTCCAATTTTAGACAATTGTAAAATAGCTCAGCTCCAATATGCCTTAACTTATAAAATCTATGTGTGCATATTTAATACACACTAATGTCCTACACAATGGTATCCCAGTCTGTAACAGACTGAAAACAATGGTTGGTGAAGATTAGGATGGAGCTGAAAATGTCCTCACACCTAGTGAGGTTGTAGTCACCATGATGTCACAGCACCATGCTTGACTCACACCTCAACAGTAGCACTGCTATAAACAAACCTACCATATAACCAGCCATATGAAAACATAACACATACAATTATGTGCGGTACATAGTATATAATAACAATAAGTGACTGTGTCTCCACTATGATTTTTATCATTATTTTTGAGGACTGACTAAGTTTTGTGTTCCTGTAATAAATACCACATAGTAGTTTGAATGAGAACCCCCCCCCCATAGAAGGTGCTTAAAATGTGTCATCTTATTAAAGAAATTGAGTCACTGGGGGGTTAGGTTTGAGATTTAAACACTTCATACCATTCCCAATGTGCCCTGTCTACTTTGAGATTTTGTTTCAAAATGCAAGCCCTCAGCTTCTACTCCAGATGGCATGTCTACCCGCTGCCACTTTTCCCCCACCAATCCAGTGATGAATATTTAACCCTCTCGAACTATAACCCCCAAGAAAACACTTTCTTCTATAAACCTTGATCATGGTGTTTTATCACAGCTATAAGAAAGCAATTATGACAAAATTTGATTCCAAGAGTGGGGTGTTCTGTAACGGGCTTGACAGTGATGTGATTTCTTTGGAGAAATGTGGGAAACTTTGCAATTTTGGACTAGAAAAGCAGTTGAACATTGTAAGTAAAGCTTAACAGTCTATGCTAGTAAAGGCTTGGAAGATAGTAGAGCTGAGAACTATGCAGACTGTGAAGGCTAACCCAGCTCTTGAGGTCTTAGATATAAACAATAGTAACAACCGGACTAGATACTATTCTTCTGATATTCAAATATTGTGGACACGTTCTACCCATGTCCTAAGAACTTGTCTGGAGCTGAATTTTAAAATAATGAGCCAATTTCCTTAATGGAGGATATTTCAAGAAAACCTAATACTGACTCTGTCATATGGTTGCTAATGCTCAGTCTTATTCAGCTCTCCAATGAAAAATAGCAAGTGGGACAGAAAAAAATGCAAAATGTAAAATTTGAATAGAAGAAAAGGCACTGAAAACTCAATGTTGCTGTCAAGGTTTATGCTGAAAGAGACAAGGAGATTAAGGAAGAAGCCTAGCCTAAGAGGTAAACCTATCATATAACCATCTAAATAAAAATATAACACACACACACACACACACACACACACACACACACACACATATATATATATATATATATATAGAGAGAGAGAGAGAGAGAGAGGGAGAGAGAGAGAGAGAGAGAGAGGGAGGGAGGGGGAGAGGGAGAGAGAGATGGGGGAAGAAAGAAAGGAGGGAGGGAGGGAGGGAGGGAGGAAGGGAGGGAGGGAGGGAGGGAAGGAGGGAGACTATCTATTAGAATGGCTTACAGACTGTGATCCAGCTAGTACAACAATGGCTGCCTATCATAGTAAGGTCCAAAATCTAGTAATTGTTCAATCCATAAAGCTGGATGTCTCATCTTGTTTTCAGGACACACCAGTATCCTAAAGAAGTAGGCTCTAATGCCAGTGAACAAATGGTCTTGCCAATGAGAGTGAGGGTAAGCAGACAAAGAACAAAAGCTTTCTTTTCCCATGTCTGTTATATAGACTGTTATCAGAAGGTGTGGCCTAGATTAAAGGCAGATCTTCTCACCTTAAAAGATCTAGATTAAAATTTGATCTTTCCACTTCAGATTATTTAATTAAGAAAAATCCTTCACAGGTGTACCCGCTGCTTGAGTTTCGTTTAATTCCACATTTAGTCAATTTGACATCCAAGAACAGCCATCACAGTAACTGGGTGAGAGCAAGACCAAACCCTACGTACTCCCACCTCCCTGCCCTGGCATTCCCCTACACTGGGGAAACGAGCCTGCACAGGACCACAGGCTTCTTCTCCTACGATGCCAGAAAAGGATATCCTCTGCTACAAATGTGGCTGGAGTCATAGGTGTTTCCATGTGCACTCTTTGGTTGGTAGTTTAGTCCCTGGGAGCTCTGGGGAGGGGGTCTGGTTGGTTGATATTGTTCTTCTTTCTATTGGTTGCAAATCCCTTGAGCTCCTTCAGTTCTTTCTCTAACTCCTCCATTGGGGTCCCCATGCTCGGTCTGGTGGTTAGTTGTAAGTATCATCATCTGTATCAGTAAGAAAAGGTTTATTCTTATAGGTAACAATCTCTCACCAGTGGAAGCCAGGGTAGGAGCTTAAGCAAAAGCTGAATCATGTAACATAAAGGAATGCTGATTGCTGGTTGGCTCAGTTAGTTTTACTATGTAGATGAACACAGTCTACCTCTGATGTGCTTCCCACAGTGGTCTGAGCTTCCCTACATTAATTCACAATTATTATTTCACAACATGCTCACAGGCAGTCTTCCGGTTGGCATTCTTCTTTTATTTTAAAGATTTATTTATTTATTTATTTATTTATTTATTTATTTATTTATTATAATTACACTGTTGCTGTTTCCAAACACACCAGAAAAGGGCAGCAGATCTCATTACCTTGCAGATGGTTGTGAGTCACCATGTGGTTGCTGGGAATTGAACTCAGGACCTCTGAAAGAGCAGTCAGTGCTCTCAACCTCAGAGCCATTTCTCCGGCCCAGGCACTCTTCAAGATAACTCTGGGATGAGTTGACAGCAAAAGATGCCTAAGGGAAGGGCACTCCCATTAAAAAGGGGGGTGGCTATAAATACTGCATCATCACACTATGCTGACAATAGACTCACCCATCTTGTGTTTACCGCATTTCTTGATTACTCTGAGAAACCACATCAAGTTACTGACCTCGGCCATTTACATTCAGGTGAATACACTCTGGGATCAAATCAAATTCCCAAAAGAAACCCCACCATTTAGTGACCACTGAGTGAATATACATTTAGTTTTTATGATAATTCTTCAAATATGATCTATGTACATTCCTGCTTTCCTAAAAAAATAAATAGAAACGTAGAATGTATCAATAAATCTACTGTGGTCACTGAGCTAGCAAACAAAACAAAACAAAGCAGATTTTGAACTTCCATTTACCTGATTTCGAAGTCCATGTTCCATTTACCATACCCTGAGAGTTTGGAGGTGAGGGGAGGTGTGTTTGCATGAATGGAGGACAAGCATGCACACATGCTCACATGCATGAATATTGTGTGTCTTTCTCAATCACACTCCTCAGTTCTCACTAAAGCAGGAGCTCATTACTCGTACTCGGCTGACTGGACAGTGGGTTCCAAGGACCATCATGTCTCTGTGGTATCCAGCTTTTCTGTAGGTACTGGGAATAGAACTCAGGTCCTTGTGCTTAGGTAGAAAACCCTTTCTCAACTGGGCCATGTCCACATCACTGGGAGAGTCCTTATTTAAGAATGGTCAATCCTATGGGGAAACTGCTATAAAGAACTACAATAAAAGATGTACCCAGTTATTAAACTGCCTCTCAGTTTACGTTCTGTTACGGTGACAGTCTCTTTCCATGGGAAAGATCAATAACCTACAAACTGAATCTCGAGTTGTCACCTACAGCCCAGTAAAACACATCTGTTGAACACTCCTGCTGTATGTGTCTTACTGGAAGAAGTGTCCTAATTCTCAGAACTAGAGGGGGAATATGCAGGCCGAACTGCGCACACTTCAGTGGTACATATCAAGCCAAAGGGATAAGAGAACTTTTCAAGAAAGCTACAGTTCCCAGAACCAAGGAGTGATAGGTGAAGAACGATCTACAGTTGTTTGCAGTGCCCTCGTGCTTTGAACCTCTGTGTTAGCACATTCCCATTGCCAGTAACAGAAGTGAGCAGGGTAATGTGAGCAGAAAAATGAGAGCAAGGGCAGAAAAGACCATAGAGTCTCCAATTCCAAATGTACAGCTCAAGTCCATCGATGTACTTGGCAGTGTCATCAAAACATTCCTTAATGGTCATCCATGAAAATATACATACAATTAACACTAGACAGACCAGGCAAGTTATATGTCTTGACTACATATATGTGTATACATAAACCATATGTGCATGTAATAAATTTTAAAGACCATCAATTTGAAAAAGAGCAAGGTTCTTATCTCCTTGTACAAAGCTCAAGTGCAAGTGGATCAAAGATCTCCACATTAAACCAGATACACTGAAACTATTAGACAAGAAAGTAGGGAAAACCTTAGAACACATAGGCACAGGAGAAAATTTCCTGAACAGAACACCAATGACTCGTGCTCTAAGGTCAAAGATTAACAAATGGGACTTAATGAGATTGCAAAGTTTCTGTAAGGCTAAGGACACTGTCAAGAAAACAAAACGGTAGCCAACAGAGTAGGAAAAGATCTTTACCAACCCCACATCAGATAGAGGCCTAATATCTAAGGTATACAAAGAACTCAAGAAGCTAGACACCAGAGAATCAAACAACCCTATTAAAAAATGAGGTACAGAGCTAAACAAAAAGTTCTCAATTGAGGAATATCAAATGGCTGAGAAGCATCTAAGGATGTGCTCGAAATCATTAGCCATCAGGGAAATGCAAATCAAAACAACAACCCTGAGACTCCACCTCACACCAGTCAGATTGGCCAAGATCAAAAATTCAGATGTCAGCAAATTCTGGAAAGGATGTGGAGAAAGAAGAACATTTCTCCACTGTTGGTGGGGCTGTAAACTGGTACAACCACTCTGGAAATCAGTCTGGCAATTCCTCAGAAAATTGGACATAATACTACCTGAAGACCCAGTTATTCCACTTCTGAGCACTTACCCCAGAAACGTTCCAACATACAACAAAGACACATGCACCACAATATTCATAGCAGCTCTATTTATTTTTTTAAATACTTCAAATTTATTGGTGCTATTCATGAAAAACAAACAAAAAAAAAACCATTAAAAACTGCCAAGCAGCTCTATTTATAATAGCCAGAAGCTGGAAAGAACCCAGATGTCCTTCAGTAGATGAATGGATACAAAAATTGTGCTACATTTACACAATGGAGTACTACTCAGCTATCAGAAACAATGACTTTATGAAATTCTTAAGAAAATGGATGCATCTAGAGAATATCATCCTGAGTGAGATAACCCAGTCACAAAAGAACAGACATAATATGCAGTCACTGATAATTGGATACTAACCCCAGAAAGCTCTGAACACCCCAGAAACAACTCACAGACTGTGAGGTTCAAAAAAAAAGAAAAGAAAAGAAAAAACCATTATGTTTACTCCTTACACACCAAGAAAACTTTGACTAATTCCAGGTTACATCCTGTCTTACATGTACTTTATGCTCATTGTAACTAGTAAGATCTTAATGCACACTATCAAACCTTTAAAAAAAAAAAAGCCAAGCACTGACAAAAATGTTTTTGTATACTTTTATGCAAAGATGGTTAAAAATTGTATATTTATCTTTGTCTTTATTTTTTAAAATAAAGTTTTTCAATAAAAAAAGAGCAAGGAAGGGGTAAATGGGAGGGTTGGAGGAATGAAAGGTCAAGTGAAAAACTGTAATTATATTATCGCTCCCCAAAAAAATTGAAGAAAAAAACAAATGTTTGGGTCTTTTACTACTGGTCTCTCTTTCTGTGGACATCCGTGTAAGATGCAGACTCAGCCTGTCACCCTTAAATCACAGGGGAAAGCACACTTCTTTCTCAAGGGCTGTAGTCAGCTCAAAACTCAAAGGATGACCACCCTTGAGTCCTTCATTGTAAGCAGAACATAACCCATTAACCAAACTCTGGCCAAAAGCTGGAGTTAAGTGATGGAATCAGCTCCACCCAAGGTTTGAACTGAGTGGGGCGGGACTCACAAAAGAAAAATATAAAGCCAGACGTGATGACATAAAGCTGCCATCAGGAAGCTGAGACAGATTGTATGCTGGTTAGATGTTATCTACTTAATGCAAACTGATGTTACTTAGGAAGAAGGAAATTCAATGGAGAAATGAACTCTATCAGATTCATGTCTGGAGTATTTTCTTGGTTACTGATTAATGTGGCAGGTCTCAGCTCATTGTGGAAAGTGCTACTCCCACATATAATGTCTCCATAGGCAGGTGGTCCCTGGTTGCATAAGATTTCAAGCTGAGCTAGACATGGGAGCAAGCCAGTAGTAGTTTCAGCTTCAGTTCCCGATTCCAGGTTCCTGTCTTGAGCTCCTGCCCTGGGCTTCCCAGATAATAAACTATAATGAGGAAGTATAAGCCAAATAAACTCTTTCCTCCACAAGTTGCCTTTGGTCATTCGAATGACTGCAGCAACCACAAGAAAGTTAGGACAAAGACATTGTCGTGGGTTCTCCAAAAAATGAGGATATAGTTACTGGACAAAAAAGGCAGGGAGCTGGGTCAACTACAACTGGGTGGTACAGGAAAGGGACAACCACCCAAACAGACATATTTCCAACATGGAAAAATGTAGGTTGATGTCAAGGTGCTACATGATTGGACAGTAAAGTGGGGGTGTGAGAAGAGTTTTGCTAAGGCAGAAGAGAAGGAGAAGCAAGAGATTCAAGATGGAGGTGGCAGAGGAGGATGTTTCAGACCCACATGAACTAGATTGGTTTTATCTTTTCTAGGTGGGTGGTTTATACCTTTTTTAATTGACAGTGAATTTATTGTTTGGATGTATTGTGGATTGAGAATTTAGCATACAAATCTGTTTGATAAGTTATTGATTGTTGAGTCATGTTTTTACCAGGCTGTGTGAAAGCAATATCTGAGAGGCAGCTGGAGCCTGCGGTTCCAGCTCTGTTGCCCATTCAAGGCGCAGGGTCCATGGAATGAGATGTGTGGGTAACTAACTGACTAGAGGATTATGTGGGACCGGGTGAAGTGGCTCCCATGGGGTGAGACCGCAGGGCCGGTAGCAACAGAATCTTTTTTAATATTTACTGCAATAGGAAAAGGCCTCCATCTAGGCTAGAAGTCTGCAGGAGTTATAGGGGTTTTCTCTCCCTCTATTTCTAGGCAGTAGCTCAAGAGGCAAACAGGCTGGCAATTAGCTGTCAGCTGATCACCAATTCAAATGTCCTGGAGTGGGCCGTACTGATGATCTGTACTTGCAGTAATCATTTGGCTGGGTGAATCAAATTATACTTTCCAATGCCACTTCAAATCATGATTGCTATGTCTGCATTCATTCCTGGCAGTAAGTATTACCATGCAAGTTACTTTCTTCGATATTGACTCTACGTGGGCAAGGAAAGAATTTGGGCTTCTTTTTAAGGCCTGCCCTACCAGAAAGACCGAGAGTTTGAGAGATTTGTAAAGAGACTAATTAGGATCTATTCCATTTTAAAGGCTAGGCTTTCGCACTGAAATGGGATAGGGAAATGTGTTCTGCCCTTGCAAGGTAGAGATTTTTCTTCTCGGTAGCTATTGGATTTGGAAACCTCATTCTTTCATAATGCCATGTGCAGTGATCAATCAGGTGTAATGATCAAAAGGAAGTTTGCCTCGATCAATTCTGATAAACAAATAACGACTATAGTGGCAAGTCTAATGTGTTCTTCGCTTCGAATTCAGTTGCCAATAATTGGCCTCATTAAAGTCTGTGAAGTTAGTTTCTCACTAAAGCTGGGCAAGCTGTACATTAGATGTGTTCAGTGGTTTGCAAACCTTTGGGAATAACAGACTCCTGAGTCAGCATCTTGCTGGTTCTATGGAAGTGAACAAGCTAAGACGTCAAGAAGCTGAATGGATGTAGAGGATGTGGAAGGGGATCCGAATATTCGCATCACCTTCCCGTTAATTAAAATTTTCTTTCTCAAACTAAATATAAAGGGTTAGCTTTGTATCCATTTTTTTAAAAGATTTGGTTTTGACAGAAAATGAACTTGATTTCTCTGTGCCATCTAGCTTTCAAATTACCCTGCCCACATCTGCCAGATGCCTTTGTTGTTCAATTATAAAAACTGTATCCAGGCTGGGTTATGAGAATGTTGTTTGCAAGCGTCACAACCACAGATGCCCTTGGGTTGAACATCAGGCTCACTGCAATCTTCCCAAAGAAGGAAATATACTTCCAGCTGCTACACCAGACTCACCCTTCTTGGAGAGAGAAGGAACCCAGCAAGTGTGCCCTCTGTAGTGTGTGTAAAATATGCATATGGGGAGATAGGAGTCAATGGGAAAAGTAAAAGTAGATTTAACAAAAGTGTATACAGTCTTGTACAAATGCAAAGGTGTGTATATGGTGTGTACTTTGCCTGAAATAAATAATGGGGGGTTTTTGTCCTGAATTACCCTACATATCAGTACCTTCCTTATTTCTCTTCGGGGTCTTTGAATTTCACAAGGACCATATCTTTTCTTTCCATTCTAGCTTATCTACATGTTGTCCAGGGAAACTGCAATGCCTCGTTATTTTGTCAGCATTTTAAGAATTTGATAAAGACAAAGGGTCTCATTGGATAAATGATTTTTCCAACCAAAGGAGACCTAACATGTGTACGGGTTGTTGCAATTTCCTCTGGTATTTCTTGCCCACATTAGTCTAGAACTTTGATCCAGCAAGATCCTGGCTCTGCAGAACTCAATACTATGATGACCTTCTAATTGGTTTTGCAATTTGGATTCTTATCCCCACACCAACTCATTACCACACAGCAGTCAGTAATCTCTTTGTAGAAAGTGCATCTTACCGATGTCTTCCCTCCAGCTGTTTAGTCGTGACAGTGCCTTAAGAGTGTTCCTGACTGCTATGGAATTACACCTTAGCTCACACGGATTCCACCTGCCCGTCATTCTACTCCAGTCACCTTACTGTCATCTCCTCATGGGATGCTCTATTTATGGCTTCTTCCTTCCTGGCTTCTGATACCATGGTTCTAGGTCCAATGTCATCTACAGGTAAGCCCATCTTACTGAATATCCCTTTTTCATATGCCTTTCCCTACTCTCTTACAAGTTCATAGCCTACTTTTTATTATTTGATGTTAATATATGTAAATATAAATATATATACATATATATATGTTTGTGTGTACATATATGGTATGCATATATGTATGTAATACATATGACCTGCTCAATCTGTATTATGTTACTTGTATGTTTTCAGGGCTGATCATTTGAATAACCAATAAGCATGCCCCCCCAATCCCCACTGAAAGGCTATTCCTGCTACTCCCAAGATTCCGTAGTTGCCTGTAGTTTTTTTATGTAGGACTGAGCTTTCCCCATTGTACATACATAAGTCCACTTTGTTATGTCTATTGTTGTCTTTATTTGGCTTGTGTTTAGGCAGTCATGTTAGTGAGACTTTACAAGTGTAGCTTCTGAAATTACTCAGAGACAGGGTCTCTCAGCAAACTCCCTGATCATTTGGCTCTCACAGTCTTCTCTCCTTCTTCCACAATGTTCCATATCCCTTAGGTACAAAAGTATTTTGTAGCTGTATCCATTAAGACTTGGATCCACAACTCTGCATTTTGATTTGTGTTGTTTTCTATAATAACCATGCAAGCTTTGAAAGGAGAGAAACAACTAATAGTCCAACCCAGCTATGACACACTATGAGCCAGTATGGCACCATAACCCTAAGGTTGTGGTAATGGCAAATGTACTTTGTTCAAAACCATTAGCTCTCTGATTAGACTTAGATCAGCTCACCGAGAGGGAAAGTATACCTGCTATTGGAAATCTGGCCTAGGACTAGTGAAATAATGTATCTTGAAGAAGACACAACCACCACTTTACTAAACCAACATAACCCCCAACTACCCTCTGTCCTTATACCCACATATAAGTATAGTCCTTAAATGCCAAAAAGACTTCTCTTCACAACAGACACAGGATATTACAGAAACCCCACTGCTTTTTCTCAGATCACAATGATTACTTTCATCATAAGAGGTATCATTTCAAACCACATGGGTTGTTTTTGTACCTGTGTCTTTCCCACTAGGATAAACATTTGAAGTGGGTATAAACCTCCTCTGCCTAATTCCCCACTTCATTCTTGTGCCCTAAATAGATCCTGGTATGCTCTGAGCCAAAGGGGGATGGAAAATGTTTTGAGAAACTAAATAGTATTTTTAAAAATCACCAGTTCATATTTCACCAGTTGTTTTGAAATATGCAAACCTAATGTTGAGTAGCTGTGACCCAGTATTAAGTGTCTTGCCTCTTCCTACAATATGGTGATCTACATATGAGTCCTTTTTTTTTTTTACAAGCTAAGATAGTATTTCTGGAAATTGAAGAAGAGGAAAGGAAGAAAAACGTCTAAAGTACACCAGAAAACTCTAGGCTACTTTCTTTTTCATTATAAGTCAGACAAGGTTCACGAGAGAAAGCATCAGTGCCTCAGCGCTCTGGAAGTTGGAAATTAGATCAAATGAATGGGAGAACTGCATCTCGTGCTAATGTTCTCTTCCTCGAATGAAGACAATGAGGTGATGTGAGCCATGACTTCATATGAAAATGAGACTTTGTATTTCTATTTTCTTCTACATTAAAGCACTCTCTCTCTTTTTTTTTATCATTTTAGACTCTTTATGTTGGTAAATGTTTCAATATTTTACATTTATTAGGATCAGGCCCATTTACTATTGTGCAAGTTAGACAAGCACAGATATAGAGTCGTTCTAAAGCATTATTTCTAAATTACACAGTAAACATATGAGACTGAGCTAGAAACCCACCCTACAACACTTCCACTAATGTGTTAGAAAATACTAAAGCTCTACTCAAACTTCCCTGCTTTTAAGAGGTAGATATGCATATTGTCCGCTGCATTTCTACTGGATCAAGTAAACAGATCAGTCAGGAACGCACTAGATACCCTGTCTGTCTCCTAACGTTCAAAAATGTTCAAAATTCAGCCTATACCAATCATATTTTTTTGCCTGTCTCTTTCTTACAAATAGCAACACATAAGAAACTTGATTTTGCTGTGAAATAGGCGTTGATTTCTGATTAGCTGATTATAGAAGTCAGAAGCAATGCCAAAATGAAGTGGTGACTCACTACAAGATGACAGTGAGCAAGGGTCTTTAAATTTATAATTGCCCTTGGATCTACTTAATTTAGTCTAAAGTCACAAGGCATAATTGAGACAAATGACTGCACAGAGCAGGTATCAGACATGACAAGAGGCTGCTAGGGATCATCTTGTTGCACTATTGCCACCTGAGGACTTTTTCAGCCAACACTTCTCCTATAATGGCTATTAAATTTTATAGGATTTTTCCCACCATTAGCTGTAATGGCATTTACATGTTAAATGCTCACAACAAATGAAAACCATGATTCCATTGTTTCACAGGGTGAAAGCCATGATTACTGCTATCCTGAATGGAGGACAAATCTAAAAAGCATCATTTAATTTCTCCTCCTCCTGTGGTACCCATGTAAACTCTGTGGGAAAGCCTGCTTACTTTGCAGCTCTTCTATTTTTGAAACAGAATGGGTTCTTATACATGTGAAAAACAAACTGAAGATTTCACAATCAGCCAAGCAGAAGACACTCCAAATGTTATTTTTGTCTAGGAGACTTGTTTACAATTAAATACAATTCTCTTTCAAGTACATTTAACTTAGACTTTGTCCTTTTACAGCTCTCCAGACAAACAGTTCACTGGCTACTCTGGCTATGGTCTGTCTGTTTGGTTTTAGTCATATAGCATTAAACAGCATTCTGCAGGACATGTGTGGGAAGCTATACTCAATCACAAAAACAGCGGGGATGGAACATGTTTAGGATTTCATAGCCAATTTTATCCTCCAAGAAAACTCGGCAACTTACTCTAAACATGTTAGAGTTTATTGTTCCAGGAGATTATTCTGGGATGTAATTTATCAGGAAATATTCAAGATCATTTAGATCTAGTAAAATAAGTATAAGGAAGTATAGTAATGGTTCTATAAAACTTAAAATCTACAGTTATTGGATCATTCTAGAATTTTTTGACTTCGTGTCCCATTTTTCTGATCATCATTTCTCTGCTACCAATAACTTCCCAAGACACTTTGGCCTTCACCTAGAGCAGCAAACAAGCTACAGGATGTTCACATTCTATAGACCAAGCATCTTCATAAGAACTCAGCTGTTCCAAGGATGCTTCTAAAGGGGCAGCATTTCTATAGTTATGTAACCAATGTTCAACTCAATGTTCAAGCTTCTAGAAATTTTCATCCTTTTGTGTTTTAGTTGTTTGTTATAATGTGGGAGGTTTTTATTTTTGTTGGTGGTGATGGTGGTGGTCTTTAGTGTGTTTCTTTTCCTTTGTTTTTTGTTTCGTGGTGCTATAAACTGAGCCTAAGCCCTCACAGTTGCTAAGCAACTACTCTGCCAATAAGCTAAGAGATCCATTCTCAGACCCTGAATTTTCATCTTAGTTTGACCGCTCACTGATACATATTTGAACATTTCTTTCACATATATTGAGACCTAAGTTATCTAAGCAATAATAGGTCCCATATAAGATTCTGAGTTGATTTTAAATTTCATGTTATGTGCTATTAATGGGGCATCCTCATAAATTGCTCAAGGCTCTAATCTAAATAGGTTTCTAACTATGCTGGCTTGAATGAGAATGCTCCCCCATGGGTTCATGTTTGAATACATAGTCCCCAGTTGGTGGAATTGTTTTGGAGGGAAGTGTGGGGGCAAATTTGTATCTTCAAAATCCTTCTTTCTGTCCTGATGTAGTCTATGCCTCCTGCATGCAGTTTAAGATGTAAGCCCCCATCTGTTCAACTCGATTAGGCAATTTATTGTATAAACTGCCTTGGTCATAGTGCTTTATCACAGCTCAGATAAGTACCTAATACAGAAATTGGTACCAGGAATGGGGTATCATGGTGACAGGTCTAACATGCTGATGGTGATATTGTGCAGAATTTTCTGTTTTGTTTTGTTTTTGCTTGTTTTGTTTGTTTGTTTGGGCAATGCAGGCGGCTTTGGAACTTTGTACCTGAAAAAATGGTTGACAATGTAAATGAAGCTTAATGGTCCACCCTAAAAGGAGCTTGGAAGATGATAGTGCTGAGAGCTATGTAGACTGTGGAGGCCTAGGTCAAGAGGATCCAGCTAATAATATTAGCAACTGGTCTAGAAAGCATTCCAGTAATATTCTGGCAAAGAATGTGGCTGTCTTTCACTCTGTCCTAAGAATTTGCCTGAGGCTAAATGTAAAAGCACTGGACTAATTTCTTTAGGGGAGGGCATTTCAGGACAACCTGGGGGCTGGAGAGATAGCTCAGTGGTTAAGAGCACTAACTGCTCTTGCAGAGGTGCAGAGTTCAATTCCCAGTGACTACATGGTGGTTTACAACCATCTGTAATGAGATATGATGCCTTCTTCTGGTGTGTCTGAGGATAGCTACAGTGTACTCATATATAATGAATAAATACATCTTTTTTTAAAAAGACAGCATGCTGTTGGTTCTGTTACATAGTTATGAGCAGTCATTCTAATGTAGGTTACACCATGAAATGTGTACAGGGGCAGAAAGAAATGTAAAACTCTACAGTTTCCAGATGAAAAGGACACCAGGACACCGGCAAGCTTAATGCTACAGCTAAAGTTTGTTAACTGTTATGAGATTAGCTCCATTAGTAAGAACCAAATCTGCATTGTAAAAAAGGGAAAATACCCTCAGAGCAACACCCAACTCAGCTAGACTTGTAATGAAGGTAGTGTAAGGAACTGTCTACTCCTAGGAAAGAACAACAAACAGAAGCTGCTACAAATGTGGTTCAAGGAGGCCAGACTCCATCCCAGCAAGTAGCCAGGCTCAGCAGGTTCATTCCTGTGGTGCTGGGTTTAAAGTCATGACAGATAAAGGAGGAAAGAGATTGTAAAATCTCCCTCCAAGATTACAGAGTGACATGGAGGCCAGGAAATGTCTGTGACAGAGATGTCCCTTCATAGAGGCCATGGAAAGGCCATTGAATGAAGCTGTGAAATTTGGATTGAGTCAGAGACCCCCCCAGGATGTTAAAGATGCCAGAGCTGTGAGACATCTGCCAAGGAGAGCTGCAGACAAGGAGTGGAGCCATCTTAAGGGAGAGAAGTATGATGCAGGCAACAATGAAGGAAGGAAAGAGCCACTGAAGTACCCTGACATCAGAAACGGAGCCAAAGGATTTGGAATTTCCCTACGGGGTATCGGTCTTGCTGGCCTGGGATTGTTTCACTATGCCCCTCAAATCTTTCCTTTTGAAATGTTAATGTATATTTTGTGCCACTGTACATTATAATTTGCTTTATGGTTTTACAGAAGGTGCATTTCAGAAGAGACTTGGACTTTTGGACTTTTGAACAGTGTTGAGACTAAAAGATGATGGGGCCTTTTAAGGTTAAATTAAATGACTTGCAATATGGCCACGAGTATATGGGCACCAAGGAGGAGGATGGGGTGGTTTAGATAAGATTTGTCTGTTTGAATATATGGTCTACAGTTAATGGAACTGTTTGAAACTATTAAGAATGGATCAGAGACAGAGGGAATAGACAACCAATGACTGGTCCAAATTGAGATCCATCCAATGGGCAAGAACCAATCCCTGACATTAATAATGATGCTCTGTTATGCTTGCAGACAGGAGCCTAGCACAGCTGTCCTCTGAGAGGCTCCACCCAGCAGCCAATGGAAAGAGATACAGAGACCCACAGCCAAACATTAGCTAGAGCTCAGAGAGTCCATCTTGGGGGAATTGTTTGGGGAAGGATTGAGCGACCCAAAGAGGACAGAGACTCTGCAGGAAGACCAACAGAGCCAACTAACCTCAACTCTTTGGGTCTCTCAGAGACTAACCCACCAAAGAACAAACATGGGCTGGACCTACCTCCTCCATTCCCTGTGCACATGTGTAGCAGATGTATAGCTTGGTTTTCATGTGGGTCCAACAACTAAGGTGTACAGGTTTAATCCCTGAACCTGTTGCCTGCCTATGGATACTGTTCTGACTGGGCTGCCTTCTCTGGTCTCAGTGGTAAAGGATGTGCTTGGGAGGCTCTCTCCTCTCAGAGGAAAGGGATAGGGGTGTATGAAGGAGGATCTTTGTTGGGGGGTACTTAGAGGGGAGCTGATATTGGGAATTAAAGTGAATACATAAATATTTTTAAAAGGTTTGCCCTTGTGGGAGAATATGAGTCACTGAGGAGCAGGCTTTATTCAAAAGACTCACAACTTTCTCTGCTTCCCACTCACTGTTTGAGATGTGAGATCTTGGCTGCTCCTGCCTCCATTCCTTTATCCCACCATCATTTAACACTCTGGAAGGATAACCCCAATTTAACACTTTCTTTTATAACTTGCCTTGGTCATGGTGTTTTACCATAGGAATAGAAAAGAAACCAATACAATAACTTCAAAGTTATTTTTCCATCTTGTTCTTCTATACTTCTTCTTCCTACCCCCTCCCATTATGTTCAACCTCTGTACTACTTCCCAGAACAAGCAGAATTAGGGGGATTGTTCACTGAGGGAATCCATTAGAAGACAATTAACTGATTCAGCAGTTTTTCATTTGCTCACTTAGATACTTGCGGTGGGGGTTGTTTGTTTGTTTGTTTGTTTGTTTGTTTGTTTTATAGCGAGGACCACCAAAATTTATAGCAAATCACTATTGTTACCCCAGAGTTGCCCAGACTTTGAGAAAATAGACCCCTCACCACAAATGGAGCCTGTTTTCGATCTGTGAGAAAAAATAAGAGATACCCTGTTGGGGGCAAGTTTCTGTTTATTGAGAAGCATTAGTTTTATAAGCATTATTTTCTTTCTGTATCAATACATAAGCACACTACAGTAGACTTGTCAGAAGTCCAGCATAAAAGGGCAGTGGATTATGACTGCAGCACATCCCAACAGACCTAACTGAAGCAAATCCTTTTGTTTCTCTATGACTCAGTTTCCAAATCTTTGGAATCAGAGATGGTACTTACATCCTGGTGGGATTTGGGGTTCTCAATCTAAGAGAAAGAAGTCAAATGCCTGCAATAATTTACTTTATTCTAATGACACAGTCACAGTTCCAGGATTTTGTTCCCTTCTGTTTAAGCGTTCCAAATAGTCTCCATCAAAATGTTTCCTTCCAAAAGCACTTCAGGAAGCTTGCCACAAATTGGTTTCAACAAGGTCAGTGCAACCCATACATCCTGTTTATCAAAAGTTTTCTTTTCTTGCACTGTCTGAACACTCCATCCAGATTCATTCCAACCGCTGTGTTTCTGAACAGCTTCTGAAGTAGAATATTAAATCTTTTGTTGCTATAATGCAAAGCTTGAAGCAACTCTAGTTTATCTCAAATAACACAAATACTATTGAAAATAGAAACCATCTCCCAACTATTTTCATTTTATCTAATGAACACAGAGGAAATTCTCGGTCCAAGGAAGAAAATGTCAAAAACTCGCCAACTAAAATTGTGTGAGGAACGTTTGCTATAAATTTTAAAGACACAGTTTGCTTAAGTTAGTTTGTTCACTAATCATAAATGTCAACTCTACTTGAGGTGTTCAAATAGATCACAATCTTTCAAATGGTGAATGGTTATTTGCATGGGTTTCTTAGAGCATTTTTGTATATTAAGTTACTCAGAGGTATAGACACACAGAATTACATGCTTACTAGCCAGCCATGCCACAGAAAGTTGTTGATGTTGGAGAACAGTAACTGCGTTGTTGCTAAGCCCCCAAGAGCTCACGCTGACAATAACACTGGTTCTAGGCCTCAAATCCCCAGATATTGGTTCATTTTATTTAAGGCATCACACACTGTGTTCAAATCACTGCGCAGGTCCTGCACCACATTTTCAATACTCCTGGTGTCTTTCAGAATCTCAATGCTCTGTGTGTAGGGGTTGAAATATACCGAGAAGGGACGGGTAATTGACTTTGCAAAGTCCCTGTAGAGTAAACAAAAACAGAAGGAAACACAATCAACCACCATGGTTACAAGAAACAGACAGACAGAAGGAATGGCCAGAGAAATATGAACGTTACTTTCTATAGAAGGTAGAAAAAGAAGCGTACCTCATCTTTTCTTTGGCTTCTTCAAAACTTTCTGAAACAAAGTAGGCATCCTGGAAGGTGGTGATTAGGCATTCCTGCAAGCAGGTTGTCTTTGGGTCAAAGGCTTTTACACACGCCTTGTCAGAAAGAGCATGCTGCAAGATACCACAGAACACAGTCAAGACCATAAAGAGATTTTCAAAATGCCAAGGCAGCACACTTCCCAGCTCAGCAAGCCATATACCATCTCAGCCACTAGTCTACCACAGACATAGAACCTTCCTTGCAGCAGGCAAATTGAGTGTTAGGGAAGGAGTTTGTTTGTCTGCTTTGCTTTTTTTTTAAAGTCTATTATAGAAGTTGTTGGAGAAAATGAGATCATCTTAATATTTCATATACTATCAACCAATTCCATGCAGAAGGACAGTTTAGCACTATCCCCTGACACAAATAGAATTTTAAATCTACCCTCTGAACAGAGGCAGGTGTAGCAGAAATATGCTCCTAAATGTGTTTCTATAAGCAATGTACTGAAATTTCACTTAAATGGCAGAAGTAATAATTACCTGCGTGAAGCGGTAATTGAGACTCTCGCTCAACTATTTGTGAACTCATTGGGAGACATTTTGAGGCCAGGTACTGTGTACCAACAGAGAACTGGGGTGGGCCTGTATACTGGAGGGTGCTTGCAAAGTGCTCATTCACCTTTGACAAAGTACAGTAGAGCAATACACAGCAAATAAATATTGCTGGTAGGAGTGCAAGAAACCAATATTAATAGTTATACTTAAGCCCAAAGCAGGCATTAGAAAACCAGGAAAGCCAGTATAATTACTCTTTGAACCATTGATGGCTCCATTTAGTTCACCACATGCCTTGGCACTAAGAACAGTAAAGAATCCTGAGTAACTATGTCTTCAAAATAAATTCGGTGACATTAAAAGTAATGGTCATTTCTTACCATATGCCACCTCCCTGCTTCTAAACTCTCAATGGATGGTTCAGATACCTAGGCCTTCATTCTATCTCTTAAATCTAGGTGAAATCCAGAAGAGTATTTTATAAGCAACCAAGGTGACTCTGACATAAAGTGTTTTTGAACGATACTTCTGTAGGTTTTGTTCATAATTTAAGAGGTAGTTCCATTGGTAGAGAAGGAGAAGATGGTAGCAGAAATTGCCTTGAGCTGAGTATTAAAACACAGATTGTATTCAACATGCTAATGCATCTATTTGTCCATCCAAAAAATGTCTCTCCATCTTTGCCTTCTCAAGCAAACAGTGAGAATTTCTTGAAAATGCTCAAACCAATGCCCTCCTCATCGAAATTCTAAGTGCATTCCCTCCAACAATTTCAAAGTGCACACGATTATTTACAGCCTTTGGTAAGGAAGGCTGTGGTCTTCCGTGCTTGGAAACACAATTGAGAAGCCATACCAACATGAGCAGAAGGAGACAAAGGGCTCATAATTTGTTTTCCACAAAAATCCTGTTGTCCAGATCAAGATCAATGCATATATGGATCATGGACTGTAGGTGAAGTAGAAGACCTTCGGAATGAGCTCATTCTTTTTCTGGCCTGCAGAACAACTTTATTCTAAAGCAGAAGGTCATTACACCTACAAACACTCTTTTGCAGGACTCAGCACAGAACATTGAACATCAGGGAAATTTGATTCCACATGACCAATAAATCCTGTCCACATTTTCCAAACAACTTCACAGTTTTACAAACAAAAATGTCTTTTGATGAGAGCTACTGCCCCTTTGAGAAGAGCTAGCTTCCTCTTGGCTGTGGCTTTCAGAATTAGAAGTTGCTTTCACTGTAGCCATATGCTGTGATTACATTTAACCGATGTGTCTTACTCAGATTGTCCATTCATCCATTGGTGCACGGAAGGAAGGACACTGATTGACTCAGTGTCCTCAATTTTCCTACTCTGTTCCCTGTACTGAGAGACAGAGGCAGACTGGTAGCAGCAAAAGCTATGAGAACAATTAAGCCATGGATCCTTGGGACATCTCTGCTGAGCCAAACACTTTTCACAGACAAGCTAAAAAGGAAATGGAGCTCATCAGTGACTCCTACCCATCTCTAAAGCCTCTAGAAGACTTTAGCAACCAGTCGGTGTGTGCACAGGGAACCTGCACAATGTGTGTACTCAGTGACCATGGCTGAAACCAGCATAGGCTCTGAAACATCCATCATGAGGTTATTTCACTGACTCTCCAGATGTCTGCACCCATTCATCTTAGCAGGAAAAGAGGATTAGAGTAGATCAAGAAAATCCTCAGAGGACAAGGTGCCCTACCTTAGACTTCAAGGGAGAAAACCCACTGAGCACACAGCTTATCGTTTAAGGCAAGGATCATTAGGTCATACACATGGCACTTAGCCAATATAATACGTTAGTGAAAAATGGAAGTTGAGTGGAATTTGTTGTTGTTCAACTGGTTAGTTGGTTGGTTGGTTGGTTGGTTGGTTGGTTGGTTGGTTGGTTGGTTGGTTGGTTGTTTTAAGACAGGTTTCACTATGTGGCCCAGGCTTCCTGCACAATCTTCTTGTCTCAGCTTCCCAAGCATGGTGATTACAGAAAAGCACCACACAAACCCAGCAGAGAGGTTACTGTTTTAAGTGGTCAAAACTATGATTTATTCTCAGAAAACTTTATATTATATTTTGGTTCATATCCTCTTTATGTCCTTTCTACCCATAAAGCATGAAAGCAGGACTACCCCTCGTCTGTTAATAAATGTGTGGACACTAATAACAGCTATGGATTAGCCTGAAAAATAATAAGAGTCTGGAGTTGAGGGAGAAGCCTGCAAATGAAATTCCCGTGCTTTAGACTCACCTACTTAACAACCAGCTCACCTTTGTGGTGACTGACTGCAATATCCAGGCTGCCCATGAGGTCTTCATGTCTGAACGCTGCTATGTGTTTCAACAGATGAAAAATAGCATCCATGTCTCCTTCAATACAAAAAGCCACTGACCAAATAGGTTTCTTGAGTCTATCCTGTTCTTGTAAGTCACCTCACTTTGGAGAATCAGCCACTATGCCCTCCCCTGAATGTTCTGGAAGAGGCCTCTGAATACTGTTTAACTTTTTTTAATGTCCCACAGGGACTCTATGGTGAATTCTCTCTGAAGTGTTGACCTTCTGAAGCCCTGGAATGTTCAGGAATTAGTTTGATTTTTCTATGGAGAGCTCTATAATGCTCAAGCCATTGCAAATGTGCAAGAATATTTAAGAGTCATCTGCTCCTGTCTGAAAACTCTGTGACAGTGGTTTTTAACCTTCTTAATGCTGCAATCCTTTAATAAAGTCCCTCATGGGTGGTGCCCCCAAACATAAAATTATTTACATTGCTACTTCATAACTGTAGTTTTGCTACTGTTATTAATCATATTGTAAATATCTGATAAGCAGAATATTTCATATGCAACCCCTACAAAATGGTTATTCAGCCCTCAAAAAGGCCGAGACCCACAAGCTGAGAACCACTGCTCTAAAAGAACCTATTTTGGTTGTTCCCATAATGCTAAAAACAGGGGTACATGACTGGAACCAGAACTCCTGGCTTCTCAATATGACCATGTCAAAAGTGTAGACATATTAAGCCTGCATAGGCACAGCATTAAATATGAAGGAACCTAGAAAAATGGCAGCTGGCCCATGGAAACTGTATTTCTTGATAACTCTAATGCCCCTTTGTGATTTAAGCATCTGAAAGCTATAGTTAGGCTCCTGCTGCTGTATCAGAGACTAAAGCACCCAGAAAACCTGCACAGTTGTCTCATATATACACTAACAAAGAGTCTGCATCTTCAAAAGATGCTGGCATCCACATAATGTCATTTGCATCACGGTTTTGAAACTCCCACCCACTTCCAATCTTTTCAAGATCATGGGAAGAAAACACCTTAAAGGAGATAAATAAATATTCATCAAAGTTTCTGAAGGAATCGATTCATAACTCTCCCGTCTGCTTCTCCCTTTGAGGTCCCCTGTTCCAATCTCCCTTTGGAGTATCTACAACTTCTTTGCTAAATAAACTTCTACTTGATCTAGCTGTTTCTCAACTTGTCAAGAAGACAAGTGCTGAAGAGAAAACTTCACTCAGTAATATTGTAATATTAAATGAGGAAGTATCTCAAAATGAGCTGCAGTTTCCTCTGTGGCATATATAAAAGGTCTATCCTACACAAATCCAAGAATCTTCTTGCAGTATAATTTTAACAAGACCTATAAGCATAGAACACACTCTACTTTGTTGGTGTAAATTGACCAACACTGCCTTTCCTATTGGTCCTGAGGTTACCCATGTCACCCTTGATGACCAAACACCAGTTACTTGGTATTGGTCAATATCCTTTTGACATCAAAAACTTCCAGTTGCTGATAGATAATAATACAAGATAATTTAATGCATACATCTTAATCTTGGAGATTAAATTTGGTTCTACTCCTTCTTGTAGATTTTGGGGAACCTAATGGATTCTACAGCCCAAGGTTGTAGTCAGAATTAAATGGGAAACACATGCAAATGTCTATCATGGGACATGCTCGACGTGTTTAGTTATCATTCCTAATTTGTCCTAGAGAAGATTTTATGTGCTGCCCGTTAAGCGTGTCCTCCCTCACCCCCAGAGGTCTAGACCCTGTAGGGGAAGAATGGCCCCAGTATGAGACTTGTAAGACTCAAAGTACAATAGTAGCTTCTCTGGCTCAACAGCTTGACATCATCCTTCCTCTCAGACACCAGTTTCTACAGAGGTATTATCTCAGCTGTTGCAGATGTGAGCCTGCTATCCTCAGTCTCTATATTAGGACTAGTTAAATTTGGAGGAAAAAAAAAAACAACTCAGGTGTGAAGTCAGATTTATGAGGAGTTTGGGTCCTAGAATTCAAGTAAGGCTTTGCAGACTCCTATGTTCACACCACAGTCATCTTTCCACTATCACAAGACAAGGAACAGGTAGAGTTGCTCTTGCACACAGACACAAACGCAGGCATGTAGGTAATGGCTTATTAAACCTCACTTGTATGCTCACTGTTTTAACCAGACACAATATGAATTGTGGATGCCAAAGCCTCCAGCAAGTGAGGGACCAACCTCAGGCCAATCGTTGCAACAGTATAAAATATTTCAGTGTAATATATATCCTTGCAGTTCATTGGAAACTGCAAGGATGTTTACGTAGCGATTATGATAATGCCATTAATTAAATCCATCCCTCTGCTGGATCAATATCTCTATTGCCAAGCTCAGCAATGGTTCCTCACACTTAATTTTCCTCAGTGATGCTGGGCTTTCTTGGTTTGAATAAGAGCCATAGGCAAGGGAGCAGCCTTCTTCTTCAGTGGACCGAGCTCAGGAGTTTCTATCCCTCCGTCCTCCTTCTCCTTAATAACTCTGTTCTTAGTAACAGGATCTCCTTCGGGAAAGGGAAAGAATGGGAAACAGAAGCTTGAACCACCAGAGCCCAGGAGGCTGGGGAGCTCTGCAGCTGAACCCTCACCCCAGCAGCAACGCTAACATTCCAGGTAAACTCGGAAAACCTGCAAGGCCCGCCAGGCTTCTCCCCACAGCCTGGCATTAACTCTGACCACCTCCCAGCACTGCTAGAAGTGGCAGTAAATTCAAATGATTGTAATAAATAGAGAGCTGTTTGGAGAATGCTGATTAATAGCTATATAAAATTCACCATGCGAGGACATCCTGAAACCAAAGCCAAAACCAGGTAGTCAAAACTGCTTAAACCTGAAACACGAAGGAGACATGTTTATACGTAGTATTACAGCAATTACTGTAGAGGAGAGACTAAGCCACCAAGTCCTTGCCCTGGAGGGAAGAACTAGAATTCACCCTTTTCCGTGAAAAGAAGGGGGGTAGAAACTGCCCCTTTTGCATCTGAAGTAGATTAATTTTTTTTAAGGCAAGACTCACATTTTATCATTAGCATTCATTTCTTTACTATCTAGTGTGCCTCCATAGGCTCACGAATTTAGTCACTTGGTTTCCAGTAGTGGCACTGTTTTGGAAGGTGTATGAGGAGCTTTCAGGAGGTGGGGCCCAGATGGAGGAAGTGAATTGCTGGGTCGAGAGTTGCAGCCCAGCACTGCTCTTGCTTCTGCCTCAGTTAGCGAGGTGTGAACGAGGCACATCACCGTCTCCCTCCACCAGAGTGACCAGACACTCCTACCACCATGCCGTCCCCAGACGATGTACTGTTTCCCTGGAACTTGAGAACCAAATGCAACCTTTCCTTCCCCATGATGCTTTAGCCAGGTGGACTGGCCAGTTTTGTGTCAACTTGACACAAGCTGGAGTTAGCACAGAGAAAGGAGCCTCAGTTAAGGAAATGCCTCCATGAGATCCAGCTGTAAGGCATTTTCTCAATTAGTGATCAAGGGGGAGGGCCCAGCCCATTGTGGGTGGAGCCATCCCTGGGCTGGTAGACCTGGGTTCTATAAGAAACAGGCTGAGCAAGCCAGGGGAAGCAAGCCAGTAAGTAACATCCCTCCATGGCCTCTGCATCAGCTCCTGCTTCCTGACCTGCTTGAGTTCCAGTCCTGACTTCCTTTGGTGATAAACAGTAAAGTGGAAGTGTAAGCTGAATAAACCCTTTCCTCCCCAACTTGCTTCTTGGTCATGATGTTTGTGCAGGAACAGAAAGAAACCTGACTAAGACCCCAGATGACACGGAAAATACCTCATACCCCTCCCAAAGTAAACACCCTTCACTGTTGGTTCTGTAACATACTAATCCCTTTCTCAGGCTTTTCCTACAAGACTGTTTCTCACAACTCAGGCCATCAACTTTGGGACATGTTGAAGAAAGTGAATGGATAAACAAGAAAATAACAAATGAAAAATAATGGTTATACTGTTAGATCAACTGTAGAATGGGGGGGGAGAGGGTGACATGCAAGACACATGCTAGGCAGTTGGTAAAAGGGCCCAGTTATCCAGTTTGCAATCTGGTCTTCAAGGTTGATTTTCCATATGATTTAGCTCATGGTTAACTATTCTCTGCAGAGATAAGACATGTAGAAAGGTCCCACCTTCACAGACTTCTGGGGTTCCTCCCAGCATGTCAACCATCATGCTGAGGTTGGGTTTCATTCAGATTTGTGCTCACCTTTATAAGCTTTCTCATATTTGAATTATTTCTGTCTCTGAAAATAAAATCAAGTGATATATGTGTATGTGTGTGTGTGTGTGTGTGTATGATTTTATTTTATCACTTCATTTTATGATATTATATGTGTGTGTCATATTTGCCTTATTTGTCTCTGAAATAAAAATCAAGTGATATATATGTATATATGTATGATTTTATCACTTCGTTTTGTTTGTGATACTATGTGTATGTGTCTGCGTGTGCATGTGCGTGTGTGTGTGTGCTATTAGTAAAGCCATCCTACATTCTACATTGAGTCTAGGATCATAATATCTTTCTTCATATATACATATATATATATATATATATATATATATATATATATATATATATATATGAAAAAAAGTGAAAGTCCTCCTCCAAACTACAAATACTGTGCTTAGAAACACTTGGCCAGCTCTGAAGAGCAACATCTTTGCCCTCGGGAAAATTACAGCACAAATCTTAGAAGTTTTATGTTCTGAGAGAAAAGGTGAATTGTGGCCACTTAGATGAAATTTATGGAGACTGAAAGCCTCCAGCAACTTAGGGACCTACATTAGAGCATTAGTTGAGGCAGTAGAAAATACTTTATTGACATAGATAACATCATTCAAAATTGTAAAAATATTTACAAAAATATTATGATAGTGCTATTAATAAAGCCATTTCTACAGTGGGTCTAGGATCATATCTTTCTTCAAATTAAAAAGAAAAAAGGAAGACTGGAAAGACAGCTCAGTGACTAAGAGTGCTCACTGCTCTTTCAGAAGATGAGAGAAAAACTCACAACCACCTGGGGGGTCTGACACCCTCTTCTGGATTCTGTGAGCTCCTGCACTCCTGTGCGCATGCACACACACACACATAGAAACTCACACAAATATAATTGTCAAGTATTCAAATGAGCTGTAAAATGCTCTGAACACTTACAGGAACGAGACAGACAGGGAGAGAGGGGATGCTAAAGAAAATACCAGAGTTCTGTATTTTCTGTGAACAGTTAGAAGGTATTTCTTATGCAACAAACATCTAAATTATAAAAACGGTCCAAAACAGCAATCATAGGGATGCTGAGGTGTTGAAATCTGAGAACGGAAGAATGCTAATGTCCAGAGGTGATGGACCTGAACAGGAAGCCGAAAGGCAAACAATGCCCTTTGCCGTACATATTTCTAGCTGATTTCCATTTCTAGATGATTCTGTCCACACCAGTAGAAACAAAAACAACAGATTCACCCCAATGCTGCCTACACATGCCTCATTAACCAGACCAAGAGACCCTGTCAAAAGTTGGGAGCCATGAGAGAGATTTGTTTCTTTTGGTTCTGGAATAATTTATAAGCCATCTGAAGGGAATGTAACTAGATACAGCTCAGGAGTTTTGTTTTCTGAATTTTTCAGGGGAACTAAGAAGCACTCTTAGAGAGGATGGTCTGATAGGGAATCATGCCAAATTATTGCTGTAGGCTTTGACTGGTGAATTAAGAATAACACCAACTATATTATTATTGACTATTTTTTTAAAGCCAGCAAAATGGCAGAGCAGGTAAAGGGGTTTGCTGTGTCCCTACCGACCTGAGTTTAATCCTCAGAACCACATGGCAGAAGGAGAGAACCAATTTTGCAGTTACTTTCTGACCACACATGTGCTGTGGAATTCGCTTGCGCACACACACACACACACACACACACACACACACACACACACACACACCACCAAGTGTTTGTTATTTTGACCATTGTCTTTTATCCTAGCCACACCCAGCCTTAGTCAGCTTCCCAGATGTGCAGAGCTTTGACTGCAGCCCAGCTGTTACTCACTCCATTGGTCCCTTGCTTGTCTGTGCATCAGCTCCTTTCCCAGCACCCCTCCCGATTCTTCAAACCTCACAGTGAGCAGCAGGATCCTCCTCAGCAAACCTTCGCAAGCATGGCCCGGGATGTGCTAGACACAACTGTCACACTTTTTTATTATCTACTTGGTTTTTTATCTGGAACTCGATGTCAAGTCCTGAATAGTAAGAGCTTTGGGCTGTTGTTTCTAGAACGCTGACGCTGCAGTCTACCCCCTGCATTTGGGGCTGGCTCTAGCACATTGGCTGTGTGTGTGGTTTAGGAAAGTTCTGTATGCCTTCGGTTGTCTCCTCGCTAACAATGATGACATCGTGTTCCTCTGGGGACTGAGTTAATATGTACAAAAACCCGAAACACGGCTTAAGAGTTTGATAAGCTGTGTTGTTTCCTTTGATCCATGTTCTTCATCATTCTGTCTTTGGATCCTCAGTACCTGGCTTGGTGCAGGCCACACTGTGAGGAAAGGTTTTGGGAATGAATAGATTACCTAATTATCAAGGTTATAAAACTGCAGTGAGATTGTGTCTTTTGAGAATTCGAATAAGCAAAGCATTCCAGCAACAAGGCATTCCCAACCATATTAAAGAACAGCAGTCGGTGCTGAAGAGAACACCCTAAGCTAGTCCATGATCCTGATCCTAGTCTGAATAATCAAAAAAAAAAGATGATTTTCAGCATGATCTCCAGATTATACATCATATTGCCTTCTAAATGCATCAAAACTTACTAGAATGCTAAAATTATCAGAATGCTCCAGAGCCTACCTTTTCAGATAAATGATCGTTTTATTATTTAACAAAAAAATAGCAATTTTAGCATCACTAATACATATAAAATGTCTCCTTGACTCTACACTTATTCTGTTTATTTTCTTTTAGACTGTTAATATACACAATTTTTTTTTTGGTTGTTGTTCTTGCTGCTGCTGCTGCTGTTTTCAGAGACAGAGTATCTCTGTGTAGCCCTAGATGTCCTGGAACTCACTCTGTAGACCAGGCTGGCCTCAAACTCAGAGTTTGTGTGCCTCTCTTTCTCCAGTACAAGGATTAAAGGCATATACCACCACTGCCCTGCAAATGAAAAAGTATTTTAACATAATTAATTTTGAAGAAGGTTAAATAATCTCCAATTCCTCTTCAAGTGGTAGAAGCTAAGTTGTCCATGGAGCCACAGGGGAGACAGAAATCAGGGCAGCAAAGCTCAGCTCCCCAACAGATCAGGAGCATCCCTGTCGATCAGGAGCATCCCTGTCAATCAGGAGCATTCCTGTCAATCAGAAGCATCCTTGTCAATCAGGAGCATCCCTGTCAATCAGGAGCATCCTGTCAATCAGGAGCATCCTGTCAATCAGGAGCATCCCTGTCAATCAGGAGCATCCTGTCAATCAGGAGCATCCCTGTCAATCAGGAGCATCCCTGTCGATCAGGAGCATCCCTGTCAATCAGGAGCATTCCTGTCAATCAGAAGCATCCTTGTCAATCAGGAGCATCCCTGTCAATCAGGAGCATCCTGTCAATCAGGAGCATCCTGTCAATCAGGAGCATCCCTGTCAATCAGGAGCATCCTGTCAATCAGGAGCATCCCTGTCAATCAGGAGCATCCCTGTCAATCAGGAGCATCCTGTCAACTCATTGCCTGCTCTCAGCACTAAGTTGAGGCCAGTCGTTTGTTCCCTGGCATTGAGTATACATTTGTCATTCCTGTTGACGTGGGCTCATAGCTGCTCATCCATTTGAGTCACACCACGAACACAGAAAGGCTTGACCCATTTTCAGAGCTGCAAAAAGGGAGGTCAGCACCCACATCTGAGGTGCCAGATCGTATATATTAAATATGTATGGGGAGCTGTGAGTAGAAAGCTCAGACAAACAAATCAATATCTTCCATGACCTTGAACCAGTTTGCCTGGGACGGGTGTTTTCATTCACCGCTTCATACCTTCAATTCTCCAATGGACGAAAGTAACCCTGCTCCATACGCCCGCAGTTGACCTTCTTGCTTGCAAAGGCCGAACTCGATTGTGAAGAAATAGCACTAAAAAGAAAGGGGGAATAAAGATGGATACACATTCAGTGAACTGGTCAACAAGCTTCGTCACGGAATAAAATGGCACCCAAAATAAAATGTGCTGTGTATAATTGCCTTAAAATTTTAACTAAATTTAAATTAGGAGTATTTATTGTAATTCATTCTCTAGCCTAATGATCCTACTCTGGTTTGTATAACTCAATGAACTTTGCTTAACTTCAGCACATGATTCAGCCAGAAGAGGGTACCAGAACTCATTATAGATGGTTATGAGCCACCATGTGGATGCTGAGACTTGAACTCAAAACCTCTGTAAGATCAGCCAGTGCTCTTAACCTCTGAGCCATCTCTAACCCCTTGGTAGACATTCATTAGGCTGGAGATCAGACCAGTATTACCAGTGGTAACGTGTGTTCACCTGAGTTTGGGGGGGGTTGGACCCCTGGCACCCCCACAAAAGCTGGACATGGCAACACATGTCTGTGACCCCAGTGCTAGGGGAAACAGTCAGACCCCAGGGTCTCACTGACCAGCCAATCTAGGAAAACAGTGACCTTCAGGCTCAGCCCTATGTCAGAAACTAAGGTGGACAAAAATAGACAATAGTGATGCACAATGTCAACCTCTGGCCCTCACATGAGCAAGCACATTCATGCACATAAATAGACACAAAACACACAAACAAATATGTAAATAACCAAGTCTTTCTAGCGGCATTTGTAGAAAAACGACTAGGTGCTAGTGTTTAGTAGAGAAATGCAAGAGAGACAAAGAAAACAAGTGTATGTACTTACCAAGCTATTCAAACTGTAGTGTCAGCGTGTTTTCAGTAAAAATCTTATATGGATACTAATATATACATATGTAGATGCATGTCTATTCATACTTTTTAAGGAGATTATTGGGTGGGTAGGACAGGGGAATCTGGGAAGAGCTGGAGACAGAGTGAATGTGGTTATACGGGGTAAATACATTATACAAAATTCTCAAAAAGTAATAAAAGAGCAGGGGGGGAAATTGAAATAAAATCTGCAATTGTTTCTGTTTGGTTCAAGGGATCAACCCGGACAAGAAAAAGTCTGCACAGTCATGAAACACTTGCGAGGGGCTGGAATCACACTGTTTTTTGCTCTAATCAAGAAGTGAGATGCTAGCAACACATAATAAGAATTGAATGAAATTAGCACTGTCCTGCATCCGCGGTGCTAGGGCACCGAAGGTGTTGAGAAAGAAGAGAGTTTAAACACTCCTGAAAGGGGACAGAAAATAATTATCATTTCTAGCCCATGACAACCTGCCCTATTTTTACCTGGAGGTTGAAATGTCCTTTGATTCTCAAGGGTTTTGTTTGCTTTGTAATGCAGGGATAACCTCGGAGGTTGAGTGGTCCTATGGTCTGCATAACTGATCTGCAACAAGGACTGGCCACTTTTAAGCCAAGGGGCTTCACCTCCAGAAGCAGGGCCTCCTTCCTGATTCAGTTGCCAAAAAAACAGCCAAAATTAAAGACCATGTCTCCAGTGAATATGCCTCCTTACCCTATCCCACATTTTCTTGCTGCTTTTTGACAGTATCTGGGATACTTCTGTGCATCATACAAACTGCTTTAATCTGTCTCTCCACCTTAAGTATAAAGTCTATTCAGCACATATTATTCTTTAAAAGCAAAATAAATTCTAGTGCCATTGATACTTTACAACAATCTCTGTTTGGAGAGGCTGTCCTGTGTTACAGGATACTTTTTGTCATTCTACGTCCCAATAAAATCCCCCACCTCAGGCAGCTCCATAAAGTGGCTGTGTTGCTTGCTTTGGTCAACTCGACACAAACTTAAACATATCTCAGAATGGAGACCTTTTGTATTGGATATTCTCTGTATTTACATTTTAAATGATATCCGCTTTCCTCCCCCCACTTCGATTCCCACTTGTTTCCATGAAGGTGCTCCCTCTCCCAACCACCCTCTCCACCTCAGTGCCTGGGCATTCCCCTACACTGGGAAATAATGCCTTCACTGGACCAACGCCTCTTCTCCCACTGATGCCAGACACTGTTATTCTTTGCTACATATGCATCTAGAGCCATGGGTCTCTCCATGTGTACTCACTGGTTGGTGTTTTAGTCCGTGTGAGTTCTGGAGGGTCTGATTGGTTGATAATGTTGTTCTTCCCATGAGGTTGCAAACCCTTTCAGCTCCTCAGTCCTTTCTCTAGCTCCTTCATTGGGGTCCCTGTGTTCAGTCCGATGGTTAGCTTCAAGCATCCTCAACTGTATCTGTATGACTCTGGCAGAGCCTCTGAGGAGGTATCCATGTCTGTTTCCTGTCAGTAAGCACTTCTTGGCATCAGCAATAGTGCTTGGGTTTGGTGGCTGCATATGGGGTGGATCCCCAAATGAGGCAGTCTCAGAATAGAATGGAGACTTTTAATTTAAAAAAAAAAAAAAAAAAAAAAAAAAAAGCTTTCATAAGATTGCCCTGTGGGGGGCATTTTCTTGATGGTTTCTGGCGGCTAATGTGGGTGTCACAGACCATTGTGGGTGGCATCACTTCTAGGCAGGTGTCCCTGGTTGCTGTAAGAAAAACTGAGCAAACCAGATGGAGCGGGCCAGTAAGTAAGCCTTCTCCATGCTTGCTGCATCTCTAAGCCTGCTCCAGATTCCAGGTGCCTGCAGTGTGTTCCTGATCTGCCTGCCTTGGATAATAGCACCAAGCTGTGAGATTAAATAAATCCTTTTCTCCCCAAATTGTTTTTGGTCACCATGTTTTGTTGCAGCTAAGACAGTGGCTTGTCTATTAAAACCATGTTATAAAGAGTGTGCAAGTAAAAAAAAAAAAAAAATCACACACCAAAATTAACCAGATCCAAAGTCTGTCATCTCCATGAGCTTCTACACAGTTACAACAGTGGAATGTCACACTGGATTTTGCAATCTCACTGACTGTATTTTTATGCCCAGTTCACCATACAGTAGCATTCTGATGCCCCTGGAAATAATAAATGAATCTGGCTCCAGAGACTTTGTGTTTGCTATCACCTCTGGTAGTAGACTCTTCTCAATAGGTATTCATATAGAGGTCATTTTTGTTCTTTTCTGTGAATTTTTATTGGAAATAAATCCTTCTCTAGCTCCCCGAATCTCCTCTCTCCCCCAGACTCACTCCCCCTCTGGTTCATCTTCAGAAGAGAGCAGACCTTCAGAGGTGACAACTAGACATGGCAAAGCAAGGGCCAATCAGATGAGCCCAAGGCCCTCCCTCAAGGCTGGAGTAGATAACACAATAGGAAGAAAATAGTCTCATGAGCAGACAAAAAAGTCAGATATGCACTGCTTCCCACCATTAGGAGTCTCACAAGAACACCAAGTCAACAGGCATAACACGCAGGTCCTGTATTTGCCATTCCAGCCTCTGTAAGCCCTGATTAGTTGATTCACTGTACCATGTTCTTCTCCTGGTGTCCCCCATCCCCTCTGACTCCCACAGTCTTTCCTCTCTGCCTTCTGCAGGGTTCCCTGATCTCCGAGGAAGACCTCAATTTTAGACCGTCACTCCACACAATGGATCTCTGCAACCACTCCCATCAGCTACTGGAGAAAGCCTCTCTGAACTGTCCTTTCTCAGTTAAAAGTTGGTTCATGAAAATGATCACAGCTTAAATGTCAACCTTGTTATCGAGGGCTACCTTGACCACAAGAGGAGCCATGTTCTCTGCTTAGTATCTGTCTGATATGTTACATGAAGAACATCTTCCACCCAACATCATCCTATCCTTTGACTGTTATGACTGCTGTTGCTCAGTAGTTATGAGCCATGATTGGACCAGGGGCTTGCCTTCTTCTTCATTGCAAAATCTTGACATTTAGACAAGAGTCTAGCATCAAATAATTGCTAGAAATATCTATAGAGTAGGTGAATGAGGCCATGGGTGGAAGCCACTGCCGGTCACCTAGCTTAGAGAAGCAGATGCTAGACTACAACTCAGGTCCTTGATGTCTTCACTTTAGAGTACACACAAACCTAACTTGTCATTTATTTACCTATCAATTCAATATTTATCCACTAGTGCTTGACAAGCTCTTTCAGTGTTTCAGGAGTTGCTATAAATTGACCAGGGATGATATCGAATCTCTAGGAATACTCTGTTTGTTAAAACTGAGCTTTATCCTCAGCACCACGGGAGGATGAGGAGGGGGCCATAGGTCAGGATGTCAAGCTGTTAGAAGAAGTCGGTCTCATTGAGGTCTCACGAGAAGAACCAAAAATAAGAGTTGCTAACATGTTGAAAAGCCTCAAGTCTGTCATCCGAACAACTGAGGACAATCCTGCTCACAGTGAAGCAAGGTATTTAATATTCACAGAGAAGCCTGGGAGACGCAAAAGAATGAAAAGCTTACACTTAGGAAGGTGGGTGATATATCCAGGACTCAGCGAAACAGTGCCATTTACAAGATCCAGAGCTCAGTGTTTTTACGAAGCCCAACATCAGCATCTGCCATCACTTAAGGTTTCTAAATTAAAAATTAGTAGGTGTGTGATTTCCCTTTATAACCAAATGATGGGGAAGTGAAGGCCTGGAACAAGGAAGCTGGAAGCTCATGGTGTCTCCTTAGACTGCTTTTGGTTCGCCTCCTTGATTTATCTTGCATCTTTAGCTCACCACATAACATCCTTGGAAACAATGTTGGACGTAGAAAAGTCTGTGGGCAAATGTGTCATCATATGCAAGGTATTCGAAACACACGCATGGTGCCAACTACAGGAGTATTTAGGTCAACAATTAAGTGCGTTTTTAATTTCCCCCACATAGCATCATTAAATACATAATGCTAAGCCACTGCTATCCACCCAAATCAAAACAGGCTGACAGGGCTCCTGAGGAAACTCTACCATATCTGCCTCGACATCATCCCTAGATTTGGCCTTCTGTCTGATTTTTTAGCAAGAATGTAAAGGCCTGCATTGGTTTGACTAAAAAGCCAAATGCTGAGTGGTGGATTAGCCAGTGTTTCCTTAGCTAACACACTTGTAGCAACAGAATGGCCTCCAAGGGAAGAAGAGCCCTGTGGATCTTCCTTCCCATGACTCTAGTGCTCTCTGCCCCCTTTCCTCATCTGGGAGTCCCCTCAAAAGCTCTGCCCTTACAGGGCTCCATCTGTTCCTTGTCTGCCTACCTTCCCCTTGGGCTTCCTGCATTCATCATAAAGAAAGCCCCTGGCTGCAGCGTCGGCAGCCGGCTTTCCTCATAGAACCAGACCTTTTGCTCTGACACGTCTTTCCATTGTCAGCTCTGTGTGTGGCTAACGGATAATGGGTAATGAAGAATTACATCTAAAGCTGAAGTGTTGTCAAAGTTGGAATTAGGGACTTGCTAGAGATGCTTTTTTTTGCTTTCAGGAGTAGTGAAGACCTCCGTCAGATCACTGACTGGAGGGAGGGACTGACCACACATGTCTACTGCCTGGCTTTCTATGCAAAGCCAGCTTAGAGTTGAACTGAATGACCCCCCCCTAAAAATGTCTTAAGAGTTCAAGGATAGCTAACTGCTTCTGGAAATTTTAAGAAAATGTAATTTATTCCCCTCAAAAAGACTCTCCAGATGTGGATCTATAATATATTCCCTGGAGATTTTTTTCCAGACAAATGTCCTCCCCATTATCACAGAATAAATATTCAAAAGGTAAAGAAAAAAATAAAAACACTGAGCCTTGTAAAAGAAACACCTGTGAACGAGATTTGCTGATGCCCGGCCGCTAATGTCTTTTAAACAAAAATAAATAATAACAGTGAGATAAAGCCTCACAAACTGAAGGCTACCTTCATCGACGCTGACGTCCATGAATTCCAAATCTTATTCGCACTAGTGACATATAATTATTTGTAAATATTTTATTTGAATATAATTACATATAATCATTAGCTTAAAACCAAAACAGGAATGATAGATGGGACCTCTTCCACAGAAGAAAGCAGAGTAATTTACATTCACAGTCATTAAGCAGAGAAAAGACAGCCTGAGTGACAATCTGAACTCCGAAGGGCTGCAGAACACACCTAGGGAGTGCTCAGAAAGGAAAAAAAAAAAAAAAAAAAAAAAAAAACACAGATAGGGCGCACAATGCTGCCATCTTCAGATCACTGAGGGTAATACATCATTCTCAAGACAGATCTGCCCTGACAGTGATCAAAGTTTGAAAGAACCAGGGGTTTGCAACCAGATAGGAAGAACAACAATATCAACCAACCAGAACCCCCAGAGATTCCAGGGACTATAGGGACCCATGGCTCCAGTCGCATATGTAGCAGAGGATGGCATTGTCTGGCATCAATAAGAGAAGAAGCCCTTGGTCCTGTGAAGGCTCATTCCCCCAGTGTAGGGGAATTCCAGGGTGGTGAGGTGGGAAGGAGAGCATCTTCATAGAAGAAGAGGAAGGGGGAATGGGAGAGGGGGAACCAGGAAAGGGGATAACATTTGAAATGTAAATACATAAAATATCCAATAAAAAATGCAAAAAAAAAAAAAGAACCAAGTTCACCAATGTGAAATCATGACAAAATAATACAGAATGGTCTCATGTGGTGATTGAAAAAAAAAATCTCTCTGCAGGGCCTGAGTGAGGATGCTTCAGTCCCACTTGGGAAGGAGAAGAAAACAATCATGGGAGGCAGAGGGAAAGAGGAACCTGGATGGGAGAGGAGAGAGGGGAGGGAAAGGGGGAACATTATCAGGTATGGGGGTGCAAAAAGACACCGGAGATAGCTTGAGGTCCAGCAGAATAGAAATATACAACCTTGGGCAGGGGGACCCTTTAGAAATTACCAGAGACTTGGGGGGTGACTCTTAGGACTCAAAGGGCAGGACCTTAGATGAGATGCCCAACAGTGGGGAGAGGGAACTTGTAGAGCCCACCTCCACTAGAAAAACAGGGCATCAAGTGGAGGGATGGGGTTGGCATCCCACAGTCAAAAACTCAGACCCAGAATTGCTCCTGTCTGAAAGAAAAGCAAGCACAAAAATGAAGAAGAGACTGAGGGAAAGAAGGTCCAGTGACCAGCCCAAGTTGGGATCCATCTCAAGGGGAGGCTCCAAGGCCTGACACCATCACCGATGCTGTGGTGTGTTTACAGACAGGAGCCTAGCACGGCTGCCCACCGAGAGGCCCAACAAACAGCTGACTGACACAGAAGCAGATACTTACACCCAAGCAATGGACAGAAGCTGAGGACCCCTGTGGTTGAACTAGGGAAAGGCTGGAAGAAGCTGAGGAGGAGGGCGACCCCATAGGAAAACCAGCAGTCTCAATTAACCCAGACCCTGAGATCTCTAGGACAAGGAACTGCCCACCAGGCAGCACACACCAGCTGATATGAGGCCGTGACACATATACAGCAGAGGACTGCCTGGTCTGCCTCAGTGAGAGAAGATGCACCTAACCCTCAAGAGACTTGAGGCCCCACAGAGTGGAAAGGCCTCGGGGTCGGGGGAGAAATCATCTTAGAGACAGGAGAGGAGAAATGGGATGAAGAACTGTGGGAGGGCAGAGTAGGAAGGGGGAAATGACTTTTTTGTAATAAATAAATAAATAAATAAATAAATAAATAAATAAATAAATAAATAAAAGTAATAAAAAAAGAAAGAAAGGAAGGAAGGAGGGAGGAAAGAAGGAAGGAAGAAAGAAGGAAGGAAGGAAGGAAGAAAGAAAGAAAGAAAGAAAGAAAGAAAGAAAGAAAGAAAGAAAGAAAGAAAAGAAGGAAGGAAGAAAAAGGTCTCTCTGCAACACTGCCCTTACGTTTGGGGTTAACATCTTGAGGGTCTTGCTATGGCCGCATGTTTTAGTTAAAGAGAGGTTTAGCTCTATCGTGGAATACTTTCAATGAACATTCTCTCTTCTTGTTTCTCTGTTGAAGAGTCTCTTGGCCTTCCACCTCTAAACCCCCTGTATGCTCAAAAATAATTAGGTGTCCCTCTTCTGAGAGTCATTCTGTACTGATAAATCTGGTTCAAATGGTACACAGGAACTTCTAGGCTAAAGATGCTAATTCTCTTTTGTCTGGGAAACAAACTTCAGCACATCACTTACCAAATTCCTGACTAGCTGGGAAGATGAATGGCATATTTTCTGTCACCTTTCCAAAACCAAAAAAAAAAAAAAAAAATCCTTTCTTGCATAGTAGTTGTGTATATTTTTATTTAACAACCACACACTCTCTCACACCTATAACGCAATTGTCCATTTACCCAGACAAGACGTTCACAAAGGAAGCTGGAAAGAGCCTGACTGAAACCATGATCCTCAAAGAACAAGAGAACAAGAACAATACACAAGGAGAAAAGCCAAAATTGCCAAAGGCACAGAAGCACAGTATCCAGCAATTAAATAGCAAGGTGCTTCCAGACTCACTAGATAGTAGAAATTACTTAGAGCTTAAAAGCATTGGCTGGCAACCTAGCCAGGCTTAACAAAGCAGTCTTACGTAAGTTGCTTCTTCCTACCTGCCAGTGAAGCAGACGGAGAAGTTATTGGCTGCTTTGTTTGCTTGAGAAAGCTGGGACCCAAAATTCTGGAACTACTAGTTATGAATCAAACTTGAGTTTCCAGCCTCAGATCATTCAGCACCTTTCCTAACTGAGCTTCCAGATGCTGTGACGTGACAATGCTGGCAAGACAGGGCCTGGTGCTGAAATAGTTCCCAGGGAGTAAGTGGCTATTATCCCTCCACTTGGAAACCATCCTTCTGCGGTCCCCTGTGGGTTCTGTCTCCACCATCATCACCACCATTTCTTCTTTGTGATGTAACAGATCAAGGCTTAGTGCCTGCAGAAATAGGTAGTCCAGGACAGGACAGGAAGAACAACAAATATCTGCCCCATGGTTGTCCCTGTCATAGCCAAAGGATAAGGCTCAGGAAAAAAAAAAAAAAAAAAGGAAAGAAAAGAAATGCTTCGGAAAGGTGTTCCGGTACCAGCAATCTGTGGTGTGGTCAAGATAGAAGCATAAAGGGGTCATTGGCCCTTTTGGAGTATTTGCTGAATTATTTCCACTTCCTTTCAGCGTACCGCTTGGCAAGGTTGTTGAGAGGAAGACATCCAAGTCTCCCTCCCACACACCTTTATGACATTCACACCACCACCCTCACTCCCACCCCCGACCACAGCACCCACCCCTGGCTAGTTTGAATTTTAGCATCATTTGGACTTCAGTTCTCAAACAGTGCATGCTTTCCTGCCTTTAGCCAAAATTCCTTTCGCTTGATTAAACCGCAATTGATAATGGGGCTTGCAATAAGAACGGTGCCCGGTAGTGGAGCAGAAAGCTTTATAATAGAAATATTAGCACAGTAAAAATAAATATTGATAACAAAGGTGAAACTAATGGTTGTGTCACTTAAACCATGGGGATCTCTGTACCCTGGGGATGCCACACCACCTCCTCCCCCTCCACAACCGTTTCTGTTGTCATTTCTTCAACCCTTTGAACTCTTAACGACTTCTAAGAGTTGTACACAAAACAGTGACCGTCCAGTGCTGCCATCTTTGCGGCAAAGGTTCCTGAGGAGGGAAATCCCCACAGGAATCTGACTTGTTGAAAGAAAGGAATTTTGCCTGGTTTGTTGGTTTGCTCTGAGTCTGTTGGTTTCCCTCTGTAAAATAAAAGTGTGAAAGTGAAAGTCTCAGACTTGGCCCAGTGTTCTGATTCCCAGTAAGATAGCATATCTCTAAATAAAACCTGCTAGATCTCTAAATAAAACACACTAGTGGGTCACAATTTAGACCAAGCTTGTAATTGGGGGGTGGAGGCTAGAGATGTGGCCCAGATAGATAAAGAGCATGTGCCTGATATGCACAAGTTCATGGGTTCGATTCCAGCACCAAACCCAAAAATGTGTGAAAGAGTGTGTGTGTGTGTGTGTGTGTGTGTGTGTGTTTCAAATTCTACTATACTGCTCTTCAGTTAAAATTCAAGGGAAGAGACTTCTCTGTTCTCGAGGATGGAATAATATAGATCAGGAAAGAATAACAATTATGATTTTAAGTGGTCCCGGGTGTAATCCCCCCCCAAGCTTCTCACTCTAGTTTAAAATGATGGTTTGGGGAGAATTTGAAGCCCTTGTTGGACTTTAAAGAATTCCTAGATGAGCTTTAAGGAAGGAAGTCACTGGATGAGGAAGAAAGTTTCTGGAAAGAGTGGCCAGTACTTCCTGCAGAACCTTGAACCTTGAGGGCTTACAAAGGTACGTCACAGACAGGTGCATTACAAAATGGCCAGATGTCCTTCAGGGACTTGATGCACCAGGGTGTGGAGATACTCAAGGGGGGACCACCCTCTCAGAGCTGAAGGGGAGGGGTGGAAGGAGGAACCTTGTGAGGGGGAACCGGGAGGAAACAGCATTTAGGATGTAAATATATAAATAAATGTTTTTAAAATGGACCAGATCAACTACAACCACAGGACCTGCAGTTTGTAAGTGGGCATAGCTCTGCAGTAGAGTGTTGACCCAACATTCCCAGAGCCCTGGGTTTTGATCCCTGGCTGCACATAAACCAGGCACAATAATACACGCCTATAATGCTAATGCTGAGGAAGTAGAGGCAGAAGGATCACAGGATCAAGACCAGCCTTGGCTATATAGCTGCATACTGAGTTCAAGGCCACTTCACGGTACATAAGACTGTCTCAGAGAGACAGGAGAGATCCAGAGAGGAGGAGGAGAAAAAGGGAGGAGGGAGGAAGGGAGGAGGAAGGAGAAAAAGAGGAGGAGGGGGAGGAAGAAGGAGAAGAGGACAAGGAGTAAATGGGGGAGGGGAGTCATTTCTTTTGCCAGTAGCCCTCCAGCCAAAGCAGAGAAACCCAAGTCTAGACTTGAGACTCATCCTGTCAGCTGTGGGTGACCCCCAAGTAGTGAAAACAACAAACAAACATGGTTCTAGTTGCAAGCACTCGTTGAGTGAATGAAAACGCAAAGTCCTGTGCTCTGAGAAAGCATTGAGGCAAACCTTGTGGAAATTGATCATCAAATATAAGAGGCGAGCTTAAAGAGGAAAAAAGCATCAGCAGAAGAAGAAGAAGAAGAAGAAGAAGAAGAAGAAGAAGAAGAAGAAGAAGAAGAAGAAGAAGAAGAAGAAGAAGAAGAAGAAGAAGAAGAAACAAAACAAAACGAAAAAAACTTTTATTGAATACACCGACATAGGCAGTTTTCAGTTACCTGTGTTAGTGGGAATTTTCCTGTGTGTTTAAATAACTCCTGTTTCTCACAGCTGTGTGTGTGTGTGTGTGTGTGTGTGTGTGTGTGTGTGTGTGTGTGCGCTGTTGAAATAAATGCATGACTTTTTTTAAGAGCCCTCTGGCCATTTCAGCTTTACTGCCTCATCTCCAGCTTATCTGAGAGAATTTTCCATTTCAAAGAAGGTGACCGAACTTATTATCGTTTAGCATTTCCTATGTCAGAATTTAATGTTTTTTTTTTTTTTTTAATGGGAAAGAGAAGAAGAAAGAAATACCCCTGGCTTCTTCCACCCACTATGGAGGTAAATGGGAATGCCATGCATTTACTTAACATCAGTACCATCTAAGCAATGGGCCCATCCTTCTACTCGGATAAGACCCAGTTAGGACACGCCCACACCTAGAGCTCAGTGTCAAAGCCTGGAGGTTTCGGTATGAGTCCATACTAGGAATGCTATGTTGGAGCTGTAAGGAGAGCCACCTAACTTGAAGTTAGCAGGGATGTGACAAAGGGCTATGTGACAGCAGTGGCCAGATGGTGTTCCCATCATGACTTTGCAGTGTACCACAGCCCTGGAGTTAAGGTCAAAACTTATTCAAGTGACAGAAAGACTCCATGTTCCTACCCCTGCTTTCTCTAGGCTCTATATAAGCATCCTGCCCCATGACCCTCAAACCGGTGGCAACTATACAGACTGGCCTTTCTGCTTATGTCTGGATCTCTACACTTGTGTTTCCTCTGCATGGAAGGCTCTCACACAGCCATTGTCTAATCCCTGCTGGTTTCCAGGGCTGGTGGCTCTCCTTCCATCCCTAACACAGCATTCCTAGGACAGAGTCATACTGAAACCACCATGTTCCCTTTAAGCCTGCCCCCCTCCCCCACACTACGCTAAGCTAACTGAAGTCAGGGAACATGCTTTATCTTCCTGTGGTAGTGTTTCCATTGACTGCCATATTCCACTAGCTGACACATAGTAGGTATTCAACAAATATGAAGAATAAGAAGAGAATGGGGCCCTGCCTACAAATTCAACACCAGCCAGCCTGAATTATCAGTCACTAAGATCAGCCATTTTTTTTTAATATTACAGATTTGGGAGGTGGAGGGAGAGAAGAGAGAGAGAGAGAACTTCTCTATAGTAGCCATCAGATTTTCAATTACAGGTTCAGAAATGGATCTACCCATTCATAACCTCATTCAACGTTTTACCTTAACGGTAGCCTCCCCACCCTCACCCATCCCCACGTGAGTAAGGAAAGGTGGAACTGACTTCCTGGCCACAGCCAAGCTCCTGGCATTACAGGCTCTTAGCAGCATGACTGGAGACTAATTGGCAGGCATTGCCTCAGAAGCTCGGAAACTCAGGCAGCCCTGGTGTTTAAATGGCTTCTGGCCTCCTCGTTACAAGTGGTGGCTGAAAACTCAGTTGATTCTGACATCTGGATCCTCGTCTGAAAAAAAACGTCAGGGGGAAAGTTTCTCAGTTTGCTATTTCTCAGGGTTGGAGCCAACTGAAGCCTAGCCAGGGAAAATGCTAACAGTCCTTGGTCAGAACGTGAAGGAGTTTATGATGCGACAGATTCAGGCACTACAGTGCCTCCTCATCCAGACTGTTCAGAATTAGCAGCTACAAGGAATTTCTGTCAGCATCACCGCCCAGACCTTCACTCGGCTGATGATAGCACAGAAGATCAGAAGGATGCTATTTTCTCCAGGAGATGACTCTCTAAGATGTCCATCCATCCCATTCTGTTCCCACAATATCCACTGCTCTTTTAAAAGCATATTAGGAATACAGATAGGCTTCTCTTCATACTCCATGGACCTGCAGGTATTTTGAGTTTCACAAATCAAATGCTAGTTTTATATTCTCAGTATTGCCTCCCAGACCCTGGAGGCAGTGCAAGGGCCCCTCATTGCGACATCTCTATAACTGGAATTCACAAAATACCGTTTTGATTTTAAAGCAATACCAATATTTCTTTCCTAAAGACTTCATTTAACTCATTATACAACCAACCAGCTGCCTTAAAACAACTCGACTTTCCTGTGAACACACACACACACACACACACACACACACACACACACACACACATGCCCACATCATTTTCTTACCAGATGCATGGATCAGCATTCAATCTATGCATGCGCTTAATCTTCCTTGCACAGAAGACCCATTTAAGCATATGCTACAGGTTTGGAACTACCCAAGAACAGACTCGTAACCTAAGCAATTTTGTGCTCCTTGAAGGAACAGCAAAGTGATGAGCATATCCTTGGCCATCCATCCTTGGGCATGGCCCCCAAAATGTTCTGCATCAAATCACACATTCTCCCCAGATGTGGTGAATTTAAAGGTCAGCTCTCCAATGCTCAGATAAAAAATGAGGTTTTTTACTGACTTCCAAATGAGCTGTGGGCAGCCACCCTCTTTAGAGGGTCATTTTATTTTTATCCCTGCATTCCGAAAAGCAACACCCTCCCAGACATTAGGGCTAACAACCTTACACTTACCCACTGATTTCTTTCCAGGCAAGTCCAAGAATTCTAAAAGATTATTATATATCTGGAAAGTTGTCGAGGGGAAAAGGTATTTTTAGCAGGAAAAATAGCAGATCTCAGCACTCCGTTGCATTGATCAGACCTCTTACTTTATGATTTTATTAATGAGGTCCTGTTTCTTTTCTAATCACCACCACCACCACCACCATCCTCATCTCTCCTGCTCACAGATGACACCAACCATCTGTATGTGTAAAAAGGGTTGGAAAGATGTACTCCTGAATCTGAGTACCTGTCGCATGATGGTCTATAAGAATTGAAACTCTAGACAGTGTTCAAGCTCATGTGAGCTTTCCTGACTCTAACAATAATCACTGCCAGGTATTGGAGCCTACACTTCATGAGCCACAGTACGGAGAACTTTACAGCTTGCTCACAGTGGCCGTGAGAGGAAGGCACCGTGGAGATGATGTCATTTGGAAGTCTGAGCACATTGACTTTGAAATGAGAACCATTGTTCAGGGGCAATCCCCACATTAACCTCCAGGAAGTTATTTCTACCAATTCTGTGTCTTAAGTTCTTTGTCTATAAAACAGGGAAAATATTGTGAGTAACTATTTCTTAAACTCTTACTATATTTCAGTGAACACACCCCTCCCCCATTCTACAGATAAAATAACTGAGGCTTGGGTTGAGTAGATTTGCAATTTAAGGAACAAATAAAGATGGATTATAAGCATGTGAACCTGGCCCCTAATTCTGTGTGTCTATATATCAATGTCTTTTTTCTGTTCCCAAAGTGACTGAACACCGTGGGACATTAGAACTAAGGTTCTTGAGAGTGGAATTCACAACACCAGAACAGATTAAAGTCTGTCTAGCCTTTCCAAGGCTATCCCCTACAGATTACTCTGGGCTGGGTACCTTCACCTCCTTTATGACCCCTAGATCATCTAGATATCACTATACAGACCCAATGGAAGCCAGTGAGAAACCCATGCTATAAACCAGGCATGAAGGAAGTCATTTGGAACTTGCTGGGGAAAACAGTACTTCAAAGAGAAGAATATAGTTTGAGAGAGCCAAGACTATATACTATGACAAACGACATTAGGTCAGAAGTATAAGGCACGATTTTTATAGCTTAAAAGTCATATTACAAAGCACAAAATCGAGTAAAAATATAGTGCTAAACTACACCAATACATGTTTGCATTTGATTTAGATGCATCGTTTATAGCCACAAGATTAATTCTAGATCATTGAGAATTCATGAGACAATAAAGAATACCATGACTTGAGCTATTTCTGCATTCTTCTGGGAATCGTTTTACCAAGCTCTCTGGCCACTAGGTAAGCTGTTTTGTGACTGCCGGGAATGACAATCCCATCCCCCAGCTTTCCCTTTTACTTAATAAGTTGAGAAAGAAAACCGGGTAAACATGGAAGTCACACTGAGCCTTGTCTAATGGTACAAGAGCATCTCAGCTCCAGCCAATTGTCCTACTGCACGAAGACATCAGATCGCTTTGCTTTGGAAATCTGAGAATCCAGGTATTTGTATGAAAAGTTCTGCTGGGCAAATGTGGGCGATTTTTTTTTTAATTTAAACAAGGTACAGGTATATGTGTGTGTCACGTGTGTGTGCACACACGCAAGAATATATTTACACACACCCACATAAGAACTGCAAGTCAGCTTCTCAGATTCTTTTGCTCTGCTAGAATGCCTTTGTAAAGAATCAGAATCCATTGCTCACTCATCAGCCATAGCCTTGACTTTATCTTGGCTAAGACTTCATCTTCATTAAGAATCAAGAATTCTTAGTTGCATTTGAGAAAAAAAAAAGTAAGCAACTAGATAGATAGAGAGACAGACAGACAGACAGACAGACAGATAACCCACCTTTGCATTTAAGTGTTTCTAAAGCAAACCATTTAAAGGTGCTTTCCCCTTGGCTCATTGCAAAGAGTTTTTAAGCCTTGCTGATTGAACATCAACATAGGACCCACGTGTGCACATGTGGAGGTGAAACCGAAGTGCATCCAAGACTCGAACAAACAACCTTTTTTGGCTCTCACCCAGCAGCCACTTTATATAATTTTATATTAAATTCAGTCGTCTTCCATCCAAACCGTGAACACCTGGACGGGGTCGTCGGAGCACAAGCTCACAAGGTGGAGCAGCCAAGACCTGAGCCCCCAAATGCAGTGCTTCATTTGGCTATTAAGGGAGGGCTGCTCTGACTAACAGCATCACGGCTAATCTGCTTGAGAAGTTCCGTCAGGAATTCATATTTCATGTGCTCTCTCTGGCACACACAAATATCTCCTCATTTATTTTCCCAAGCTGTTTCCTGTGACCTGTCTGTTTCTCTGTGTTTGCTCAGGGGAGGTGTGCTATTAAGTCAGAGGCAGCTCCTCCATCTCCAGGGGGAAGTTTGACTTCATTCCAGCCGAGGCCCTTTCTTCTATTATTTATAGAGAAAACACTTTCCATTGTCAAATAGCAAACTGGCCCCATCTAAGATTCCTTTATGCAGTAAACTAAACCATCTGCATTTCAGAAAGACAGCGCTGGGGTGCTGAAAGTCAGATTACCCCCAAGGTCACACGCAAAAGCAGAAGTGCTCCAGGGGCCTCCCTTGTGTGTGAGCACTCACTCCCATGGCCACCTGGGTGCCTGGGAGCACAGCAGTGTGAAATGGACAAGCTGGCAGGATTCTCACACTCACCACCGTGCCAAGCAGCTTCCCGGTGCATTAGCTCATCAATTTTACATCTCTCTGGCCTGAGTGAGCACTATTAGTGTCATTTTAAAGATAATGACATCCAAACACGGAAGAGGTTATTATGATTCTGGCCTTGGCCAGAGTCTTGTCTTTTCCGGCCAGGCCTTGATTTGTACGCTTCCATGCTCCTACATTGTCCCGTTTTAAGAAGAAACGTGTTGGTTTGATGTGGCCAGATTCCCCCATTCCCAGAATCTCAACGGGTTCCTGTCTCCCATCCTCTTCCAGGTAACCTCAGCCACAGTCCTATAACATCAGAATAAACAGAATGCCTCCTCATTCCTCAGGATTCTCTTAGGAACTTGCCATGCAGTGACCACCCCCTTTCTGCACAGTGACTATAACGTCTTGTTTGTCTTTGGTGTACTAGAAGTTGAGCCCAACTATCTCCTATTGTAAAGCCCATCACAGTCCCCCTGGGTCGACTATGATAGCAATGAACCAAGTTTGCCTTACCGTTCTTTGACCATTATATCATACATAATATTAGCTTTCATGATACCCAGCCTGTAGTTGACAACACCCAGGTTTGGACCCCAGTATGAATCACTTACTACGCTATACTGCCTCTCACGCTGGCCCCTACAATGCACAGGCTCGGGAATTTTAGAGTGGAAGTCTCTCTGCTTTGTAGATCTCAGGTCTTCCCTAACTCCTTCTGCAATAAGTGTCCTGGGGGCATGTGCTGGGGAGAAGCTGGGGAACTCTTTGGCTATTGATACATGTGTATGATTTTACTCAGAGAGAGAGAGAGAGAGAGAGAGAGAGAGAGAGAGAGAGAGAGAAAGAAAGCAATAAAAAGAGGTAAGGATCCGTTAAATTGTATAAATTATCACTTACTAGTGGGAGGGACCATGACAGATGAAAGAAGTAAAGATGACGAGATATGGTCAGAACAACCAACCAAGCTCATCAGCCCTATGTGATGGTCACAAAACCACACTGAGACATCAGTGAGCAAAATGCTACTGAACTTCACTTTCCATGGTTTTTTCCCAGTTCTTTTTTCTGCAGAGGTAAAAGATATGCTCTGTCCAGGCAGCATGAGTATTTGATAAACAAACGAACACCTCATCCGTCCTTCCTCTAGAGCCAGGACTTACATTAAGTACTCATTTGATGTGGTAAAATGGCTTTTAAGGAAAACATGAGGGCTTTATGCCAAAATGCTAAATGTGGCCATGGCTGCAGGTGAGATTACAAATGGCCTGTGTTGTCTTTTCCTTCTCTATCCAGTTTTTAAACACTTTCCATAATGGGCGTGTGTCATTCCCATCAGAAGGAGAAACAATGGCTTTTGGGAAGACTTTGTAGTAGTGGAATTACTGAGACACCCAGCACACACACACACACACACACACACACACACACACACACACACATACACACACACCACCCATATACACACATACACACACACACAACACCCATATATACACATACACACACAAACACACACACACAACACCCATATACACACATACACACAAAAAAACATATACACACATGTGCACACACATGCACACACACAAACACACACATACATGCACACGCATGCACGAACACCTTTACTGCTGTTTTTATGGGCACTGTAAAGGACAGGCTTTCAAGCACTGGAAAGAATCCTGGTGAGCCACTTCATGATTTATTCCTTCCAACCTTAACTGCATTTCTCCCTTACACCTCTGTCTAGATTTAAGCTTTTGAATGACGGTGTCTCTGCTGTCTGTAAGACCTGTCCTGAAGTTTCAATCCACCCACCAGAACTGTTCCCCAGATGACCGTCCTTACAGCGACAAGCATGTAAAGCCCCAGAAAAATTGCAGTATTGCTAAGAACGAACGGGATTTTTAATCACTGTGTGTTCAGTCTCACGTCGGGTGTCTATGCTGCCTGCCATTCAGCGCAGAGCCTCATAATGTACAGTAATACATTTTACATCTCCTAAATGTACTCTGAGTTTTTATATCTCAGTTCAAAAGAATGGCTTTGGAAATCCTTTTGACTCCTTTATTTGAAAACTACATTTGTGGAATGGGGTAATTAAATTCCTATAGTTTGATATAACATTACCTCCACTATTCTAGCTCATAAAGAAAAAAATGCCAACCATCTTCTTTCCAATTTTGCTGGAAATGGAATGACGCCGCAGATATTTCTGTTAATGCAAGTTAAGATCCTGATAGCCTGTGCCATTGTAGTTAAACCGGAAACCTCTTTCTCCCGCATATCTTCATGGAAATGAAAGTGACTACAGAAATCTCCTGTACTTGATGAAAGCATTCAAACTCCTCTTGAGAAGAAAAAAAGTCAGAAGACCTCCGTGTCGGGACTTTTAAGGCACAGTACAATCTGGAGGACTGTGGTTCTGAAGTGGCTTTAGAATTCTTTAACAGCTTCTTAGGGTTTCTTTAGCAGTGATGAGAGCAAGTGCAGCCATGCCTGAGTAGGGTACCAATGATGTCACGGTGCCCAAGGTAAGGGTGGCTCATGTCACTTGTTCTTCGCCCCCTAGTGGGTGAGAAAATGATAGTACTGTTTTGTTGAAGGCTTTGGGGACTTAAGGAGGTAACAGAATTAGTGCCTAGCCTGAGGACACATGGAGAATTAGTCAAGCTGCCACTCAAATCCACCTATGATGACTTTACACGTAGGCTCTGTCCATCCCCCTTGTGTGGCACCTTTCACTGTGCTTGGGGCTCAGAAATCAATGTTTCACGTTGATATTTTAATTTCTAAACATAAGCCCTATGCTTGTGCATACTAATAAATCTATATGCTTTTTTGTCTTTCGCGAATCTCTAGTGTGACTTCATTTCAGCAGACTCCACTGAGCCTTCAAAGGGAAAGTGTGCTGGGGTAGAGTTCTTGCCTGACAAGGGCAGGGCCCTGAGTTCAATCCCCAGGACCAGAGGGAAAGAGAGGTAGAGATTTCCCTATGCTACCTGCCAGACAGCCCAAATATCCTCTCCACCAGTGTCTGTGGAGCACTGAGAGAACCAGCCATTGGCTCTGGGGGTACTGTCAGGACAAACTGATCTTAGAATATAGCAAATAGACCCACGTTCCCTCAGTGATTGGAGAATAAAGTTACCACAGTAACTGTTTTTATGAGTCTCCAAATTTCTAAACTATGTGGTCTATATTTGTTCTCTTCTCTCTCTTAGATGATGGCTCTCGAAGGCCCCTAGGATACAGTTATAAATGACCAAGAAAGATTTGAGGTGCTAAAGTGTACAACCATTTCACACTACAAATAGATTTGTTCCTGAACCAGGTGGAAAGAGGCAGGACTCTTGTAATATGAATTGATGACAAATCCTTCACAACCGAACAGCACACACAGTGACTAAAACACAAAGGGATGGGACCAAACAGCCTTGGCCACAGTATTAAATGTTCTCAGAAGAAAATTAGTCCAAAGGCAGCAGGGCCTCGGGGCATCTGGACAGCAGAGGAATGATGAAGAAAGCCAACACAAACAAGTTAGTTAAAGAAGCAAAGCGTCGCTTCCAAGAGGATTCTACTTTTCTATCTGCGCAGCAGATAGAAAAGTGAGAGTAATGAGTTGGAATAGATATTATTAACTTTTAATTAAGTTCTTTGGTAATAACATACAAACTGATCATTCACCCAAACATCTCAATTAAGGATATAGAGAAGCGCATTCCTTCCAGCCCTTTGTCAGCTTTGTATCAAATGATTCAAACAGCTGAACCAGTTCAAAGACTCTACAGAGAATAAATAAGCCTGAGGCTTACTCAGGCTTCCTACAAAGATACTAAAGTGGTCATTCTTAATGTCATCCGTGTTCAGGAAGATGCGCATACATCTCCTAGTATCCCAAGTTTGCTCACCCATAAGCAGCTACCGTGAAGAAAAAAGACAGTTCAAGAAAAAAGTGGGTGTGCTCAGAACATAGGAAATATAAACAAGAACTTCATAAACTAAGTCTGACCTTATAAACTACAATTGTAATGTGAACTCTGATTGGTTCTTAGCTTAAGACTGATTATATTCCCAACAAAAGGAAAGTACAGGTTAGACTCACAAACCCAAGCACATTTGATGATGGTTCTCAAATCCCTAGCCAGCAGAAACTATTGTAGAAACAATGTGTTTGTTTGATAAGAAAGTACAAACAGATCTCAGTATTGTGAATATCCTGATGATTTTTACCAGAGAATAATTTAGATGACGGCCAGGCCTCTACCTTTTTCAGAAGACAGTCATTAGATCCATCTCCTGAACCATGCTTCTTGGCATATCAGCAGAATGGGAGGCTAACGTGTTAACATGCAGGCCATGAACGAGGACGCCGCTTCAGGTCTTTTCTTCATGTTCAAGTTCAGTGTTTTTTCACACTTTTAGCTTTTTCAGAGTGAACCTTCATCTTTCTCAATGTCAAAAAAAAAAAAAAAAAAAAAAAAATGTGGGCTAGTTGAAAGTTCCATCTCAACTAAGAAAATGAAGCCTACTATTAAACTAGCCTGTATTACATACAGCTGTCATCTCAGAACGGAGGACATGTGACAAACTTAGAAAATTAACTTTTGTCACTAGTGAAGACTCACTGGGCATATTATCTCATTTAAGGTCCTACATTGCGCTATAAGTTAAAGCTTTTTGTTTACTTAGTTGTTTCCCAAACTGTGCCCACAGTTGTTTCTTTTGCATGAGACTGACATTCTGGGAACAGGTCCTGGGAAAGATGGCTTATTCCTTCATTGCCCTTGGCTAGCACTCGCCTCTCGTCAGCATTATTGAGACCCACTAATAAAATCCCTTCAATCGGAAAGCGAAGGTGAACACATTTCAGGGTCAGCAGAACCAAATGGATGACCTAAAACCTTATATAAACGGAAAGTTCTAGCTGGGCCAGGGGCCAATTCATTCTGCTTAGGAAATATCTGTGCTCAGATTGATTGCTTCTCCTCCAGATGATGTACCACATGGTCAGTTGCAAATTCCTTCATGATGTAAGGAGTGAACTGCCAAAAAATAAAAAAATTTTTAAAAAAAGCCTTCTGCATCAGAGGAGGGGGTGCACTGTTCGCTGACAGATTCTCTCCTCTATATCCTAACTTTGGGAGGAAGGGACAGCTGTATATTTCCGGGGCTGGGTTTTTAAGTTCCTCTGATCAGTACATTTCTGTCTGTGCGTCACTGTGCAGATGAGTAACTAGTCTTGCAGACAGAATAGCAGAATACAAAACAGCACCCGCTCACTGACAGCTCTTAGAGTTGCCAGGGTCCTCTTTCAGGTTGTGCAGCAGGACGTTTCATAACAAAGAGGACACTCTACAGTTCTAGTGTTTGCATAAAAGGGATCTCAGATATACAAATGACGCTGGAAGATTACTTAGGAAAGGCATATGGGAGCATTGTCTAACTACCTCTCTTCAATGTCACCAGCTCCTTTTGCTACCAAACTGCCAGGGTTGCTGTTGTCAAACTGACAGATCTAAAGATAAGTTGGGAGGGATTGTCTAGATGAAGGTTAGCCTCTGAGAAAGTCTCAAAGGGATGGTCTTGATTATATTTATTGATATGGCAAGACCCATCTTAATAATGAGCAGAAGGGTCCCTGAGCAGAAGATGGTGACCTGGAGAAAAGCAGAAGAGCTTATCACACATGGATGCCCTCCCTGCATCTGCATCGTGGAAGCTATGGGACCTCTGTTACCTTGGCTTCCCTGCAGTGACGGGCTGTACCCTTGAGCCCTGAGCTGGAGTAAACCTCTTCACCCTTCCCTTGATCTTGCCATGGTGTTTGTCCATTGGACATGCAAATGGTATGCATCTGGTAGAAAAACTAACCTTGAGACTGTGGTCTTAGGCAAGGCCCTGTCCGGTAATGCATTCCTTTAATCTCAGCATTTCAGGAGGTAGAGGCAGGAGGATAAGTAGTTTCCAAATAGCCTTAATTGTGAGAGCGACCAGTCCCAGGGCAGAAGATCCTGAGCTGTATTTGGTGGGGAATTTACTGCATAGTAAATTCAAGGCCAGCCTGAGCTACCTGTGACTTTGTCCTGAACAAATAAGGAAGCTCTAGCTTTACTGCCTACAGAAACATAAACAAGTTTATACCTAACTATGAAATTCTTTCTTTCCATGCCTGTAAAGTCTCAGTTCCTAGAGTTGCACCTTGTCCAACTGCCCTGCTTTTTCCGGATTAATAAATTGAAACGTGCTCAGGATACATGTATGAAAATCATGGTTACAGCCATTTTGAGTTATAATTCAGGGTCTGTGAGATGGTTCAGCTGATAAAATACTCTTTTCATCAAGCTAAAATACCTGAATTTGATCCCCAGATCCCACTTGGTAGAAGAGAGAACCAATTCCCATAAATTGTTTTCTGACTTTCACACTGTACTAAGGCACACACATGTGTGCACACACACACACACACACACACACATACACACACACACACACACACACACACACACACACACACACGGATGGACACACACAAAAAAAACAAGTATGTAAACAGATATACTTAAATGATCATTCAAATCAACTTGCTTTTTAACACAATAAGATACTTTACTGTAGTAGCCGTTTTACAAAAAATATTCTGTTGTCTACCAAACAGAACCTCATAACTGAGGACATACAGTGTACCATAAGGATCATGTGATCTTGTCCCTTCAACATGGTGTAGTCCAGTGTAAAACTCTCAAGTCCAAAACAAAAGCTGGCCACCTATAGTTCAGTTTCTACGTAGAGATGTGATTCATTACCGATGGACTTTTGGTTTTGTTTTAATTTTGCATCTGAAGGCCTTTAGTCATAATGTGTTTTCTCCAGTTCTCCAAGACTCTAAAGCTTCTTATTCATTTATATCCGGCTCCTTCATAGATGTTTGCACCTACCCGGCCACTGACAGCATTTAAGTCTACGAACCCAATGTGCACACTAATGTATTAAATCCACCTTAGCCAGAAATGGGAAATGGTTTATCTCAAAATTATAACACATGCCATGTAGCCCTTATTGGAAATATTTTTGCATATCTGTCATGCACAGAACTGGGACAGCTAGGAGGAGTAAGAAAAGAATCTGGCAGCCAAAACTAATGGCCTTATTCATTACCCACCAGAGGGCAAATTATTTACATGTGTAACAATGCCTTTGAAATACACTCGCCAAGCATCATCATCAATTTCTTTAGATACAAAGGAGGTTCATTTAAATTGTTCTCAGGGCATAAAAACCATTGCCCACAGAGAAGCAGCTGAGATAGCTTCATTCTCAAAACTGAACATTATTAACACGTCAAAATAAATATCAGGCAGAAATATAGCAAGGGGATAGAGTGTCTACAGGCAATGCAGTCTGGACCCTCTGGAAACCAGTCCCAGATGTCCAAAAGCAGCCTTAGACAAAACCAAGCTTAGCGATGCCAATTAGTCTGAGTGGATGTTGTTTTTCTCCTTAGATCTGTTGACAGTGCATTCCAGAAAGTTATTAAGTGTCTTCTTTCATGAGTCATAATTCTTTTTTTATATGTGCTTAAATTCACCATAAACAAGGAAAAGCAGGCACTGTATAAACAGAAGCATTAATAATATAAATCTCACCCAGAGTATAGGAGTAATGCAGCCTGTCTCACGGTCATACATAAATAGCAATGGATGTAGTTTTCCATCTGTCCTCTCTGTGGATTTTTCTCCTTTGGTACAGCTCATCTCTCCTTTTCACCTACTACTTCTTCAGGGCTCTTGATGCAAATGAGTTGGTTAAATGGACTAGTAATAGCTCCACTTCTCATGAGGCCTAGCCAGCCACAACTCTCTCCAGCCACTGAACTTCACTGCCAGTGGGACTTGAAAGCGTAAACTCTCACTCTTTATAAGTGAGTCACTTAGTATGGGGTTTGGAAGCCATTAACATGCATGGTATCCAGCGGGCTATTTATTCAGCCTGTACTTTGAAATGGTCTGGTCAGAACCTGTACTGTCTTCCAGGACTTTCCCACCTCTCTTGTTTTTAACAGAGAGATGGGTAATGGCTCTCAGATGCCCACAGCAATTGAATTCCTGTTTCACGAAAGTCACCAGCTTTACTACAGTATGAGTGCCCTTCTCATTTTCCTCACCATACAGAAAATTCTTTCCAGATACTTCTTTGCTGTGCCACGCTTCAAGGTGAACAAACAATTAACAGAATGGAAAGGAACTGAAACTGTTAGGCTGGGAAGCCTCCGAAAGTCGGAGGGATTGGGAATGGGAGGTTGGGTAATATCAATAAAAGTGAGTAAATCAAGCAGGGTCACTAAACACACACAGACATGCACAGGCACACACGCACTCATACATGCACACACTCACGCATGTACACAAGTACATTTCAACTATACTGACAGAGACTCAGAATGTTTCGCATAAGCTTACACTCAGCTTTCTGTCAGTCAAAATCACTGCAGGACTGCAAGCCAGCTGCCCTTCTCAGTGGACATTTGGTCCTCCCTCACTTGCCAATCATTATTTTGCAGTTAGCGAATACTGTCTTTTTTAGGTTCTGCCCTCAAAATCCTAGTCTCAAACATATGTTTGGGGGTTGGGTTGGGTTGGGTTGGGTTGACCAGTGAGAGATCCTGTTTCAAAAAAGATGGGCAATTCCTGAAGAACAACACTTGAGACTTGTCTTACTTAGTGCTGTGAATAGACACCATGACCAAAGCAACTTTTATAAAGACAAAATTTACTTGGAGCTGGCTTACATGTTCTGAGGTTCAGTCCATGATCATCAAGGTAGGAGCATGGCAGCATCTAGACAGCCTTTGTGCATGAGGAACTGAGAGTTCTACGTCTTCATCTGAAGGTTGCTAGTAGAAAACTGACTTCCTGCTCAACATCATTAGCCATCAGGGAAATGCAAATCAAAACAACCTTGAGATTCCACCTCACACCAACCAGAATGGCTAAGATCAAAAATTCAGATGACAGCAGATGCTGGTGAGGATTCAGAGAAAGAGGAACACTTCTCCACTGCTGGTGGGGTTATAAACTGGTACAACCACTCTGGAAATCAGTCTGGCGATTCCTCAGAAAATTGGATTTAGTACTACCTGAAGACCCAGTTATTCCACTTCTGGGCATCTACCCCAGAGAAGCTCTACCATACAACAAGGGCACATGCACCACATGTTCATAGCAGCCCTATTTATAATAGCCAGAAGCTGGAAAGAACCCAGATGTCCTTCAGTAGATGAATGGATACAAAAATTGTGGTACATTTACACAATGGAGTACTACTCAGCTATCAGAAACAATGACTTTATGAAATTCTTAAGAAAATGGATGCATCTAGAGAATATCATCCTGAGTGAGATAACCCAGTCACAAAAGAACAGACATAATATGCAGTCACTGATAATTGGATACTAACCCCAGAAAGCTCTGAACACCCCAGAAACAACTCACAGACTATATGAAGTTCAAGAAAAACAGTTAAAAAAAAAAAGAAAAAGAAAACCCATTATGCTTAATCTTTACACACCAAGAAAACTTTGACTATTTCCAGGTTACATCCTGTTTTACATGTACTTTATGCTCATTGTAACTAGTAAGATTTTAATGCATACTATCAAACCTTTAAAAAAAAAACAAGTACTGACAAAAATGTATTCACATACTTTTATGCATAAATGCTTAAAATCTGTACATTTATCTTTGTTTTTTAAAATAAAGTTGTTCAGTTTAAAAAAAAAAAAGAGAAAACTGACTTCCAAGAAACTAGGGTGAAGATCTTCTAGTGTGCACGTACACACACACACATACACACACACAAGGAAATGTAGTTTTACTTTTTATCTGTGTACATATAGTGTATGAATATGCATGGGTAAATGTACCTGCTTGGAAGTCAGAGGTCAATATTAGGCATCTTCCTCTCTCCCCCTCTACCTTATTCTTTTAAACATCTCTCCCAGAACCTAGAGCTCACTGACTGGTTAGACTCCCTGTCCAGAAAGACCCAGGAATCTTTCTGTCTTCCACCACCACCACCACAATACTGCGATTACAGGCACATGCCACCATACCTAGCTGATAGCTAGGTGCAGGGGATTAGAACCCAGGTCCTCATGCTTGCATCCTGAGTACGTTGCCCACTGAGCCATCTCCTAGCACTGAAAGAAAAATTTTCTTGTTGGGAGTAAAGAGTCATGTTTCGATATATAACTGCAGCAAACACATTCGGTTTAAGACCTCCTTTCTTTACCAGGAGGCTATACTCATTTAAGCTTCCTAGCCTGGCAGATCGGTGAGCTTCTAAACGTCTTTGTAGTCCTAGACTCTGAAATAAGGAAGAAGCAGGTGGCAAAAGCTTTCTAGATGTGATCCTTTAACATCTTAAACACAACATCCAACCCTGCTTTTCCTCCTCCATCATTTGTCTGGGGAAGAATGTTCCTGGTATCATAACTAACATCTGGTCCATCTTTTTGTTGTTGTTGTTTCTACTTAGAAGAACTGTTAAGCTCAGATTCTTACCACTGTCCTTACCTCATGTCTGATGATAACCACATCAACTTGTCAAAGAAATAGTGCTAGCTGCAATCCCTACTCCTCTGCCAATGTACACCTTTCTCTATGACAATACTTCCACCAGATTCGATAAACTACAGCCTATAGACCAAATCTAACCCACCCCTGCTTTTGGAGAATGAAGTTTTAGTGGAATATACCCATGTTCACTCACTTGTGTATTCTCTACGGCTGCTTTTTTGCTCCACGGTAGCCGAGCTAATTTTGACAGTGATTACAAGGCTCCAACCCTAAAATATTGACTACCCCTTTATAGCCATCCATCCAACTAAACAGGAAGACTAAAATACATATTCTGGTAGCTAATAAACCTAGAGTTCATTATCATTTTGCAAAACAAGAGCAAAGTTAGGGTAAAACCATGCTCTCCCCAGAACATTAGTCTAGGAGTCATGGTCAAAGGCCATGAGCTTTATTTCATCATACAATTAGGCACTGAACAGTTTTTTTAAGTTGAAAAGTAACTCACTGTGGCTAGTTTCTGAACGTCTTCATCTGAGGCTCCCAGAGACGCTAAGCCTATTTCTTGTGAAAACTGAGCAAACTTGGGATCCGCAAGCAGTGGCACGTGTCCCAAGAGTTCATGGCACGTGTCTCTGTGAGGAAACAAAAACAATCACAAACACATGTTACACAACAAGTTTCAAAGTATCACCTGTTGAACAAGACTGAAGACCCTACATATAATCTTATTATATATAATTTATTATATAATATGTTATTTTATAATTACCACTAATCATACCTGAAATGCAGATGTATCATATGATTAATGAGAGGTTAGGCTGGATGAGATGTTATTTCGGGTAAGGTATAAAATCCTGTGTGAGAGACAGCACATATGAGAGGACGTGTGGTCACGTGCCTATGAAGGCCAGGGGCGACCTCTGGCGCTCCGCGCCATTTTTCTTTTTCCTGTTTTTTGAGACAGGGTCTTTCATTGGTCTGAAACTCACCTCATAGACTGGCCTGCCCAGCCAGTGAGCCCCTGCTGTGTCTTCACCACAGTAACCTGACTTTCTTAAACATGGGTTCTGAGCTCAAATTTAGGTCCTCATGTTAAGAGACAAACACTTTGCCAACTGAGACATTTCGTCAGACTGGAAGACAGTACTTTTAATAAAGCAGAATAAAAGCCGTTACTTTTGGGAGACGTGGTCCTGCCCATCAGCCGAGAGAGGCCTGGAACTTGAAATCTTCCCTGATGTGCTTCCTCCGGAAGAAAGCTTCCCCAACAGGCATGACCTTGGGAAGCTGCTTGTTTTTGAGTGTTACTCCATCCTGAGCACATAGTGTCTGTGTTACATAGTTATCCTCCGGACAGCCTTAGCAACCGGAACTTCTTGGTGTGAGATCCTGCAGCGCGGATGGGCAAACCACCAATTCTCTGGCAATTTGTCTATATTATAAACAAAGTCTGACTGAAACATAGCCACGCCCACTTAAACATAGCCACGCCCTCTTAAACACAGCCACGCCCACTTATAGACAGACTGTCTACAGTCCTTGTTGTCAGGAACTGCAGAGTCCAATAGCTGTTGCTGGGATCACAGTTCTGCAAATTCTAAAATAATTGCTCTCTGGCCCTTTAAGAGAGAATGCTTGCTGATTTTAGGCATAAGTAGTAATAAACTAAATTAAATTTGGGCCTGAGGACGCCTTTGAAATTGAGTCTCTGTGTAACAAACTGCAGCCAAACTTGGTACAGAGTAACTGAAAGCCTAATTTGGGAGTAACGGTTTATAACAAATAGCTGAGTCAGAGCCGATTCCGGCAGCTCAAGTTCAATCACAGGTAGCTAGCTGATTCAAATAAGACAATCGCCCGCTATCATCAATTAAGCTGTCCCTGTGGGTCACTTCCATTTTGTGCCCATAATCATTCTATGACCACCTTGCAGCCTTGACTTATTGTGGTTTTAAAGCCCAATTCAGGGATCACAAATAAAAGCCAACTGTGTGTGTGTGTGTGTGTGTGTGTGTGTGTGTGCGCGCGCGCGCGCGCGCGCATTCGAGCATGTTGCTTTCAATTGAACATATTACAGTTTTTTAACTAAATTTTCTGCCTTTTAGTAATAGCAATAAAGCCAAAATTTCAGTTCAGCTTCTCACGATTTCGAAAACCTTGTGCTCATCCTGAATCTGCACAGAGTCCTTGTTAGGCTTCACGTGGCTCTGAGAAACACCAGAGAATCACCTGTTGTCAACAAAGCCGTTTCCTCGGACAGCTGATCGGCTGGGACATGCGCTCCTCCTTTGAGAAGTGCCTTCGGAACATTCTCCCAGTTCTCTGACCTGTACAAGACCCTGGAGATAACAAAAGCCTGCCTTCGTTTATTTGCTTAAGCTTCCATTTGGAACTGGATAAGTGGGCAAGGGATGGGTATGTGTCTAAGGCCGTGGACTTCCTAAAGTTGTTGTCGTGAATAATAAACTGTTTCTTGCTACCAGGCTACACTGAAATTAATTTTCCCATAATTCTCTGAGCATGGATCCAGATGTAGAAAGATTTATGCTCATGACCAAAACTTTTTTTAAGTCCTAAAAGATTACACAGTAACTGAAAGATGTTTCTGAACTCACCCGAGCTTCTCTGAAATGTATTACTTCGTAAGTGCTGTATAACCAAAGTCTGGTGCTACCATCCTTATGGCAAAGATAAAGTTGGATGACCAAATAGTGACTGACAGCAAATGTTATGATTTTGATACTCACATCAAACAGGCAGTCACTCAAACAAATAACCTTGTTCTAACAATTCAAGCTACATGACCAACCTTGTCAAACACTTTACAGACCGACCAGGTTGACTGTTGATAGGCATGTGATAACCCCGCCCCTTTGTTGAGTAAGATGTAATGACCCCACCTCCCTGTCAGCTGAATGGAATAAACACACTCAGCTTTCATGGTACTGCAGCAGCCTCTCCGGCTTTAGTGTGTCTGTGGGTCTGTTTTCTCTTCGTTCCTGCTCTGCCCCAATCTTTGAAGCTCTGCCAGGATGTGGTAAGAAAGAATAAACGGGAGGTTGAGGATGCCAGTCGGTGCTTAAGGCCCTTGCAAAAGGACTTGAGTTTGGATCCCCATCATCCAAGTCAAAAGCCTGGCATCTATAACCCCAGAGTTAGGAGATGGAGATAAGCTTGCCACAACAGTGATGGGGAGTAGTGACCCTATGTCAACCTCTGACCTTCACACACATGCACATGTGCACACACGCTCACTCATGCACATGCACGCACACGCACAGATGCGTGGGTGCACATAGGACAGTATACTGAAGCTTTATGAATCAGAAATATCGCTTAAGGTTTTGTATCATGTTAGTGATGTAACCTTCCCTTGCAAAGAAGCTTCATAATATCCTTTGGATCAACGAGGAAACTTAATCTTCCTGGTTGTCATACTTTAGGTGAAAGAAAGACGGGGCTGGAAGTTCTCTCTTAAAGCTGTGTTCTTTCTGCTCTCTGCTGTTTGAGTTTTACAGATACGGCAGCAGTGAGGACGAAGGCCATGCTTAGCACAAGGACAGAGAGCATAACCCACATGACTAGCATAAGAAAGTCATAGATAGCGCGCCCGAGTCTTTTTCTGCCATTCCCTGGCCTCATGCTTCCAAAGCACTTGAGGGGCCTTTTAAAAAGTACCAAGTTATGACCAGTTCAATCAGGCTTCCTGGGATTGACCAGAAAATCACTTTTTAAAGCTCCCCAGGTGAAAATGAGACCTAGCCCGAGCCGAGACCCATTCTCACCGCTAATGGCACTGGCTGTCTCCCAGCAGGCTTACAAAACAACTAACCAGTGGCTGAGCTGGAGAGATGACTCAGATGTTAAAAGCTAGGCTCACAAACAAACTGCGGTTGAAGGTGCTTGTATGATGTGCGGATGCTAAGCTGATTTCCTCTAAAGTTGCACCATGACCCTGAAGAAGGATGAAAAGCTGAGCGTGAATAACAGGTAACTAATTACTCTTCCACTTGCACTCAATTTGGGCACATGTCCAACACTTCCATCCTGGGAGTGGAGTCTTTGATCTCAGTCCAAGAGTCTACATCAATGCTGAGACTGAGGTCAAGTGTCCTGCCATGGAAAACTCTGGGTACTCCCACATTAGCCTTTGATGTCAATACTAAAACACCCTCCTGATCCTAGAAGAAAGAAGTCGACAATAACGCCGCAGCAGACCAGATATCTTGTCCTGGAAAAAATACTAAGACTGGTATTAGCCCAGTATTAGTAAACCAAGGGAACAAAGAGGCAAGTAAGGATTCCAGGGAATTCTGAAGAGGTGAGATGTTAGATGCATCACGTAGCAGTGTGTGGTCACGCTTACAATCTTGTAATCAGTATAACAGAGTCAGTCATAGCTACAATATATGGGTTGATCTTTTGGGGTAACTTCAAAAAAAACTGAAAGCTTATTTTAGTATTTAATGTAAACTGAAAGGCCTGACATAGAAGGGCAATTTCCCGTGTACCTAGGTAAGAAGAGAGTCCAAAAAATTTGCTTTAAAGTAAAGGTCTGCAGCTGCAGAGGAAAAAAGAAAGAAAGCACACAGAGGCTGACAAACGGCGGTAAGGAATCAATTCCCCTTGGCTAAAAAAAGACCTGTGACCGGGATTTTAAATTAAGGTGCCATTATCAGAAGACAGTAACACACTACAGAAACTTCAAAACCTCTAAGCTCGTTACAATGACAAGGTAAGCAAACTGTATATAGGCTGAAAGAAAGGATAGATTTGGAAGAAGCGAGTTATACAGTATAACGGAGTGAGCTACATTGTTCTATTAAGGATGAAAGCCCGAAGCAAGATGTCTAACGGAACCCTTAACAGACCGTTAGGGATGCCCTCTGCTCTGTTACGAGGAGAAATGATTGTGCCTGATTTCACTACTTTCTGCTCTTCTCTCAGCATCATCCCCATGCAAGAACCCTGAGAAATATTCCCAATGAAAATAGGGATGCAGAAGTCACAGGAACCTTACTTCTCACGGGCCAAGGCTAAGAGGTCCCATATTTCAAGATCAAGAACAAGGTTGTTATCCTTTGAGGCTAGTGGAACATTAAGCTAAACATTGTATCATTCTGTCTCCCATTGTCTTTGACAAAGAGACTTAGCGACAAAGAAGGAGGCATCCAATGAGCAAATGAGCAAAGAATTTAACCAATGAGCAAAGAAAGACGATCAGCATTGCTGGTTTAAAATAAAACAGTTCACTGGATGCTAAGGAACTGGCTCAGCAGTTAACAGCATTTGTGGTTCTTGCAGAGGATCTGGCTTCAATTCCCAGCATCCACATGGTAGCTCCCAGCCATCTAAAGTCCAATTCCAGGGTACCAATATCCTCTCTGGCCTCTGTGAGCATCAGATAGGCATGTTGTACACTTTTATACTTGTAAACAGAAACACTCCGGTGCATGAAATAAACAGATCTGAAGCAATTCTTTAAAAAACCTGTTAGCTATGAAAGGTTCCATTCCCTGAAGTTTCTTTCTGAAGGAGGTAGAGCTGAGGATGCTAGTGGTTTTAGGGGTCTGAAAGGTTCCAGAGTGTGACCTCTTATCCCATTGAGGGTCCTGAGCACCAGGCTCCTCTCAAGTTTTCCTGCCAATTAAAGTCCAGAGGGCTGAAGCCGTGTTGCCTCTCACCCTGACTTCACTAGGCCCTGAGTGTAAAGCACACCAAGGCGCCTCTGCAAGTTGACTTCTCCACAGCTGGACCCCTTAGTATCTAATAAACCTGCTCCCGTCGGGAAACAACAACTATTGCTTTATCTCATCTTATCTCTCTTAAAAGATTCAATTATTTGGTCATAATTGCGCCTGCCAGCGTGGGCTGCTCCCAATCTCTACATCAGCAAACGTCTCTCTCTCTCTCTCTTTTTTTTTCTTTTTCAATTCCTTTTGATGCATTTTCTCCTGAATAATGCTTTTCAGAGCCCTTCACACAAAAGCGCTCTGTTGCCTGCAAACGTAGGACCTTTCAAAACTGTTAGCACTGTAAAACATCATGTCTCTTAAAGGGGAAAAAAAGGGGGGGAGGCTAGTACTGATATCAGACACTAGACTTTTGCTGCTCTAAATTGGAATCTTCTCTGATAAGCCCAGTTAGGAGGATTCTAAAGCCGCTGAGATGGGCCCACAAAGGGGCCCGGGCAAAGCGTCTCCGGGGAATTCTTAAATCACTCTAAAATAGTCGACATCATTTTGCTGCAGGGAAATAAAGGTCCAGGTTGTTATAACGTTCAAATTCAAGATGAGTCTGGCATTTTTTTCTCTCCTCTTATCAGTTTCCAAAGCCGACTCCTCTTGCTCAGTGTTCAACGACTGCTTTTTATTTTTGCCGTAAATGAAAGCCCTTGAGAGGCGGTGAGTAGGTGTGTGAGGCGGGTTCCCCAACCCGAGGCAACGCATAGCATCGGTCCTTTTAAACACGTCTCCGAGGGTTTTGTTTGTTCGGCTTGACAGAAGCCAGACACACTAAATCATAAGACGAAGGGAAAGAGGATAAGAGGGAGAAGTGGGGGGTCTGCCTTGGTGAGAATAAGCAGGAGGGTGAGCTGGGATCCAGAATACAGTATTTCTTCACAGGACATTTCGTGGGAAAGCAGGTCATGTGGGATAAATGTGTGGGGTGCAGAGCAGATTTGCTTTGTTTTTACTGCACTAGGATGATAATGGGGAACTAATTTGGTTTTGAGGCAACCTGTCCGTGGAGGTTGCTAGGCAGTCAGAGTCTCCCTTAGTTCAGATTTAAAATAAATAAGCCAGACCTGGTGGTACACAGCATAGCCTAGGCCATGGGACGTAGAAACAGGAAGGTGAGAAGCTCAAGACTAGCTTCTGCTGGAAAGCAAGTTCAAGACCAGCCCTTGGGCTACATGCGACTGTCTCCAAAAATTGACAAATAAAATCAAGCCCACATAAGTATTTTTGGCGGCTCTTATAATTACTTCACCTGCAGCCCATCAGAGAATATGTAAACAGAAATGTGGCCCTCTTTTTGCAAAGTCACACACTCACATGCTGCCTGGGAGGAAATCTTTACTTTTCCTTCCTTAAGAATCCTAAGGATTTTTAACAGTCTTATTCTTCACTATAGTCTTTTCGGACTATCAATAATGTTACAGATCTCTCTGTGTCTCTGTCTCTCTGTCTGTCTCTGTCTGTGTATGTCTGTGTGTCTGTGTATGAATCTCTGTGTTTGTGCCTCTGTGTGTATGTGTATTCTGTATGTGTTCTGGTGTGTATGTGTCTGTGTTTGTCTGTGTAGGTGTGTCTGGGTATGCCTGTGTGTATTTGTGTGTGTCTCTGTATGTGCCTGTGTGTCTGCATGTCTGACTATGTGTGTCATGTCTGTGTGTCATGTGTGTGTCATGTATGTTATATATATATATATATATATATGTGTCTGTATATGTGTTGTGTGTGTGTCTCCATGTATGTATGTGTCTCTATGTGTGTCTCTGTCTGTCTGTCCATTGTGTATGTTATGTCTGTGCCGTGTGTATGTGTGTTATGTGTGTTTTGTGTGTATCTCTGTGTGTACATGTCTCTATATGTGTCTCTCTATATGTGTCTATCTGTCTGTCTGTTGTGTGTGTTATGTCTGTGCTGTACGTATGTGTGCCTGTGTATGTGCATGTGTCTATGCACGTCTACCTGTGTCTCTGTCTGTCTGTGGTGTGTGTCTGTTATATGCGTGGAGTACTGCATGTGTCAGTGCACATGTGTAGAGGCCTGGGGGAACATCTGTTGCCCTGCAGTATCTCTCTCTACCTATTTCCTTAAGGCTGGTCTTTCACAAACCAGGAGCTAGGCTGGCTACCACAGGCTGTAGTGACCCTCCTCTCTCTGCCCTCACAGGGCTGGGTTTATACACAGCCATGCCCCACTTTTAAATAGGCACTGGAGATATGAATTCATGAGTACCCTTACCTGCTGAGGCATCCTTTGGCTCTGTCTTTCTCTAAAGGGTTTGTTATGTGCTTCATACACACTAGGTACTATATTAGGAGCCACAGTTTAAAAGTAAATAAGGTATGATTTTGGTAAAACACCTTGAGAAGGTTACCTTTATGTTGGCTATCCAAAACTGGCCGTGACCCGAAAGTATTAACTCTCTTTCTACAAAAGAAATAGCTTCCAGAATGACACAGAGTAGAGGCCACAGCGACATTTCCTCTGTCACTAATACCCCTCTACTTCTAGAACATTTCACCTTCCTCATAAAAGCAAGAGAGACTTGAAATCCCCTCCCACTTCACGAAAATTAAACCAGTAATAAGATACACTCTGTAAAAGCAGATACTCTGGGAGTTAGGGGGCTTGTCCCCAGGGTAGCGCTTTGTGCCAGCAAGAGCAAGGCCCTGGGCCTGATCTACCGCTAAAACAGATGTCATTGGTCTTAGTTACTTTTGTATTGCCATGACAAAGTACCATGACAAAGGCAAGTTATAAAAGAAAGCATGCAGTCTGTGGAGCTTGAGGTCCCATGGTCACCATAGTAGGGGACATGGTGGCACGCAGGCACGGTGCTGTAGCAGCATCTGAAAGCTTACATCTGGCACACAGGACACAGGACAGAGAGGAGGGGTTTGGGAGGAGAGCAGTAACTAGGAATTCTATGGGCTTTTGAAACCTCAAGGCCTGCCCCAAAGACACACCTCCTTTAACTAGACCACACCTCCAAATCCTGCCCAAATAGTCCAACCAACTGGGGACCAAGTATTCGAACAAGAGCCTATAGGGCGAAAATCACTCAAACCACTATCAGTGGTGAACATTTTAAAATAAAAAATTTTTTATGATATTTTCTGGAGTCATCTCCTAGGTCGATTTCCCACCCCCCCCCCCACGAAGGCAAATGACTTATCCCTATTCAACAGGACACTGTGCAGTGACAGAGTCCCTCTGTCTGTACTGTGCCATGAAATGGCCACTTGACGTAATAACTACAGAGCATTTGAAATGTGGCTAATGCAGCTGGATATTTGATTTATAACCTTAATTAATTTCACTTAATAACTGCCAGGAGGCATATTTTATCATATTGGTCAACAGAAACCTACTATTTTTTTTTCATCTAGAGAGATGAAGGTTATGAGTCCCTTTCACCTTTAAACAATGTAGAAATACAATGTGTTGAAAGCATGTTTCCATATGTTAAATATTATCACTCATATTGCACTAAATTGAGTTTATGTCTCAGCTTTCATATCTGAGTGAGTTTTGCCCTCTCTCTACTTTTTATTATGAAGGATCTGTAAGCATACCCAGCATAGAGGTCATACCACATGCCTTTTGAGTAGCTAGTGCTGGGACGAGCCTGGCACATGAGAAATGGCCAACTCACCTAAACACAGCAGCTGTTGAAGAGCCGCCACTGCTCCACACCAGGAAGAATCCAAGTGAAACTCGCACCATTCCTAATCTCCACAATCACATTAGGGCTCTGGACCAAATCATGGCTCTGCTCTTTTCAGGTTGTATGACCTTAGGGAAATTACCTGACTCCTCTGAACCTTAGAATCACCATCTGTAAGATGGTGAAGGTCTCACAGACCTCTCCAAATTGGGCGGCCTGATGCCAGACAGATAGAATGTGTGGGGGAGATGTCAGCTTCCTTTGCCTTTCCTCTAATGGCAGTGTCTGTGACGAGCCTACCCACGGGTGTCATTCTTCACACGACAATGAAGAGGCTTGGATGGCGATTACCTCTTTTTTCTCCCTAGAATTCAATCATTTTGAATTTCGTCTTCTGAACTTTCAATTTAAAAATGCAAATATTTCTGAAAAAAAAAAATGCTCCCCAGACATCACTATCCTACACACCTGAAGATGCATAATGAATTCTCCCCGACTCAAGCCAGCTGAAGGAATATGAATTTTCATCCAGGTGTGGTTGCTTCTGAGTGCTCTAATTTTGGATCCTGGGCACCAAACATAGAAGACAATCCTGGGTGTAGAACAGGGACTATGGGGGGGGGGGGGGCTGCTGCTGGAAATCAGCTTTAAAGGAAGGAAAGGGGGAGAGGGACTATGTTATCACAAGCCAGAGCAGCTATCTTCAAAGCGCAAAACTCAGGTTCCAGTGGGCATTTAGGCACAAACCCCGCTTCTCGTTGCACAGGCTTTAAACGATGTAGAGGACTCTTTTAAAGGGACCTTAGTACCATGAAGGGTACTCACGCCCCTGAGACAACGGGCTCTGTAAAAAGTCTTAGGGCTGCTGGTTTGCTTCTAGGCACTTCACAAAACAAGGCACTATGTTTGGAAACCTGGGACTCTGTGCCCAGGAATATCACCCTTTTGCTAAGAATACTCTGGGATTTTATGAGAAGCGTCGGTCTCCATGTGAGCGTAAAGAGGTGCAGAAGGTGACTGGGCCTACTTGGTATTTCTGTCAAGCTTTCTTCTCTCCAAAGATCAAAGCGTTGCTTCATCACACAGCACACAGGGAGGTTAAATGGCTTGCCAGTGTCACACTGAGCACTGAGGGTAAGGCATGAATTGCAGGGCATGGATTCCTGCATGCTTCTGCCTGAGGACAGAGCACACTCGGTCTCCTATGGCTTCAGCATGCTGTCCTGGGGTGCTGTGCCCTTCTTTTTTCAAGTGGCATGGGAGATTTGCCTCCTCATGATAAATGGGGGTTAGGGGATGAGCAGCTTCAACCCTATGAAGATCAAAAGAGAGGGCCACCTTCCAGCAAGCCTGGTAATTGGGACAAGACTAGACCAGAAAGCACAGAGTTAGTCTTTCCAATAGGCACAGAGAGTAGTCAGAGAACAACCAAAGGGGGAAAAAGTCATTTTTGAGTCTTGTATAAACTTTATAATTAGGATTTTGAGAAAACTGTTCGGTTTCAACACATATGGAAGTTCTGATTTTGTGTGTCTATTTATCAAAAGTAGTGGTTAAACCCACAAATTATTATAATCATTGATCCAGTTTATATCCTGGCTTCCCTATTTGTTAATTATGTTACCATGGGCAAATTATTTAACATTTCTCTGCCTCATTTTCCCATTCATAAATTCAAAACAACTCATTTTCAATGAGTTCCTTCATGTTAAATACTTAGAGTGCCCAGCACTGTTAGTAGACACATAAACTATACTTGTTTGCTATTACTAGAAAAAGTATCATTGCTACCATGACATTGGTAATGGTGGTGCCTGTTGAAATCACTAAGATTCAAGAATATTAGGTATGATGGTTTGTATATGCTTGGCCCAGGGAGTAGCACTATTAGGAGGCATGGCCTTGTTGGAGTAGGTGTGTCACTGTGGGTGTGGGCTTTAAAACCCTCATCCTAGCTGCCTAGAAGTCAGTCTTCCACTAGCAGCCTTCAGATGAAGATGTAGCACTCTCAGCTCACCTGCACCATGCCTGCCTGGATGCTTCCATGCTCCCCCCTTGATGACAATGGCTGAACCTCTGACCCTGTAAACCAGCCCCAATTAAATGTTGTCCACAAGTTGCCTTGGTCATGGTGTCTGTTCACAGCAGTAAAACCTTCACTAAGACACAAGTGATGTCAATGTTTTTCAAGACTCTACCACCTTCACTGGCCCTGAGTATATCAAAATTTTTCCTGAGGGAGAAGATGGCTACCAGAGTGGGCATGTGAGCTGTGGGGTGAAAGGCAGGACGGGCAGTCCAGATGTATGTATTAAGCTTTCTGAGAACACACCATCATCTCAGTCACTGCTGCAGCCTTGAACAGCAAGGGGAACAATAGCAAAAAGAAAGCCAGAGTGCTGGGCAGGCTTGGTGCTTTACTTATGTGTCCTCTGAGAAAGAGGAAACTTAAGCACAGTCCCATCTAAATAACTCTTACATTGAGACCAGGCTTAGACCAGTCTTTAGGAAGACTTTATCCTGAAAACACTCATGGTGGCCAGGTTCATGCTTGACCAGCGTGAGAACCCAACGTCCCCAGGAGAGAAGGACAGGAAAGGTAAGACCGGTATCTGTGCTCTGGTTACAGACTTAGCGAGAGGACCGGCCAACCTTTGTAAATGTGAACGTCCACATCCTTACCCGACGCTGTTCTTGTGCAACAAACAACAATTTACATCTGAGCCCCAAGGAAAGAAAAAAAGACCACATCTCTGCCAGCCCTGGGAGAATTCTGTTGTAATAAGCAAGGGCTAAGCTTAAACTGCACTTACTTCCCTTGACATAATAAAAAATATGGTCTGAGATAATTCCCTTTTACTCTTTCTGTTAAGTAGAAACACAGCAGTGATTACAAAAAAAAAAAAAAAAAAAAAAAAAAAAAAAAAAAAAAAAAAAAGCACCACCTAGTTGCAGCAAAACCTTCTGTAGACTCTAAAACAGTTATATTTAAAACTAGCATTAATTGCCCCTAAACTGTTCGACCGTGAGCCAGAAAGGCTGTGTTTGCATTGCACATGCATGCACTTGGGTGTATTATAACAGTAAGCCTGCAGGGCTCATCTATAGCATTGTGACTTATTTCTAATGGCCAAGGGCATGATTTGACAAGCCATGGCACCAGGGCTGCAGTTATGTCCCATGTGTATGTGCCAAAGGAACTATGATCCCAACACAGCACTAAATCCAGCTCCTTGATCTAAGGAGCATATGTTCTGCTGTCTCAAGCACATTCGTACTGCAGATATGCTAAACACAGCATCTAAAACGTCAGATAAAATCTGTAATTGCTAATGCTTTCATGGAGGCATTTTTAAAGAAATTTCTGGTGCATCTGTGCTTCTCTCTTCTACTTCGGCAATGGCTCCCCTCCTGGCTGGTTTTTTTGTCAACCTGACATGAACTACAGTTGTCTAAGAAAAAGCTCGTTTTGGGAGAAAAAAAAAAAGTCTCCAACAGATTTCCTAGAAGCAAGTCTGCAAGGCATTTTCTTGATGAATTCTTGATGTGGCAGGGCCAAGCTCACTGGGGTCAATGCCATCTCTGGGCTTGTACTCCTGGATGGTATGAGAAATCAAAGCAAGCAGGCCATGAGGATCAAGCTGGCAACATTCCTCCATGGCCTCTGCTTCAGTTCCTGACTCCAGGTTCCTGCTTTGAGTTCCTGCCCTGACTTCACTTGACAAAATGAACCCTTTCCAAGTTGTTTGACGGGCATTTTTTTATCACAGCAACAGAAAGCAAACTAAGTTATACCTCTTCTGGAAAAGCATATGGCACAGGCTTGAACTAACAATGCCAAAGTGTTTTATATTTTAAATTCTGGTTGCCCTTCTCTGAAAAAAAAAAATGGAAATTACTTTAGGAAGTCAGACTCTGGCTATGATTCTCACACTGTTGTAAAGAATGTTTACATTCTAGGGGGCACAAGACATTGAGCCATAAGACACCTCTCTCTCCATCCATATATTTGGACCATGGCAGGCTTAGCCTATATTGAAGAGAACAAGTCTATATTATTAATATAGAGAGACATGTAGCAATAATTTGGAAAGTAGAACCTTCCTCGCCTGACTGCTTCCGTGTCCTCGACCTCAATCAATTTATTCAGCATCTCAAGAAGGGTGGTATAGCAATTTGAACAAGAATGTCTCCCATAGTCTCGGGCATTTGGACACTTGGTCCCCAGTTGGTAGCACTGTTTGGTGATGTTTTGGTGGTACAGACTTGTTGGAGATAGTATGTCACTTGAGGTAGGATTTCAGCTCTCTGCTTCATGCTATGGTAAAGGACATGAGCCCTTAGAATTAATTTTTAGCCACCATAACTACTGTTTGCCATCATGACTACCCATAACAGACTTATCTCTTCAGAGCCATTGACAAAAAAAAAAATACCCTTCTTCTATAAGTTGCCACAGGAACAAAAATGTGACTAATGCAGGCGTGGATTATGAGTCTAGGGGATGTTTTAACTGTAATTCTTATTAAAGAACTCTTCATTTCTGCAGTATCACTGGCTACAGTGACAACTAATAGAATTACAAATCATATACACATGTAAATGTATACATGCAAATGAAATTACCAGTATTCAACATCTACTTAGCATAGGATACGTTAAAGAACAGGAACCTCCAAAGAATCAAGACTGCAATCCCACTGGAATGAATTAGCAAGGAAAATTAAAAAAAAGGGGGGGGGGGGGCAAATGAACTAAAACAGACACAAAGGAGAAGAACCAACAGAGCAACTGAAAAGTCAAATGTCTCTCCAAGAACCAGAAACCTGATGTAAGAGACCAGACCCAAGTAAGATGCTTGGAGGGCCAGGGGTGGGGGAAGATTCTCTTTCCAACTTCAACAACTTCCTCAACTGAATCAACTCCCAAATCTGCCACCCATCCCCACAAGACTTTACTGACAAATCTAGATGTTCCCTAACTTCCTAGTACAGTTGTTTCCCTGGGGAAGAAGCTCCTACCTACTTCAGTGTCACTCACTGTGGTGGTTTGAGTACTTGGCACCCAGTTAGAGAAATTGCCTGGGAAGAATTAGAAGGTGTGGCATTTTGTTAAGTGGGTGTGTCACTGAGGGTGGGTTTGGAGATATCAAAAGCCCAAGCCAAGCCCAGTCTCTCCGTCCCTGTCTCTGTCTCTCCCCCTATCTCTCTCTGGGTGTGTCTCTCTATGTCTATCTATTTGACTATTTGACTGTCTCTCTGACTGTCTGTCTCCAACTTTTGGATAACATGTGAGTTCTCAGCTACTTCTTCAGCACCATATCTGCCTGCTGCAATGCTCCCCATTAGAATGGTTATGAGCTAAACCTCTGAAACTTTAAGACAACCCCCAATTAAATGCTTCCTCTTATAAGTTGCCTTAGTCATAGTGCCTCTTTACAGCCATATACCAGCAACTACAACACCCACACACATACTGACACACCAGCCCCTTAGACACCTCCACCAAAATGCAAGGCAGAAATTGTCATTATCATAAGCTTTGTTCTAAGTTTCTACCTTAATATTTAACATGGCTCAGGTATAATTTTGAATATAGCTTGAGGTGAATTGTTTGTAAGGCAGGCAAATCTCTTTTTTAACCTTCAACATAAAACAATATTTAAAATTAGTTACAGTACTGGTTGGTTTTGTGTCTCAACTTGACACAATCAGAGAGGAATGGTTCTCAGTTGAGGAAATGCCTCCAAAAACTTTAAAATATTTTGTCAATTAGTGATCAATAGGAGGAGGGCCCAGTCTATCACTGGTAGTGCCATTCCTGGGCTGGTGGTCCTGCGTGCTATTAGAAAGTAGACTGAACAAGTCATGTGAAACAAACCAATAAGCAACACCGTCCATGGCTTCTGCATCAGCTCCTACCTCCAGATCCTGCCCTGTTTGAGTTCCTACCCTGACTTCCTTCAGTGATGGACCATGATGTGGGAGTGTAAGCCTTTCCTCCTCAACTTGCTTTTTGGTCATAGTGTTTATCACAGTAATAGAAGCCCTAACTAAAACAGTTACCCAGAGACTAAAACAAACACATTTTTAACACCCTATGACATACATCTGGGTCTCTTTCTGCTTACCCTACCTCATCTCTTTCTCTTTAAGGGATTATAGAGGCAACCTTCACACTTCCTTAGCTCCTTTTCCTCAGCTCCATAATAGCTGCCTTTTCTCCTAAAACTATCGTGCTAAAAGTAAAGCAAATCACCATAATGGGTTGTTCCCTAATAGGGATTTTTTAAAAATTAAAGAATTTGCTAATCAAGATGCCCTAGCATTACAGCCTCTATTGGTGTTGGAAACACTGCCAGTGTTCCAAAGGCTGAAACTGAGCTGAATCCAATGGATTTCGATAGAGTTGCTCCAGGCAGAATGAACCTCCTTGCTTGCCTTTCACAGAAGGCTGAGACTCTTTCTCTGTCTCCCTGTCTTTCTTTCTCTGTCTCTCTGTGTGTGTCTCTCTCTGTGTGTGTCTCTGTCTCTCTCTCCATCTCTCTTTTTTCCTCTCCCTTTTCCTCCCCCCCAACCCCCCCCCCACGGAGCATTTTAGAGGAGCTAGTTAATGGTTTGATAAGATCAGATTCTCTCGTGTGTGTGTGTGTGTGTGTGTGTGTGTGTGTGTGTGTGTGTGTATGAAGATTAACAAAATTAAATGAAGAAATGCTAGTTTTAGGTCTTTATGTTAAGAAGACAAGCATCTACAGGTGGTGTCTGAAGGGAAGAGACGCGCAGTCATTGGCAGAAGTTAGATCTCTTATTCTTGCAGTATTTATTAACCCAAGTGAATGTTACCCTCTGGGTGCACCACGTAGTTTTCTGCAAATGGGAAGGGTGTCCAATAAGAATACTCTTGACAACTAATGGGTGGTGCCTACCAATTTCCCTACATGTCTCAAAATACACAGGACATTTCCCCATACACAGCAGCAGCAGCCACAAATTGCCAATAAAGTCTGTCCAAAAAAAAAAAAGATGGAGTGGCCAGAGGTAAAACATGGCGAAGCCCACAGATAAAATTCAGACCAGGAAGCCTTAAAGAGGACTTCAAAACCCTCGCTGTGTCATATAAATTATGTTCATATGTCACTGTCCTCTGACTCTCTGAACCCTTCTCTCTCATTTCACTGTGTGAGAGGCATAATCTTGCTAAAATAATTAACTGACCAATTAATATATTTGTAAAGGAAATTATTTGTTCATATTGATACTTCATTAATCACAGCATTATTTGGGATCACAGCTGATCAAAGAGTGCAACTAGCCTACCCTGAGGAACAGATCCGTAGCCTGAGGCACTGCTGGAATAAAAAGCAAGCATCCTTGCACTCCTGGTGTATTAGTGACCTTCAGTCTAAGCATAAACAAATGGAAAGCCAGGAATCACTGATTCAACAGACTTGTCTACAGTGCTACAGGCTGCAAAGACTGTTCCCAAGGAAGCGAGCCAATAAGTCACTGCATTTTTAATTCAAGTCTTATTGCCTGTCCAAGTTCAAAGAACCCAGAGTCTTTAAAATGCAAAATTTGGAACTGGATATATAACTCAATTGGTTGGTTGCTTGATTAGCATATGTGAGGCCTGTATTTGATCCCTAGCATTGCATAAATTGGGCCAAGTAATGAATGTCTGTAATTCCAGCACTTGACAGGTGAGGGCAGGGACACCAGAAGTTCAAGGTCACTCTGATCTACATGGTGAGATAAAGGCCAGGAGCCTATGAACATGAGACCCTGTCTTAAATGAATAAATGAATGAATGAATAAATGAATAATTAAATAAATAAATAAATGAATAAATAAATAAACAATAAGTTACTCAGCATTTAGGGGAGGGACAAGAAGATTGGAAGTTCAAAGCCATCTTTGGCTACATGAGAAATTCAAAACAAGCCAGGGCTATATGAAAACCAGTCTAAGAGTGGAGCCTGGCCCAACTGCCAGCCGGAAAGGCGGCTCGTACAGGCTGAGCAACTGGTGAGTGGGAGACCTAGGCTGCTGGGGAGCAGAGGGATCTCTGCGGAGTGCACACGGAAAGGGCACCCCCTGCCCTGACCTGCCCTGTCCTCCCCGATCCAGTGACCGGGAACAGATCTTAGGAACTTCTGTTCCCACCCAAAGACGACTTCAGGACGCAGAGCGGAGCCTGGCCCACCTGCCAGCCGGAAAGGTGGCTCGGAGAGGCTGAGCATCTGTGACCAAGAACAGATCTTAGGAACGTCTGTTTCCACCCGGAGGCGACTTCAGGACGCAGAGCGGAGCCTGGCCCAGCTGCCACCCGGAACCTGGGCTGCCTGGGAGTAGAGAGATCTCTGCAGAGTGCACACGAAAAGTGTACCAGGGACACAGACCAGATACAAGGGAAAGGCAAGAACATATCACTGACAACAAAATGGCAAGAGGAAAGAGAAAGAGTATATCCCAAGGAAACCAAGACAATCTAGCAACACCAGAACCGAGCTCTCCAATAGTAGCAAACATCGGAATTCCAAACACTCCAGAAAAAGAAGACACAGACCTGAAATCATGCCTCAAGACGCTGATAGAGTTACTTAAATAAGAAAGGGAGGAAAAGCAAAAAGATTCAGAAGCTTTTAAAGAAGAAACAAGAAAAACACACAAAGAACTCAAAGAACGAGAGGAGAACAGAACCAAAGAAATAAAGGAATGGAAAAGGGAAATTAAAACAGAAATTGACACAATAAAGAAAGCGCTAAAAGAGATAACCCTAGAGTCAGAACACCAAAAAAAGAAATCAGGAGTCACAGAAGCAAGCATTTCCAACAGATTACAAGAGATCGAGGAGAGAATCTCGGGGGCAGAAGACAACATTGCAAACATAGACAAAACAGCCAGAGAAGATGCAAAAAACAAAAAGCTCCTAACCCAAAATGTCCAGGAAATACAAGACACAATGAGAAGACCGAACCTAAGGATAATAGGAATAGAAGAGGGAGAAGAGTATCAACTAAGAGGCACAGTAAATATCTTCAACAAAATCATAGAAGAAAACTTCCCTACCCTCAAGAATGAGATGACCACGAGCATAAAAGAAGCCTTCAGAACTCCAAATAGGTTGGACAAGAAAAGAAATACCTCCCGACACATAATAGTAAAAACATCAAGTGCCCAAAGTAAAGAAAGAATACTAAAAGCAGTAAGGAAAAAAGGTCAGGTAACATATAAAGGCAGACCAATCAGACTCACACCCGATTTCTCAACAGAGACTATGAAAGCTAGAAGAGCCTGGACAGACATCATGCACTCCTTAAGAGAGCACAAGTGCCAGCCCAAGCTGCTATACCCAGCAAAACTATCAATCACCATCGATGGAGAGACAAAGATATTTCAAGACAAATCAAAATTCACACAATATCTGACCACAAACCCAGCACTACAACGAATTATAGGTGGAAAACCCAATACAAGGAGGGAAAATACAGCCTAGTAAAAACAAGAAAACTCCTAAACAAGAAAACTAAAAGAAGAAAAAAACACAGACACAACTCAACCCAAAAAAGCAAAAATGGCAGGAAACAGAAACAATTATTCCTTGATATCTATTAACATAAATGGTCTCAACTCCCCCAATAAAGAGACATAGACTATCAGACTGGATACATAAACAAAATCCAGCCTTTTGCTGCATACAGGAAACTCATCTCAGAGACAGAGACAGACACTATCTCAGAGTAAAAGGGTGGGAAAAAAACTTCCAAGCAAACAGCTCCAAGAAGCAAGCTGGAGTGGCTATTCTAATATCGAATAAAGTAAATTTCCAACCAAAAGTTATCAAAAAAGATAAGGAAGGACACTTTTTACTCATTACCGGGGAAATCTGTCAGGAGGAACTCTCAATCCTTAACATATATGCTCCAAATAAAAAATCACCCACATTCATAAAAGAAACTCTACTAAAGCTCAAAAAATACATTTCACCCCACACAATAATAGTGGGAGACTTTAATACCCCACTCTCACCAATGGACAGATCAGGGAAACAGAAACTGAACAAGAACACTGCAAAACTAGCAGAGACTTTGAACCAACTAGAATTAATAGATATATACAGAACATACTATCCTAAAGTAAAAGAATACACCTTCTTCTCACCACCCCATGGCACCTTCTCGAAAATTGACCACATAATTGGACACAGAACGAGCCTTCATCGATATAAGAAGATTGAAATACTCCCATGCATCCTCTCAGATCACCATGGTCTACGGCTGGTCTTTAACAACAACAAAGACAACAAAATGCCCACATACACATGGAAACTAAACAACGCTCTGTTAAAGGATAGCAGGGTCAAAGAAGAAATAAAGAAAGAAATTAAGGACTTTCTAGAATTCAACGAAAACGATAACACAACATACCCAAACCTATGGGATGCAATGAAAGCAGTATTGAGAGGAAAACTCATAGCCCTAAGTGCTTCCAAAAAGAAACTGGAGAGAGCTCACATCAGCAACCTGACAGCACAGCTAAAAGCCCTAGAACAAAAGGAAGTAGATATACCCAAAAAGAGTAGACAGCAAGAAATAATCAAAATTAGGGCAGAAATAGACCAAATAGAAACAAAAAGAACCATTGAAAAAAATCAACAAAACAAAGAGTTGGTTCTTTGAGAAAATCAACAAGATTGATAAACCCCTAGCCAGACTAACTAAAGGGCAAAGAGAGAGTATCCAAATTAACAAAATCAGAAAGGAAAGTGGTGACATAACAACTGAAACTAAGGAAATTCAAGAAATCATCAGATCCTACTACAAAAACTTATACTCCACAAAATTGGAAAATCTGGAGGAAATGGACGAATTCCTAGAAAGATACAAGGTCCCGAAGTTTAACCAGGACCAAGTAAACCATCTAAATAACCCTATAACACTTAAAGAAATAGAAGAAGTCATCAAAAGCCTCCCAACCAAAAAAAGCCCAGGTCCAGACGGGTTCAGTGCAGAATTTTATGAGACATTTAATGGGGATATAACACCAATATTCGCCAAACTATTCCAAAAGATAGAATCAGATGGAATATTACCCAACTCATTTTTTGTGGCTACAATAACCCTCATACCTAAGCCACACAAAAACCCTACAAGGAAAGAGAACTTCAGACCAATCTCACTTATGAACATTGATGCAAAAATACTCAACAAAATCCTTGCAAACCGAATCCAAGAACACATCAAAACGATCATTCATCATGACCAAGTAGGCTTCATCCCTGGGATGCAGGGATGGTTTAACATAAGGAAATCCATCAATGTAATCCACCATATAAACAAACTTAAAGACCAAAATCACATGGTCATCTCACTAGATGCTGAGAAAGCATTCGACAAAATCCAACACCCCTTCATGTTAAAAGTCCTGGAAAGAACAGGAATCCAAGGCCCATATTTAAACATAATAAAAGCAATATACAGCAAACCAACAGCCAACATCAAACTTAATGGCGAGAAACTTAAAGCAATCCCACTAAAATCAGGGACTCGACAAGGCTGCCCACTCTCCCCCTACCTATTCAACATAGTACTGGAAGTCCTGGCTGGAGCAATTAGACAGCAAAAGGAGATCAAGGGGATACAAATCAGAAAGGAAGAGATAAAAACATCACTCTTTGCTGATGACATGATAGTGTACTTGAGTGACCCCAAAAATTCCACCAGAGAACTCCTACAGCTGATAAACAAGTTCAGCAAAGTGGCCAGATACAAAATTAACTCAAACAAATCAGTAGCCTTCCTATACTCAAAGGACAAACATGTGGAGAAAGAAATTAGGGAAAAGGTACCCTTCACAATCATTACAAAAACTATGAAATACCTTGGTGTGACTCTAACTAAGGAAGTGAAGGACCTGTATGACAAGAACTTCAAACCTCTAAAGAAAGAAATTGAGGAGGATCTCAGAAAATGGAAAGATCTCCCATGCTCATGAATTGGAAAGATCAACATCTTAAAAATGGCCATCCTACCAAAAGCAATCTACAGATTCAATGCAATCCCCATCAAAATTCCAACCCAGTTCTTCATGGAATTGGAAAGATCAATGTGCAATTTCATATGGAATAACAAAAGACCTAGAATAGCGAAATCCATCCTCAACAACAAAAAAACATCTGCGGGAATCACTATCCCTGACCTCAAGCTATATTACAAGGCAATTGTGCTGAAAACTGCATGGTACTGGTACAGAAATAGGCAGGTGGATCAATGGAATAGAATAGAAGATCCAGAAATGAGCCCTCATGTATATGGTCACCTGATTTTTGACAAAGGAGCAGTAAACATTCAATGGAAAAAGGACAGCCTGTTCAACAAATGGTGCTGGTCCAACTGGCACTCAACATGCAAAAGAATGAAAATAGACCCGTTTTTATCTACTTGTACAAAGCTCAAGTGTAAGTGGATTAAAGATCTCCACATTAAACCAGATACACTGAAACTATTAGATGAGAAAGTAGGGAAAACCTTAGAACACATAGGCACAGGAGAAAATTTCCTGAACAAAACACCAATGGCTCAAGCTCTAAGGTCAAAGATTAACAAATGGGACTTAATGAGATTGCAAAGTTTCTGTAAGGCTAAGGACATCGTCAAGAAAACAAAACGGCAACCAACAGAATGGGAAAAGATATTTACCAACACCACATCAGATAGAGGCCTAATATCCAAGGTGTACAAGGAACTCAAAAAGCTAGACACCAGAGAATCAGAGCTAAACAAATTATTTTCAGTTGAGGAACACCGAATGGCGGAGAAACATCTGAGGAAGTGCTCAACATCCTTAGCCATCAGGAAAATGCAAATCAAAACAACCCTAAGATTCCACCTCACACCAGTCAGTTTGGCCAAGATCCAAAACTCAGATGACAGCAGATGCTGGCGAGGCTGCGGAGAAAGAGGAACACTTCTCCACTGTTGGTGGGGTTGCAAGCTAATACAACCATTCTGGAATTCTGTCTGGCGATACCTCAGAAAATTGGATATAGTACTACCTGAAGACCCAGCTATTCCACTTCTGGGCATATACCCCAGAGACACTTTAATACACAACAAAGATATATGCACCACAATGTTCATAGCAGCTCTATTTATAATAGCCAGAAGCTGGAAGGAACCCAGATGTCCTTCAGAAGATGAATGGATACAAAAATTGTGGTATATATACACAATGGAATACTACTCAGCCACCAGAAACAATGACTTAACCAAATTCTTAAGAAAATGGCTGCATCTAGAGAAGATCATCTTGAGTGAGATAACCCAGTCACAAAAGAACAGACATAATATGCAGTCACTGATAGTGGGATGCTAACCCCAGAGGCTTGCACTCCCCCAGAAACAACTCACAGTATGAAGTTCAAGAAATAAAGAAAACAAAAAATATACATATATTCACAAAACAAGAAGACTTTGACTATTTCCATGTTGCGTTTTGTTTTGCATGTACTTTACGCTTATTGCAACTAGTAGGTTTTCAATGCATACTGTCAAGCCCTTGAAAAAAATCAAGTACTGACTAAAAAATATATTCACATTGTTTTATGTAAAATTTATTTTAATGTCTGAAAAAACAGTACTGACAAAAATGTATAATTTTAAGCAAAAAATGTTTAAAATCTGTACATTTATCTTTGTTTTGCAAAATAAAGTCATTTAAATAAAAAAAAAAAGAAAACCAGTCTAAGAAAGAGAGAAAAAAATGAAAGAAAGAGAGAGAGGGAGGAAGGAAGAAAGGAAGCAAGGAAGGAAGGAAGGAAGGAAGGAAGGAAGGAAGGAAGGAAGTAGGGGTTCAATGTTTGTGCTACAATCCATATAACCACAGAGGTTAGGAACCTAATAAAGGATGGGGGGAAGCGGAGGTTCTCCCAAGGACGTGGGTATAGAATGTATTGGTATGGAGAGACTAAAGTGGGGGATCAAATGAGGAAGGAATAGAAGAGAGGGACAAGCAAGCGAATATGGGAAGTGACAACAAACACTAGGGGCCATTTGAAAGCCCACTGAAAACCTATTACTGAAGAAGAATCCTAAAATATATGAATATATGATAGAAATCTAGAGTCACCAAATAATAGAGGAGAGAATGCTCCAACTAGATATCTTATACCACAAAGGGAAGTCCTCAGTAGCAGGAATGGGCTCTATCTAGTTGCGTTGTTGGCTAAAGGGGCCTCATGGAAACTCCTAAACATCTCAGACTATTGCCAAGTCTATTGGTTACTCTCTACAAACTGATGTTAAGGCCCTATTGCTGAAGACAACACTTACATATCTTATTGAACATAAAGAAGTCAAGCCAGTGTCTAACTAGAGGCTTCACTCTTACTGCTCAGCACTAATGATTGTGGAATGTACTCTGCATGCCAGCAGAGAAGAAATAGAATTGCCAGTTGAGCTACAAACTCTGTGACCTACAATTGTTATGTTCCTGCACAATGTCGGAGTAACCAGTCACTCTTGGATTGAATTTAAGGCCCACTCCATATGACAGAACCATGTCCGACTCTGCCAGTGTAGCAGAGAACCTGACACCAATAGGCCATGGGCTGAGGGGGAAATCTGCTATTATTATCCTGCTAAAGAAACTTGGTAATAAAATGACTTATAGTGACATTCTGCTATGTCCATAAATCAGTGCCTTGCTCGGCCATCATTAGAAAGACATCTTGCAATGGATGGGAAGTAACACATAGATCCACAACTTAACAGGGTGACATAGCAAGAGATATTGAACTATCCAGTCTTAAATGAAATGTCTTCACCAAACTCTCCCCTCCGGGGTAAGGAAATTATGCAGAAAAGGAGTCAAAAAGATGTTAAGAGCCAGGGAAGACAAATGATGCTAAGAGTGTTCTCCGGACATAATGGAATTGATCTGCATATAAGTTCCCAGAGTTTGTAGCAGCATTCATAAGCACTTCACAAGACCAAACCAGACAGGTTCTCAGGGCTAAGAGGGAGACGCTGACATGGCCTGCCCCTCAACCAAGAAGTTATTTACAGTTGGTACCCACTTGCAAAGGAAGTTCAGTTTTATCCAGTGAAGACTCACTGACTATATTAATCATGATTGGGGGTAGACTTCATGCTCAAGAGGAGATGGCCAATCTAAAATGAATTCAATAATATTTTTGTAAACATTTTGCCTCATCTAGTTTTGCTTGGACATTTTTTGTCTTATTGGCCCATTGCTTGTATACTTTGGTTTCTGATTTTGTGTGTTTATAGAGTTGTGTGTCTATTGTCTGTGTGTGTGTTTCTTGGTTTGTTTTTTCATGTTTGATTGTCTTTTATTATTTGGGTTTTTTTTTAAGGAAAAAGAGAAAGGACATGGAATTGGGTGGATAGAGAGCTTCTGGGAGGAGCTGAGAAAGAGAAAAAGTATGATCAGAATATATTACATGAAAACAGTCTTCTCCATAAAATAAGATAAAAATAGAAGCTAAGGGAAAGGCAGAAGAGGGATAGAATCCTCAGCAGTTTTAAGCACACTCATTGCTCTTGCAGAGGACAGTGTTAGGATTCTCTGTACCCACATGGATGCTCATAGCCGTCTGTAACTCCAGTTCCAAGGGTTCTGGTGCCCTCTTCTAGCCTCTGTTCTTTATTAAAATTAATGAAGTAAATATATATTTAAAGAGGAATGCATATAAACAAGCCAAAACATGTGTGTGTGTGTGTGTGTGTGTGTGTGTGTGTGTGTGTGTGTGTGTTGAAAGTTGTGATGCAAAATGTACTTTATCTAGACTGATTAGACATCTTCTAATGGTCTTTTTTCTCAGGTAAGGCGTCTTTGTTGCTTTCCTTCCCATTTCTACCTGGGTCTTCACAGCTCACCTTTGTCTCATTAATGTGGCCTCCAGCACCACAGTTCAACAACTGGGGCTGTAATTTAGAGGCAGAGAACAGGCACCAAATGCAGTGACTGAGTTGAACCTCACAGATTGGAGAATCTGCCCTCTTGATGGTTTTCAATTGAGAAAATGGGATTTCATTATAAAGACAAAGCCTGCGAAAGTGGCTGGGCAGAAAAGGGCACTTCCTGTACAGTGTTTTATGGGTCCAAACCGCATGGCTAAGAGGAGACTGGATTTTGTGACCTGCAAGGATTAAAAAAAGCTCTACAGAAAATTTATTCTGCATAGTGTATCTCTGGAAGGATATAATAGAAACCACTATCAGGAGTGACCTCTGGACAGGGATGAATTCCAAGCCCTATATGTGTATCCTGTGTATATGTGTATCCATTTTTATGAAATAATAATTTTAAACAAATAAATATTATTAAAATTAAGGCTGAGGAGATAGCATAATCCCTAAAGCCTTGCCACACAAGCATTAGGATCCCAAGGTGAATGACACCTGAGGTAGAATGACACTTAGGGTCACCCTTCACACCTATACACCTATACATACTTACAAACATACAAACATACACATAGACTACACAATCAAAACCCGAGCACCAGATTTGTGGATCTCTAATTTCTATTCCACAGCTCAGTCTCCACTTGTCTGCATGTCCACAGGAGTCCTGTAATACTCCTGTAATTTAAAAGGGACGTTCTCCAAAAGCCAGGAAAGGCAGAAGTGATACAGTGTCTTCTGGCTGGACACATGAGCTCATGGCAACTATGATCATATGCACAGAGTCAAGCCAATCAATAGCCTCACATAGAGAGGGAAGGAGTTCATGAGTCATCTTCAGTTATAGGTTGGGGGAAGACTCTGTTGTCTTTAAGGGTGTGACCTCTGGTATAGCCACTAGATTTAGGAATATCTGGGCATCACCAATTGGATTTAATGGGTTATAAAGACAGAGAAGAAACAAAGTTAAGAAGGTAGAGGGGTAGGAAGGGATTTGGGAGGAAGTATGAGGAAAATGGGGGGGTTATGATCAAAATACATTAAATTAAATAATTGAATTATAAAATATTCACAGTCTCAATTCTTTATAATACAATCTTCAAATTTACTCAACTCCAGAACTAAGGTCTTCTTCATCAGGAAATTCCAACTCTGAGCACCTCAAAGATAGCATATTCCAGTCCAATTCTCTTCCTCATTTCCTCTTTCCCCCAAGACTTCTCTTCTGATATTCTTAATAATTGCATGAATAACATGTCATTTACCTTTTCAATAGAAGCCTTGCCACGCATTACCTTGGGGGGTGGGAGGATGTCCTCCCTCTCCTTGTCTTTAACTCCAGTCACAAAATACTATTAAACCCTTTCCTATGTGGCTAAGAGAACATCAAATCGACATCCTCTTGTACTATTGCACGGACTTTTTTCTATCTCAACACATAATATGGAACATAGGAACAGCTCCCAGGGACTAACCCTTCTTCTTTATTATTCTCCACACATCTGCAGTCCCTGGTCATCTTTCTCAAACACAAATACCCCAGCATGCTTCAGGACCGTGGATAGTTCCCCAGTGCCTCGGGAAAACCAAGCCTGTTTGTCCTACTTTGACAAATAACTATAATGTGTTCTGATGATTGCACCTCTCTGTAAGCTGTGCCCTAGCCACTCTTGTCTATGAAACCTGCTTTGATACCTTCTGAATGCTCCACAACTTTGTGTTTGCTGTTCCCTTGGCTTGGAAAGTCTTCTTTTCTCTCTTCATGGGACCTTGTCCAAAAATGAGCTCTCTGCTCACCATTCCTGAATTCTATTCTGGTTCTACCTTCTCTAAATGATTCTGTCCTCTAGAATCCTCTAATGCTTTGCATATACCCAAGAAATAACCCTAAACAAATTCTTTTCTGATTATTTGTGCTTCTATTTTCCCTGCCCGAATGTCAACTACCTTGAAAAACAAAAACAAAAACAAAACTATATTTTCTTCACCTCTTTAAACTGGCTGCACCTCCCTGCTAATACTGCACATAAATATTGCTGAATGGATCGGCTAAAAGTACCTTGGTAAAAATGTAACACATTATCCCCAAATTTTATAGACTTCTGCGGCTAAAATCTCATTTCTTGGGCCTCTTTTTGTGCATGCCTATTGGCACGCTATCACCCGTCTCAGGAGGGCCAGTTATTCAAAGAGAGCTAACAAAGTGCCTGCTATTTGTAAACAGGGCCATTTGTAAACCCTCAGGGCTAGATTTAGAGATTGCCTTTCTAACTCTGACAATGCTCCTTTGAGCACTCCAGTATAAGAAGCATTTCTTTTCCAAATGTCTGGAGTCCTATAAGTAACCTTTGTTTATCCTAAAACACTTTCAGAGAAGCTGAACAGAGCTTTTAAAAAAAAAATGAAGTGACCCTACGGGGACCCACCTGGCCAGCAGATCGTGCCTGCCTAGGTGGGGGATGGGGGCTCCAGAAGCTTAGCTCTAATCCCTGCCCACCTTGGAGGCTATCAGCCACTTAACTGCTTGGACCTGGAGGGCTCTCTGCTCCCCAGTGAAGACCTTGGCAGTCCATTAATCATGCGCTTATTCAAGTACAACACCATCATAAGCAAAGTGATAACTCGAGAACCTTGAAGAACAGTGGGCAAGAAATTAGCCTAAGACGAAAGGGGGGGGGGGCAAGGCACTCATCTGAACAGAGCCCAGGGAAGCAGACAACCATGGCGGCTCCCAGCCTCAGGATCTTTCCTTCTCTGCTCTTTCTCTGGCTTAGAATTCTCTACCCTCAAATGTTTACATTCAGATCTCTGCTCTAATGTCATCTGCCAATGGAGTACCCGGGGGACCCACAGCAAAATGTAAAGCAAGAGTTTCTCTATATCACCCTGCTGCTCCATCAGCCTTTGGGTACCTACCAGCACTCACTGGTGCTACTGATACTTGCCACCTGTCTGTTTACACACTAACCATTGCTTCCCATCAGGCCAGCCAGGGGCAGCAGGGTTTTGTCTCATTCCCAAACTACCCAAGCACATAGGTGTTTCCCAATAAATCCAATGTATACTGCACTTTTAAGCATGGCATGTAGAATACAGGGCATCTGGCACTTGTAGACTGTAGAATCAGATATGGGATAGAGCTGCTTAACACGTAGGGATTCAAAGTCCCTACCCCACCCCCAGTGCCCACCCATGATGTCATCATAGGAAACAACCACAGTGCTTCTCTGTGTGCTCTTCCCTCTCTTACTTCTCTGCAACACTAAATGTTCTGCTTGAGCCTGTCTGCATGGCTGATGAGAAAGGGAGGGAAACATCAGAACACAGTTGGGACACATGTGTCTCTCACTGGGAGGCTTCCCTTGGGTTCAGGAGGTTGGGGTTCCATGCAGACATCACAGCATATGCCCCCCTTTCTTTTCTTTCTTTTCTTTTTTTTTTTTCTTTGTTAATTCTTGAACTCAGAATTCTATTATGTGCCTTCTGCAGTCTTAGCTCCCTGAATGTTCTGTTGTTTATAACTTCCAGGTAGCAATGATGTGTATATTTCTTCTTTGCCTGTCAGCTTTCCTCAAGACTCTCTGTGTGGCCCATACTATCCATCCTCTCCTTGCTAATGGGAGAGCTAAGAACTACGCTATCAGAGGCCCAAGGTCCCAGCTAAGGATGTTGATCATCCTGCCTGCTCATCCCTCTCCACACTGCCCAGAGCTCCCAGGGACTAAAACACCAACCAATGAGCACACATGGAGAGACCCATGGCTCTAGGTGCATATGTAGCAGAGGATAGCATTGTCTGGGATCAATGGGAGGAGAGGCCTTTGGTCCAGTGAGGGTACGTTTTCTCAGTATAGGGGGACGTCAAGGCACTGAGGTGGAGAGGGAGATTGGGAGAAAGAGCACTTTCACACCTTCAAGGAAGCAAGTGGAGCGGGAGGGGGGATGAGGGGAGAAGGGGATAACCTTTGAAATGTAAATACAGAGGATGTCCAATAAAAATTTAATTAAGAAAAAAGATGAAATTGAGTCAAGTCCACCTTGACCATCTTACAGTGCAGTGACCTTCACTCGGTTTAGCTCTGACTGCAATACTCACGGTTCTGGGGTGTAGAGGGGGTCGGAGCCATGCCGCACGTACTGAGTGCAGTGGAAAACTCGATAGGCCAGGCCAGCCAGGAAGTCTCTTGGGCTCAGGTAGCCAGCCACTGGTCTCACTGTGAAGCCAGATCGCTCTAAAGAGGCAAGAGCAAGAATCAACTAAATTCAAACCTCAGGATCCGAGGGCCCACTCATGGGTCGTTAGCATAAGGAGTTTTTTTTCTTAATTACCTTTTAAGGACTAGAGGCTTGTTTACCATTTCTGACACTTTGCCGTGCATGCTTTTACCCTTTGGGAAAAGTCTTTGGCGATGATGGTTATTAAATAATACATTCATCCATGATAAATTTTTAGGGCCTCAATTATTTGTGAGGATGTTCCAGAAAGAGTCATCCAGGCTCTATCACTGCTGATGAATGAATGACATCTGTTAACAGACATCACATTTCTGAACTCTGGTGACTAAAATATGCTCACAAAAGACAGTTTCCAGGGGAACGAGATGTTCATTAAAAAGGAAGGGTAAAAATATTTTTAGGCACTTAAACTCAAGAGCCAAATTAGAATCAGAAATCTCAAATTCGTAGGAGATTATAACCTAAAGTGAAGGTTACTATGTCCTCCCAATTCTTCCTCTGAGAACCAACCTGCTTGCCCTGTTGAGTAGTACACAGCTCGTGCAATCCCTCCACTAGCTAGGGCTTGGAATACTTCCTTTGTGGTGTGATGTGTGTGAGTGAGTGAGTGTGTGTGTGTGTGTGTGTGTGTGTGTGTGTGTGTGTGATGTGTGTGTGAGTGTGTGATGTGTGTGTGATGTGTGTGAGTGTGTGTGTGTGATGTGTGTGAGTGTGTGATGTGTGTGTGAGTGTGTGTGTGATGTGTGTGTGTGTGAGTGTGTGTGAGTGAGTGCGTGTGTGAGTGTGTGTGTGTGATGTGTGTGAGTGTGTGAGTGTGTGAGTGTGTGTGTGTGATGTGTGTGTGTGATGTGTGTGTGTGAGTGTGTGTGTGAGTATGTGTGAGTGTGTGTGTGTGATATGTGTGTGATGTGTGTATGAGTGTGTGTGTGAGTATGTGTGTGTGTGAGTGTGTGTGTGTGTGTGTGTGCACGTGCACGAGTCCTAACGTAACTCAATATCATTGTTCTTTGTCCCATTGCATGGATCACAACGATGTAAAGACAATCTAAAGTGCCACATATTATATCACTTTATGGTAGAAAGAAGGAGAATAAGAATCTGATGAAAATCTAAAGTCACCATCAGCTAAATGAATCTCCAGCTCACCAATAGTCTCAATTCTGTGAGTAAGGTGTTTTGTTAAAATATTTTATTTTAAAGTGGTTATTTTTGTATTGACCATATGGTCTTTTTTTCTTAGTAAAAATGTATGTGTTTAAATGTAAAACATGCTTTTTTAGGTTTTTTTGCTTTATTATTTTTTCACATAGCACATCCTGACTGTAGTTTCCCCTCCCTCCTCTCTTCCCTGTCCCTCCCCTCCCCTCCTCTCCCTACTCCCATGTACTCTCCACTCCTCCTCCACTTCCCTTCAGAAAAGGGCAAGCCTCCCAGGGATATCGATGGAACAAGGGACATCAAGGTACAATAAGACCAGGCACATACCCTCATATCAAGGAGAGACAACCCAGTAGGAGGACAAAGGTCCCAAAGGCGGGCAAAAGAACCACTCACACTGTTAGGCGGGAGTCCCACAAGAACACATATATGCAGAGGACCTAGTGCAGACCCATACAGTCGCCCTGATTGTCGGGTCAGTCCCTGGTTCACTGCTCTATAGACTGTTTCTTGTGGTGTCCTTGACCCCTCTGGCCCCTACAACCCATCCTCTCCCTCTCCGGAAAGATTCTCCGAGCTCCACCTAATGGTAAAACATACTTATAGACACACACACACAGTCGAACGATTGCTGAAGTCAAGCTAATATGCCCACCTCTGCATAGTTCCATGCGCATGGTAAGAGCACCATAAAAATCTCCTCTCACCTACCGTTACAAAGCACCGTGTGCCCTGCCATTATCACCCGGACGTAAGTTAGATGTCTAGACTTAAGCACCGTGCATAACTGCATCTTTGTACCCTTTGACAAACATCTGCCACGCCCTCCACTCGACCATCACTGATCCAATATCTGGTTCTGTATAGTCCACGGTTTTAGCTTCCGTGCACAATGGAGTTACCTGTTCTTTGTCTTTCTGGCTTTGGCTATCGCTCTTAGCATAGCGTCTGTGCCAGGGATTACCCCTGATTCGAGCACTGAACAAGCCCCTGTTCTGAAATTTTCAGCTTATTAGGGGAACCTCAAGATGATTGGGAACAGCAACTAAGTTTATAGAACAAATCTGTCCTGGGATTTCTGGTACAAACATGGAAATCACACTGTTCTCAGGCCTCCCTGGGGCCGTAAATCTAGCAGTACTATGTTTATGCCAAGAGATTTCCACCTTAGATTGTTCCCCTGAGTATCAAGAACATAAATGTATTTTCTTCTTTTCTTAAATTATGTCAATTGCAGCAGTGTATCCTATTTGGGGGCATGAGTCGGGATACTGAGGAACGTTTTTTTATTTTAATAGTTTGGTACTTTGTTTCATGTAAATTAGAAAGCTATAAAATGTCGACATTGAAAACTTTAACTTTGTATATATTATTGGCTTAGAAGTTTCTGTATTATAGAAACAAGTTTTTTTTTTTTTTTTTTTTTAATGAGTCAATTTAAGGAAACCAAAACCCACACACTTGAACTTGCCTTGTTTCTGTTGTGTGCCCGAGAGTGATTGAAAATGAATTCTACACTGACTCACATGAAAATAGCAACCTGGGAGACAGTTATGGCAAAAAGGACTGAGAGATAATATACTTATGACTAAGACTGAGGAACAAGAGAGCAAAACGTGAATCCTGGGTATGAGAAATGGATCCCATTATAAACATCCAGATTCATGCATCTCTGTGGGAAGCAGAAAAGTGAGCAGCAGGGTATCTAGGAGAACAAAGACTCACTAAACCACAGCAGAATGCACTATACAACTAGGTGCCAGTGAAGAGATGCTGGCCAGGGCTTTCTATCTCTCCTCCTCAGTGACAAATGCAGGGTAGTGGACAATGTTCACACTCAAGCTCCTTCTCCCTGGCCAGGACTAACGGTGGCTCTCAGTGGCCCCGCTGTCAGGCTATATCCTGTTCTGCAAATGACACAGAATGAAAGCAGACAGTGGAGTCATGACTGTCACAACCAAGAATCACAGACTGAGCAGTTCGTACTTCTCCTGGTCCATGTCTGGGTGACCTGGTGTTTATCAGGCAGGGGAATATTAGTATTCTGAGAAGACCTGAGGACCAGATACCTCCCTCTCAGTCAATAACCTATAAACCAAAAGCTGAAACAATAGGAGTCCAGTTTCTTATCAAAGGAATGGGATTAGAGTCCTCTCTCTCTCTGTTCCTGGGAGGAGATGTTAGATCTCAAACACACCAGAAGGTCATTAATAAATGTCTAACCTGGCTCTAGGAAGCCCTAACCTTGTCACATCTCTGTCTAGCAGGAGGCATTCTAATAAAGAACAACACACACCGTTGTCCCCTCCTGTAAGAGTCTATCCAAACAGGCCTGTCAATCAAATGACAGGACAAAGTCCCACAGGAAAAACTGTTTGTTCTAAGGAATTTGGAAATAATATAAAAACCTACCTAAAACACAGATTGAAATGTCGGTCCCTTTGGTTATTATCCATTTTCACCCCTTGAGGGTGTACTTTGCTTTACTGTGTGATAAATTCTGTTTGCTACACTATTCTCTATGTGTCTTGTTATATGAATTCCTTTGGTGGATAACACATTCACCAGAGCAAAGAGAGAGGAGTCCGAACTGAGATCCTGTTGATAGCAGGAGAATAGTTTTTATACTTTTTCATGTACACAATAAAATGACTATGTAAGTGCCCACACGATTCCCTTAAAAATCTTAGACCACAAAACTCAAAATATTTACTAACCTAGCCCTACCCTTAACAGCCACTGAGAGTTTCCAAGCCAATCTGTGAGGGAAAAGGTGACATTTTAGGTAATGTTTCAGAAAAGGGAGGTTTGTGTGGAAGCAACTGGCAGAAGAATAAAAGGAAAAGCTTAGGTATTGAGGTGGCAAAATGGTGGAAACCTTAATGTGGGTAGAAGAGGTAGAATAAAAGGGGGGGGACTAGACGGGTAGGGTGTCACAAAGCTCAATGTGGCAGCCTGGGAGAGTCCAGGTAGAGACAAAGATGGCTGGCTACATCCACATAGCAGCCCTCTAAAGATGCCCACAGCCTGATCACTCTGAGTCTGCAAATGTTGTCTCATGTGTAAAAGCAAAGTTTAGAGATGCGATCTAAGAATAACGGCTCTTGAGATGAGGATGCTATCCTAGATTATCCAGCGGGGGGGGGGGGTGGGTTCAAATCATAGAGGTCTTTACAAGAAGGAAGCAGGAGAAGGAGTTAGACAAGACGTGGTGGTGGAGACGGAAATAAGAGGCTAGCATGGTAAAGAAGAAGCCATGCTCCAAACACTTCAGGTAACCCCCCAACAGCTGAAAAGGGCAAAGGAACAGGAGCCCCCCAAAAGGGATATGGCCCCTTCAACACCTGAATCATACATGTCTAATCTCCAGTGTTAAGTATAAGTAATAGTTTGTGCTGAGAAGACACTCCAAGCTGATAGTATTTACAGGTGTCCTTTGGGGCTTGCTATACAACAGCAAGCCCCCCCCCCCAAAAAAAAAGGTCTCAGTAGGTCCAGAGCTTCATAAATAGCCAAATCCATTTCTCCAGCCAAGTACCCATTCTGCGGCCCCCTGGGAGTTTGGATTGATCATTGGGTCTGTGCTCCTTGTCTTAAGTCACAAGTTTTCCGTTTTGAAAAGGGGGCTATTGATGTGCTCTGTGTCCCCGAAAATCGGGTGGGGGATGGGGAACTAGGAGAGGCAGCCTGTGAGGTCTTACCTTTCAGAAACATGGAGACATCTTCCAGCTGTGGCACGTTGTCTTCCCTGTAGCCACAGTACTTGGTCAGCAGGGGGAGGTTTTTCAGGTACTCTCGGCAAGCATGAGTGGGGTAGAGTTTGGAGAGCTCCCGAAACACAACGCCCCATGTTTTAGTTTCCTCTTCTGTGTACTCCACCCTGGGAATGGGTTGGCCACTAGGCAGGGAAGAAGAGAAAACAGCCACTGGGTTAAACTGTTTGACATTGATGAAAGAGAAGACACACACACACACACACACACACACACACACACACACACACACACTGGAGCAACTAAGTGCCTGAAAGGATTCCATTATGTACTGAAATAAGTGCCACCCTACAACTCTGTGTGTATAGTTGTATCCTTGTAAGAGTTGTTAATGAGTTACATCTTCCCATATCCTCTTAGAAACATGACAAGACATGTGGTTTTTGTCTATGCATGTCTGTCCCTGGGAGGGGGTATATGGCTATGTATACATGTATGAAGTGGTGTGTCCACATACATGCAGAGTCCAGAAGAGGACTTTAAGTATCCAACTCTAGCATGCCCCACCTCATTCCCTTGAGGCAGGATCTCCCTCCGGATCTGGAACTTACTTTTTTTTAGCTAGGTTGGCAGATTGCCATCCCCAGCGTCCTCCTCTCTCCCCCATACACACTAAGAATCAAAGTGACAAGCATGTAGTCATATCCAGCCTTTCACAGAGCTCCTTGTGTCTGCGGAGTGAGTGTTCTTACCCAGTGAGCCATCTGCCCACTGCCAAGATTTATGTTCTTGAGATGAGATGGGTAAGAAGTAAGAGTTCTCTGTCTGAATGTGGCGCTTTTAAGTACAAAAGTCTTAGGAGAGACTTTTCAACAACACCAATAACTGAATGCCCTTTGTTGAAAATAAAACTGCTTCCTGAGCTTTCTTTGTTCCTTGCCCAGACTCACCCCAATTTCCAAGTGTAATTTTGTGATTATTTGTTCAGTGCCCAAAATGTCTGGCAAATACTAAACGGCTCTGCTGAATTTAAAAGAGTTTTTGCAAACTACAGAAATGAGAAACGTTTATTGCAGATCATACTGAGAGGCAGACGTGTGACATCCTCTTACTTCAAGATAAGTGTTAACGAAGTTCCCATGAACAGGATCAGATAAGTATCGTAAGTGTCATAAGCTTTTGGGTCATGAGATCTCTGTGCTGGTGACAGTGTTGGATTATTGACATTTTAGATCAGCTCAGTCATGGAACACTCTCGGGAAGACGCACGTCTTGAGCTGACAGAGGACCTAGAACTCCCGCATAGTAACAAGAAGTGCTGATTTAACACTAGACAGCAGCCATGAGCAAAGAATATGGCTCCCAATGTCCCTGAGGCCTTTAAGAGAAGGGGGCTGGATATCCTGGTTTCTCTCTGTGCCTGGAGCTGACCCAGTGCCAGAGCACTCTGTATCCAGACCCCCCCCCCCCGGAAGAAAGCCGGTCTCACAGAAGTGCTGACACACTTGAGAACACAGGTAAGACTACCACTGCTACTCTTAGGGACCTGCTCAGAACCATCAAATTGAGAAGCTGTTTGGGACAGGATCCTTCCAGTTTGTGTCTGTGCCCTGTGCTGAACCTGTGCTACAGTTCTCTCTACCAAGACTCTTTGTCCCCAGTAATGCTAACACAAAGTCTTACAGGAGGGTCAAGCAGCCACTGTCATAATCAGCAAGACCAGTTAACATCAGAGATAAGCAGATGGTGAGAGGCAAGTCCAAGAACCCAAACAACAGAAACCAAGGCCACTTTGGATCATCAGAACCTAGTTTCCCTACTACAGCAAGTCCTGAATACCCCAACACACCAGAAAATGAAGATTCTGATTTAAAATAATAACTCATGATGATGTTAGAGGACTTTAAGAAGGTCATAAATAACTTCCTTAAAGAAATACAAGACAACACAGGTAAAGAGGTAGAAGCCCTTAAAGAGGAAACACAAAAATCAACAAAACAGGTGAAGGAATTGGACAAAGCCATCCAGGATCTAAAAATGGAAATAGAAACAATAAAGAAATCACAAAGGGAGACAACCCTACAGATAGAAAACCTAGGAAAGAGATCAGGAGTCATAGATACAAGCAGCACCAAAAGGATACAAGAGATAGAAGAATCTCAGGAGCAGAAGATACCATAGAAAGCATTGACACAACAAAGAAAATGAAAAATTCAAAAATCTCCTAAATCAAAACATACAGCAAATGCAGGGCACAATGAGAGAATCAAATTTGAGGATAATAGGCATAGAAGAGAGTGAAGATTCACAACTTAAAGGACCAGTAAATATCTTCAACAAAGTTATAGAAGAAAACTTTCCTAACCTTACAAAAGAAATGCTTGTAAACATACAAGAAGGCTACAAAACTCCAAATAAATTGGACCAGAAAAGGAATTCCCCCTGTCACATAATAGTGAAAACACCAAATGCACAAAACAAAGAAAATTAAAAGCAGTAATCAAAATTAATAAGGTCAAATAACCTATAGAGGCAAACCTATCAGAATCACACCACCCCTCCCAGCAAAGACTAAGAAAGCTAGAAGATTCTGGGCAGATGGCATACAGATTCTAAGAGAACACAAATGCAAGCCCAGGCTACATAGATGGGGAAACCAAGATATTCCGTAACAAAACCAAAGTTGCGCAATATCTCTCCTCAAATACAGCTCTACAAAGGATAATAAATGGAAAACTCCAACACAAGGAGGGAAACTACACCCTAGGAAAAGCAAGTAATCTTCTTTCAAATAACCCAAAAGCCACACAAACATAATTTGACCTCTAACAACAAAAACAACAGGAAACAACAATAATTGGTCCCTAACATTTCTCAACATCAATGGACTCAATTCCCCAATAAAAAGACAGAGACTAACAAACTAGACACGTAAGGAGGACCCAACATTTTTCTACATATAGGATGCATACCTCAGTGACGAAGACAGACACTACCTCAGAGTAAAAGTCTGGAAAATAATTTTCCAAGCCAATAGTCCCAAGAAACCAGCTGGAGTACCCATTCTAAAATCAAATAAAATCAACTTTCAACCAATAATCATCAAAAAAGATAGTAAGAACACTTTATACTCATCCACCAAGATGAAATCTCAATTCTGAATACCTACACTACAAATGCAAGTGCACCTACATTAATAAAAATAAACCTTACTAAATCTCAAAGCACACATTGCACTTCACACAATAATAGTGGGAAACTTCAACATGTTTCCATAGATCATGGAAACAAACTAAACAGAGGCACAGTGAAATGAACAAAAGTTGTTAACAAAATGTATTCAACATATATCTATAGGACATTTCATCCTAAAACAAGAGAATACACCTTCTTCTCAGCATCTCATGGTACCTTCTCCAAAAACTGACTATATAATTGGTCACAAAAAAAGCCCTCAACAGATACAAGAAGATTGAAATAAGCCCATCCACCCTATCAGATCACCTTAGACTAAGACTAGTTCTCAATAATAACAAAAACAGAAAGCCCATGTACACACGGAAGCTGAACAATGCTCTAAAATTGCAAAGCTTCTGTAAGGCAAAGGACACTGTCATTAGGACAAAACAGCAACTAACATAATGGGAAAAGATCTTTGCCAATCCTACATCTGATAGAGGGCTAATATCCAATATACAATAATATAGTCAAGAAGTTAGACTCCAGATAACCAAATAACCCTATTAAAAATGGGGGACAGAGCTAAACAAAGAATTCTCAACTGAGGAATATCAAATGGCTGAGAAACATTCTTAGTCATCAGGGAAATGCAAATCAAAACAACCCTGAGATTCCACCTCACACCAATCAGAATGGCTAAGATCAAAAACTCTGGTGACAGCAGATGCTGGTGAGGATGTGAAAAATAGGAACACTCCTCCATTGTTAGTGGGATTGCAAGCTGATACAACCACTCTGGAAATCAGCCTGGAGGTTTCTCAGAAAACTGGACATAATGCTACCTGAGGACCCAGCTATACCACTCCTGGGCATATACCCAAAAAATGCTCTAACATACAACAAGGACACATGTTCCACCATGTTCATAGCAGCCTTATTTATAATAGCAAGAAGCTGGAAAGAATCCAGATGTCCTTCAACAGAAGAATGGATACAGAAATTGTGGTATTTATACAATGGAGTACTACTTAGCTATTAAAAACAATGTCTACATGAAATTCTTAGGCAAATGGATGGATCTAAAAAAATATCATTCTGAGGTAACCCAATCACATTAAAAAAAAAAAAAAAAAAGACACCCACGGTATACATTCACTGATAAGTGTATATTAGCCAAGATACAATTCACAGACCACAGGAAGCTCAAAAAGAAGGATAACCGAAGTTCAGATGCTTTGGTCCTTCTTAGAAGGGAGAAAAAAGATATTTTCAGGAGAAAATACAGAGACAAAGTTTGGAGCAGAGACTGAAGGAAAGGCCATCCAGAGACTGCCCCACCTGGAAATCCATCCCATATGCAGCCACCAAACCCAGACAACATTGCTGATAACAAGAAGTGCTTGCTGAAAGGAGCCTGATATAGCTGTCTCCTGAGAGTTCTACCAGAGTACAACAAATACAGAGGTGGATCCTTGCAGCCAACTATTGAACTTAGCATCTCTCTGGAATATCTAGTCTGTATCCAGGGATATCCCAGTGTGTGGAAAGCTGAGGAAGAAGAACCTTTCAGGATAATGTGAGTTACATAAGACCCTGTCAAAAACAACAAACAAACAACATAGGTATTTTGAGTTAGGTTTGAGAAGTCCTATCATGATCTACTTAACAGCTACCCCAGCATACCCACAATGCCTACATTGACCCCTATTCCTGCTGTTAGTGAGAGAAAGAGGGGGGTAGAGGGAGGGAGGGAGGGAGGGAGGGAACCTAGCAGTTCAAATGCAATCTCCTACTGTAGGTGTTTAATCACCTACTGTCACTACCCTCCGACAAGAAAGCCCCTGTCACTGCAGCAGAAGGACAGCACCAAGGAGCTGAGATAATTCTGAAGAATCCCTGAGGTTATAACGAAAACTCTTCTGAATCAGACACCAAGAAAGGCCCCAAACAGATCTCCCCACGGTCTCCCAACCGCAGCCCTCTACACATTCCTAGGTTCCTGTCATAATGCATTCACATTCACATCCAAATGTAGTTCCTACTGTCCCCCACACAGGTTGTTTATCTTTTAATCAAAATATATGAGGAATGGGGGACTAACACGTACCGAAGGTAGAACTAAAAATGAGCATTTGCTTCCTGTAAGTACCCAGAGAAGGGTTTCTGCAGACCAAATTAAAAGAAGACTGGCCTTGTTTAACTTGGCTGTTGACAACAAATGAGAAATTACAACCTGGCAAATATTTGCTGGGGAGATCAAGACTGCTAAGTCCTCATAGCCACAGAGAATTTAGAACAAAAGCTTGATATGCAAAAAATAAAAATAGAAAAGACTCAAGAAAGAAATGTATGAGTGGGCTGCCTCCGGATCCAGAAATTCAGCTGAATCGATGAGTCAGGCAGGCCAATAAACCGAACAAGAGCTGTGCATGATCAGGAGGTGGAAAGGCAACGAGGCCGAAACAATAAATGAAATATTGAAAAGCCATTTGAAAAGAATCGTTAGGTCAAACTTTTCCCCTTCTGTATCAATCTGCAGATGCGCAGCGCTTCGAAGGCGAGCCGAATGTAGCCAACAGGGTACCAAAGAAGAATAAGTGTGAATTAGCCCAGGAAGAGAGAATTGCGCAGGTCTGGTACTTGATGAATTTCCCGCAGCGCCATCTTGGGAATATGGATGGCTGTGGATATTCTCATCTGTCTCTGCATGCCTGCCCCACCGGGGGAGCTCATTCACCTGCTCTCTGAGATGATGACGACGGCTGGGACCCTGAGCCCAGGTGAGGCACCTCTAGTCTTGAGGAGTGATTTCTCGCACCACCTGGACCCCCTACTCTGGATAATTCTTTAAACAGTCTAAAACTTTATCCAAAAGAAGAGTTTAATCCATTTTATATCTATTGGGAAATATTCAAAATACAGCAAACACAAGAAGCTTCCGTTTTCTGTCTGGACCCAAGAAGTGCATACTATGTTCTTCGGACTGCACGCCAGATACTCTTTGAAGATTGAGCACTTGTACATGAGTAAACCCATTCCATCCTCACAACTCCAAAAATAGATATTGTCCTTATCCACACGTTTTATATATAAGGAAATGGAGACTCCAAGAGATTGTCTAAAATCTTGGAGTGAGGCTTATTATCTGGTCTAAAGTGGTAGTTTTCCTTGTTTTGCTTATACCCGTGAGAGTAAAACCACACTCCAGACACTAACTCATGACATATACCAAGCTAAAGTAAGGTATTTAGGTACATATATATAAATGTATGTAGAAATATGACCTATATTCGTGTCTGCAAGATTAACCTATGAGTCCTTGTAGATCACAAAAGGCATTTTCACAGAGACCAGAGGTAGGACAGGGCTCCCCTACAGAATAAACATGGAGTTGGGGCACTAGAGATGTAAAGCCATCAATATGGGATTTTCAATGTTTTTTAATTATATCATTTTAGTAACATATGGATGTTTTGCATGAATGTATGTTTACAAACCTCATGCTCTGAGGAAGCCAGAAGCTAAATTTATAAGATAACCCGGAGCTGAATTTACAACATTTGTGAGTTCTCATGTGGGTACTGGAAGTCAAGCCAGAGTCCTTCAAAAAAGCTGTCAGTATTCTTAATCCCTGAGCCATCTCTACGGCCCTGAATTTTTTTTAACCCCTTGAAATGAGACATTTGGAAAAATAAAAATAGCCATGGGAAAACCCCAAACATGTGTTTCTTCAAATTTGCTGTGGGTGAGCAGAGAGTTGTGGGTTAGAGTTTGCTTAGTCTAATAATTCTACCCTAGAAGCTAGCTGAAGGGATGTCCTGACTTTTGGAGGTGTGGGATATCATATATATATATATATATTCTTATACATTTATCACTGGCTCCATGTTTATTCATGTGTCTTGTGTAGATGAGTACACTGTAGCTGTCTTCAGACACACCAGAAGAGGGCGTCAGATCCCATTTCAGATGTTATTGAGCTACAACATGGTTGTTGGGAATTGAACGTGGGACCTCTGGGAACACAGTCAAGTGCATGCTATGATGAGGGTATAGCAGACTCTTGCCTCGGCATCCTAAAACTCTACTTTGGACTAGAAATAAAGTGACTTAAACAGTCTACATTCTAGGGAGAAAACACTCAGCCTTCCAGGTCCTCACCACCAACCAGCTCCCCCATACCACCCTGTCCACCAGACCACAGACCTCAACTGCCAGCCTTATATGGGTCAGAGATGGGGGGAGGTGTCAAAATTTGCTGAAAAGAGCAGGGTTTTTTTTTTCCTCTTCCTTCTATCAGGAGTTTAGGCCACTGCCTGTAACTTTTTCTAAGAACTATAAACTCCTGTCACCTTTTACTAACTTTCCCAGATGAAGCTTGCCAAAGCGGTAGCCCCAGGACCCCTTGGTACTGCCTCCAGAGGAGAACTGTCCCCAGGTCATCATTTGGAAACCTGGGACTATGGTACACTACGCTAGAAAGGGAGAACGTACCCTCTTCATACGTGTCCTCTGAAATGTAAGGTTAGCCTGGATGTACAACCTAATGTCCAGCAAAATGTAGACATTTCCAGTCTGTTGTTCATGGGAGGAAGCTAAGAAAGCCTGCCCTGTTTAGTTCTCCACAGTTCTTTTCAGTTGTCTGCAGACAGAAGCCTCTACTGGGCGCCTTCACCCCTTGTTGAAGAGGCATCACAGGGTCCCAAGCAATGGTGTGTCTGATTCAGAGGAAAGATCGGAGATGTGAATGAAGACAAGGCAAAGGGAGCAGAGCATTTTTCTGCATGCAGAGTAATGGAGAGAGAGACAGCGCCCTCAGAAAACATCACAGAGCACGGTGCACATGCCACCACTCCAACCAAGAGAATCTTGTCAGAGAGAAGCTGTCTGAGCTAGAGTGTGCTCTAAGGTTCACCTTGGACCTTCCAACAATCACATGAAAAAACAAAACAAAAATGTGTTAGCTCCCTGCTTCCTTCCCTCTCCTACCCGACAGACACTATCACCAGAGGAACTTGGGTCAAGAGGAAAAGAGAGATTTCAGAACCCTGGCTCAGAGATACCTCCAAACCACTAAAATCACACTCATACTGAATCCAAAGAACCATGGGGGAAAGAAGATGCTCTTTGAATCAAGTTTGAGATTCATCCTTTTTAAATGAACAGGAGCAAGTCTTAAATACCCAAGTGAGACTTTCATAATAATTGAAAATGACAGGATATTAGATGTTGCTAAGGAACTTGCTTCCCTGCAGAAAAGTGGGACTCAACACGATACAGTTGAAAGCAATGAGTAGGAAAAGTATTTTGTGTTGCTATAAATCCCAACAATACAATACTCCCCAGCAAGCTAATTATACATAAATATCTAATTGGATATCTATGGAGTCTCCTCCGTTTTTATAGAATTAGCTGGGATTGTGGAATCCTCAACAACTATCAAATTATTATCCATGGCTTCCTAGTTCTCTGCAGAAAGGCAGATGTGACTTTCGATTGCTCTTAGTCACTGTAGATTCTACCCTCTTGCCCTAGAATGTCAACAACCTAGAGCCTCTTAAATGAGGGGACAAGATGAGAAAGGCGCCAATGGCCAGTGTGGAGATGTAGGTTTCACAGTGGGGAAAGCATGAAAACTGAGAGCTTTCTCAGACAACAAGCTTTCTTTGGAAATACCGAAATCTATTAGCGGGCTCTTTCTTGTCGTGTGTGGGCTGGGAAGTGGGGCAGGCAGCAGAATGGCTCCCACACAAGCGTGAGGAGCTGAGTCTAAAGCACCCAGGTGAAAGCCAGGCACAGCAGAGAGTCTCTCAAACCCCAGAGCTGAGGGAAGGGAAGCGAGAGGCAGGCATGTCCCTGATGCTCACTGGCCAGCTAGTCTAGAAAATGAAGCTCAGAGGGAGAAGGTGTCTCAAAAAGTAAAGTAGAAAGTAATGAAGATATCTAACACCAACCTCTGCCCTCCACATGCATGCGTTCATACGTGCACACACCCACACAAGCATGCACAGAAAACACACACGAAACACACCCACACAAGCACACACATGCATTCACACTTGCACCCAAGGGCACACTTAGACACACAAAACACCCACCCAACACACAGATGCAGACATTCACAAAAGTGTACACACATACAAACACACACAAAACGTACCCACAGAAACACACACACACACACACACACACACACACACACACGAGAAAAAAATGGGTGTCTAGGATTGAGCACTTGCCTGACATATACAAGGTCTCAGATTCCGTCTTAATCATAGAAAAGATTGGGGTGAAGAGAAGGTAGGAGGAAGAGAAAAGAAAGAAATCCCATTCTTCCTGGAAACTAGGGAATATTTCTGGAAGTCCTACCTGTTTCCACCAAAAAAAGAAAAGAAAAGAAACAAAATTGAAAGAGACACAGACAAAGCAGGTGTGAGCAGGTACAAAGGAAGCACTCTGCACAAGTCCCGAGCTTGTGTGAGCAAAGTCGATTACCAGATACATTTTGACACAGACACGTAGGGGCTCACGCAGCACAGAGATTTGAGCTGTCTGGGATCATTTTTACAGCCAAATCAATACGTAACAAGACCTTCACTTCACTTCACTGTCCGATCTTCTCCAGCACTACAGAGAGCAATGTCATTTTCTTACACTTTTTTTTTTTAAATTGGAGAACTGCAAAATATTTGTTTGTGTGCAGTGGCATTTCTGGGTCACTTCCTAGAGTCCTTGCTGCTAGAATTCCCAGTCCAAGATGTCATTTCTCTGCCTGTGTTACCTTATAGGCACTCCAGTATGGGGAACCCATTCGGTTATTCAGTGATGAAAGACAAGGCAGGTCCCAGTCAATAGTATTAACATGGAGAAAGCAAGACTGGGTGGAGCACAGCACAAATCACCATCGTAAACAGTCGGGTTTTCTCAGAAGCAAGGGCAGAGCCAACGGGAGTTGGAGAATTGGCTCAGATGGGAGAATCTGATTTTTAACAAAACAAGCAAACATAAAAGAACCTGTCTTTCTATTTCATCCTGTTACCCATCCCTGGGGGCATGAGGTGCCTCGCTTATTCAAGACCTGCTCACCTACCTGAAATGGACCCTGCCTCTTTTCATTCTTCCCGAATCAAATCGAGTCTCCCTTGATTGACACTCCTACCCTCCTACCCGGGGTTGCAGAAGGAAAATGGGAAGAGATGAAATGGAAAATACAGCTTATTAGCAATTAGTCGGCCTCTGAGGGATGGGAGGGCCTCTGGAGCAAGTTTCCCGGAACTTCAACACTAGTGGTCTCTGTCTTCGTTCTCCTTGACTCCTGAGAGGCTTTTGCTACGCTGAGCTGTAAACACAGCTTGATTGATGCATAGTCTCTTGGGAGCCATCTCTAACACAGCCCCTTTCCTCCCTCTCCGGGAAATCACGTGACAACATACACTAAGACTATCTCATTATAAGAGCCAGCTTTTGATCAAGTATGATTTTTAATTTGCCCATTCACAACATTCACTTTTAATTGTTAGTAAGCGTTTCTCCCATGTCTGCAGTCGAGGCGATGCCAGTAATCAGAAATTTCAGTAGCTCCTGAGCATGCTTCCTGATGACCAGAGATCAATCCTTACATTTCCTAAAATCGAATCACCTGCAGGGGACTTAGAAAAGGATGGCTGTTCAATAGCAAAATAGTTTATACGTACGAAACTAAGAAAAAAAAATGTTGGCAGAAGAAAGAAACACCCTGTGTAGATTGGATGTGGTCCATTAAGGTTTTAACCAAATACAAGATATTTCTCGGACCTAAGGATATAGAAGAAATGCTTGGGGGTTCTCTTATTCGGGAAAATGATATGTCAAGAACTCAGGAGGCTGGAGAAATAGCTCAGCGGTAAAGAGCACTGCATGCTCTTGCAGAGGACCCAGGTCCCATTCATAGCACCCACACTGTGGCTTCCAATGATCCAGAGCCCCACTTTAACATCCAATACCCTCTTCTGACCTCTATGGATACCGCGCGCATATAAACACATACAACCATGACATGCAGACACATAAAATAAAGTGAGTGAGTGTGAGAGAAAACCGGAGAAGGGAAAGAGTGAAGTAAACCAGATATATAGAAGTAAGAACCCCATATTCCCTGTGTCCAGAAAGTAGAGAGGCCTGGATAATGGGGAAATGGACTTTCTCAGTACACATGATGTATGGTTTGGGAAAATCACACTGACCCCAACTGATGTGCACAATTAATACATAAGTTATAATTTTAAAATAATCAGAGTTGTATATATATTAATATTCTAATCTATCTGTCGTTAAGATATAGACTTCATTGATTTAAAAATGTTATTTTATTTGTTCATTTTTAATTTAATTTTTGGGGGATACATGAATACTGTGTTTCCATATGTCCCTTCTTCTCCCTCCATCTTCAAACTCCAACAATATATGTTTATAAACATAAACACATGATAATTCCATTTAGTGTATCTCATATATACGAGGATGTGCATGTATGTGCATGTGTGTGCATATGTGCTTGTGCATGTGTGTGCGTGTGTTTAAGGTTGTCTAATTGGGATTGGTGATCTGTTCATTTTGTATTTCTGACACCTAGAGTGGAAGCTGCTGCTTAATAAGCAATATTTGCTGAACGAGTAAATCCAGCCGTCAGCTTAAAGCAAGGTGTATTTTTAAGTACTGAAAAAAATTACAGAAAAAGAAAAAGAAAAAAATTACAGTTCTGCTTCAGGAAATCGGGCAAATAAATAGCTGTCTTACATCATTTTTGCCTTGTGTATCTCAAGCTATGGAAACTGCAGCTAAAGGTCTTGGGATCCCCATAAGCTCTCTGGTCACTTCATGTGGCCTGTTTGCACCTTAACTTTTCATACAACCGTTCCTGTCTCTTGGTTCTTCTCCGTACAGCTTTCCACCCCCGTCGTCTTCCCACACCCAGACATCTGGAGGCATAATTTCCACCAGGAAAAAAAATCAACATATGGAAACCCCAAAAGACATAAAAGTCTGAACATGACTAAACACGGGGATGCTTCTTTGGCTAGGTAACCTGGTGATTGGACACACCAAAATGTTTTCAAGGACATGGGCACAAACACCTAAGGATGTCTTCCAAAAGGACACTGGTAGATTCTTGCAGCAGCTTAACCCACCAGCTGAATTATAGGTTCAACTGGTCTGGCATAAGTGGGAGGGGAGGGGACATAACTGCTAAGCCACACCAGAGAGTACGCATAAAGGCACCGACGTTTCCAACAACTCCCTTAGGCCAGTCAGGTAAGGAGCATTTGTGATCACGTATTTTATTTGCTTTTGCAAATGGGTTTCTCGTACATGAATTTTCGAAAATGAGTCTATGGGCCCTAAGGAACTTTTATATGGCAGCGAATAAAATTGTTGGTTTTGTTTAGTTCACGTTGCTAATATTGGCGCTTCCCTTACAAGAGACATAATGAAAATAAACCACTTCACCCAAGGGGCCTTGGGAGAAGGAAGATTTAACTCCTGGAAATTGTGTGTTTTATTTGTCCTATGCCCCATAGGACAGGGCTTCTTGTCATTCTCAGACCTTGCAGAAGGTCCTTTTCACATTACAGAGAAGAGATCTTCATCTGCAAGATCTAACAACACCTACATACAGGCTTGGCACCCGTCAATAGGCTCATGCAGAACCAGCACACGGATGCTTACACTCAAAGATCCCAACACAGAAAAGACCTCAGTCCCCAAGTCACCAACAGCAGGCAAACACCTCTGGCCACTAAAATAAAGACACCCAGAGCTAGCGTCCCTCGGAGCTCTAAACTCAGTCTGGTTTGTCTTGGAACCAGGCTAGCAGAAATTAAATGGTGCTGACTTGTGGCCACAATAGCAATTGTCCATCATTTGACTGAAACAGTAGGATAAATAAGGCAGCTCATTACGTACAGCTAAGCTCATTTTCAGGAATCTGACTATTAATACCCCCACTATATGGTTGAGGGATCTGAAGCCAGTCAGTTCTTATGTGGCAAAGCAAGGACTCAGAACTGGCAAAGCTAGCTCTATAAATCTCATTCTCTGTCCACCTTCTCTCCCTCTCTTCCCTTCTCCCCCTCCACCCTCTCTTTCTCCCTCTCCCTCCCTCTCCCTGTCCCTCTCTCATGGTCTCATGTAGTCCAGGTCAGTGGACTTCTCTAGCTGAGGATGAATTTCAACTTCTGATCTTCCCTATTTTGACATGCAGTTTATATGGCGCTGGGGCACTGTAAATGGTAAGTCAGCACCCTACCAACAGAGCTACATCACCAGCCCCAAGACTTGCTCTTTTCTCAGATTTATTATCTTATGTATGTGTGTATTCCTGAGTATATGTATATGTGCACGTTCACAGGTATGTGCAAGGGCAGAAGAGGGTATCCGGTCCCCTGGAACTGGAGTTGCAGGCAGTTGTAAGCTGCCCAGTGTTGGTGCCGGGCACAACCTGAAACCCTCTTTTAATCAACAGACCTCAGCGCAAGGTGGAGATTCAGCGTGTTCCCAGAATTGCGGTTCGGCTTTCTGCTTCCACAATTGCAGAACTGAAGACTGGACACGATACTGTTTGAAAAGCACCAGGAACCATTGCCTAGTACCTCACAGATACTCAGGGCAGCCGGCTCCCGCGTCCTCCAGGTATATGAAATGAATGAAATTTCATCAGTTCCCTGCAGGGCTGGGAATAGGTCTGGAGATAACAAAACAGCCCCATTCCATATAAATCCTTTCAACTCTCCGGACAAGACTGGTGGAAGTAATTTGAATCCTTCGTGTTCACAGGAATCATTTTAAAGTAAAAATATCCCTGCCTCTTTCTCTGTGAAACACATTAGAATCTGGTGCAGCCTCTGTCCCTGTCCGAGAGTGATACAGGGCCACACTGAGTTAATGATTTCCACAGCTGAAAGAACCATGCTATAATCAGACATCACCCCACTGTGCCCACTGTGGCATTCACACACACACACACACACACACACACACACACACACACACACACACACGCGCGCGCGCGCATGCCTCAAACCCTACAGATCCCTTCTTCCCAACCCCCCCCCAAAAAAAATAAACATGGAAAGCAAAACCTTTCTCCAAGTGAATCTCTTTTGTCTTGCCTTGCAATAGGGCCCCACTTCCCTTTCAAGTCTTTCAGCTAAACATCAGGTAGTGGGAAGTATTTGGCATGAAAATGGTTCTTCCATATAGCCTAGTGTCATTTAAATCCTTCAGGGGCTATGCGTTTGAAACAGGCTGAGCCTGAGCCGTCTGTAAAGGCCAGACCTTTTACTCTGTGCGTTGGAGAGTTTAAAAGTCCTGGTCGTTCATTTGCACGGCTCTGCTCAGCCCACCCGAGGTACCACCTGAGTTAAATGGAAGTCACTGTGCAGTTGCTTTTGTTTATTCGTTCGTTTGATTTTTTTTTTAGAAAAGAAAGAAAAACCAGAGAGGCGTGGCCCAGTGGCACAGACGTTTAGATTCTTCGAAGGAAGCATTCTTGAGCCTCTAATGTGACCCTCCCTCAGAAACGAGCCTTGTCATCAGGGAAATGACCCCAGAACTACAAATATTTGGGTTGGTTCCACTTTTCAATTTACCGCTCCATTTCAGAGAAATTAAAGCATCCACAACTGGTGTTTATGCAGGAGGCAAAGGGACCCAAACAGACACATTTATCTCAGTTTCATTCAAAACCTGGGAAAGCAAATCAATGAAGGATAATGGGGAAAAGATAAAATTAGCCCAGGCAGGGAAGAAACACATATTTGTTCCTAAGGTGACTCTTCTCAGACAACAACAACAACAACAACAAAAAGTAAAAACTAAAACTTTTTCTCTCACATCGAAGGATAGCCCACGATTCATTAAGGTGACCATCAGCCAGTAAAACTTACAAAGAACATCGTCACTTAAAGATTAAAAACGTTACCCAATAAAAAAAAATGAAAAAAAAATTTAAAACTTGCTACCTCCAAATCAAGTCGGTCCGTATTGAGAAAGCTTAGCCCTCCCCTTCCTTTCTTCCCACCTCCTATTCTTTGTTTCCAATTAAGATTCGCCTGTCTAAAAGTAGGTACAGTGGCCCCTGACTCCCGTTGGTAATGTATTCCTTTAAGCTGGGTCCATTAATCACGCCTCTTCTTGAATGAAATGAGAAACGCTAGGGTCAACTGAAATTTCTGGGAAGGGTGAAGAGGTGAAAGCCGCCCCGCTTATTTTTCCCTGCCCCTTGGGAAACACTCGGCTTCGGTAATTCTTCAGTTCAAACACAGAGCTACGGGGAAGGAGAAACCCCACACAGTATGCACGGTCCCCAGTCCCCGAGGTAACTCTGCTCCCGGCCTGGAGACTAACCTTTCTTTGCCTCTGCTCGTCTTTCCCTGAGAAACTATTGACTGCCCCCTGCTGAACTGTGTAGCGAAAGAGATTTCAAAGCCCTGAAAAGGGAAAGGAAAAGCTGGCTCGGAAATCCGGCCTGTGCGTCCTAGAACACATCCCTCGGTGTTTACGCATCCGTTCAAACCCTCACGCCTGAGTGCACGTTACTGAGCTCCATCTCGGCATCCCTTAGTATTTAGTGGTGCAGGTAAGGATGAGGGAGTGGTGAAAGTTCCCCTCTTCTCTATAATGAATAGGTTGGAATCCACATACTCTCTGTTAAACTTTCTCCTCCCTCTCCCCAGGGAAGCTGGTGCCCGGGCGCACAGGCTCTCCCAAATTGAATGCGCCTGCTGCGCTGGTGGCTGCATTTTTCAAATAGGCTAGTCCCGCATTTGTTTTAGGGTCTCTATTTTACAGAGTTCTTAGGGGCAGAGCAATTCACAAAGGGTGCCACTTGATAAATCAAGAAATCATGAGAGAAATAAGACAGCAACTGGTGAAGAAGGAAACGTAGTGGCAGCTCCCTGGTTGTTTCTGAAGCCTCAGCCCAGCTGCGTTTATTTCTATCCATTCCCTAATGGGTTGGGAGGGTTGGTGGTTGGGAGGGAGGGGAAAGCCTCACAATGTAAGGTGCATGAGGAAAAATCACGCCACAGGATCGGCTCGGGGACTAGACCAGATAGATATACTGCCTACGACAGACCACGCAGCCTTGAAGTCACCCAGGGGCTGATTGGAGCCCTGATTGCATAAAGCTTCGAGTGAATTAAATTCTGACAAGAACTGTGTGATTCAACTCTGCTGAGACTTCTGCAAAGAGGTGAATTGCTTTTTTTAGATGCCAGATCACTCTTGCTGTTGATGCTATTTTCAACATGCACCTAGGTCAAGTGGAAGTTGACACACACTTCAGAACAAAATGAAAGGGGGCGGGGAGTGGGGGCGGCCTGGTGGGCAAAGATAGACGTTTAAACTCTACAAAACACTCCCCAAGAGGGCTGACCTGTAGCAGCTGGTGTTCTCTTTCTAATTGTGTTATCCCCAAAACCTGTTTGCAGTGTCCGGCGTGTAGGCTAAAGGAAGCCTGCCCCCAGCTGGCTCTGGTTGGTAATAAAGAATTGCCGTACAGCCAATGGCTGGGCAGAGGAAGACGGGGCGGGACCTTTAGATTTAGAACTGAAAAAAGGAAAGAGAGAGACAGAATGGTCACTATTCGGAGGGATATGGATCAGTTTTAGAGCTGCACAAGGAAAATCATCCAAAATGTAGGTGAGAAGTAATGCGGCCCCCAATAGGGTTGTCCAGAATCATCTTGAACAGCAAAAACTAGGGAGCCGCCCAGAAGTCAAGGCAACAAAGATAAAATATAGAATTAGAGGGCGTTAAACCAGGATTACAGGAGGGAAATGTGTGTAAGCCACGGCGAGGATTAGAACTGCCCAACCTTTGAGCTCGCCAAGGAGAGAGAGAGAGAGAGACAGACAGACAGACAGACAGACAGACAGAGACAGAGAGACAGAGACAGAGAGACAGAGAGAGACAGAGACAGAGAGAGACAGAGACAGAGAGAGACAGAGACAGAGAGAGACAGAGAGAGAGAGAGAGAGAGAGAGAGAGAGAGAGAGAGCAGATAGTTCATGGCGGGATCCATCGGGAGCCAAAGCAGAACAGCCCATCACTGCTACACTGACCCTTCAAAGAAGGCATTCCAGACAGCAAGTATCGGAAACACCAAGTTCTACTATTCAGTTCAGCGCTCTGTTCTGAAGGATTAAAACGGCAATGACTGGAACTTGATAGAGTGAGATGATTAGGTGCGCCTCACCGTCAGTAAGTCTACCTCAAATGCTACTTCCGGGTTAAATGACACACTAGAAATGGGCTTGCCTGACACAATGCCCAGCACTTGCTGGGAACTGAACAAGAAGATTCTTGAGCTTGTAGCCTTAAGAAACCAACTATAATGAGCATCTTCCCATCATTACCCAGTGATGAACGCGGTGTTGCCAATCTCATACCAAACCTTCCAACCTTAGCCTACCTTTGACTCACAGCCTAGAGTTACAAGGGTCAGTACTTCATACTGAAGAAGCAAATTATATGTATACGAGAAACTACGAACTGTTTCCACATACAAATGTGGTTTTGTTGTTGTTGCTGTTGTTTTTACGCTCCAACAATCTAGAGAAGCTAGAGACTGAAATTCCTTAATTCAACCCCTTCATAAAGGTCATTTACTATCTCCTCCAGCCAAGCAAGATGCCTAAAGGAAAGAAGGTCAAGGGGAAGAAGGTGGCCCCAGCCTCTGCCATCATCAAGAAGCAGGAGGTCAAAAAAGTGGTCAAATCTTTGTTTGAGAAAAGGCCCAAGAAGTTCAGCATTGGGCAGGACATCCAGCCCAAAAGAGATCTAACACGCTTTGTCAAATGGCCACGCTGCATCAGGCTGCAGAGGCAAAGAGCCATATTCTATAAGTGGCTCAGAGTACCTCCTGCCATTAGCCAGTTCACCCAGGCCCTGGACAGGCAAACAGCTACTCAGCTGCTAAAACTTGCCCACAAGTACAAGCCAGAGACAAAGCAAGAGAAGAAGCAAAGCCTGCTGGCCCGTGCTAAGAAGAAAGCTGCTGGCAAAGGGGATGTTCCAACTAAGAGACCACCTGTCCTCCGAGCAGGAGTCAATACAGTCACCACCTTGGTGGAGAACAAGAAGGCTCAGTTAGTGGTGACTGCCTATGATGTAGACCCTATTGGCTGGCATTTTCCTGCCTGCCCTGTGTCGAAAGATGGGGGTGCCTCACTGCATCACTAAGGGAAAGGCCAGGCTGGGGCACCTGGTCCACAGGAAGACATGCACCACTGTTGCCTTCCACAGGTTAACTCAGTAGACAAGGGTGCTCTGGCTAAGCTGGTGGAAGCTATCAGGACCAATTATAATGACAGATATGACGAGATCCGCTGCCACTGGGGAGGCAACGTTCTGGGTCCTAAGTCTGTGGCTCGCATTGCCAAGCTGGAAAAGGCAAAGGCTAAAGAACTTTCCACTAAACTGGGTTAAATGTATACCACATTTTCTGTACATAAATATAATTACAAAAAAAAATTTAAAGGTCATTTATTCATTTTAGATGAGCCTTAACACTTAATTACAGGGAATTAAGAAACCATTACTAATTTAACACATGACAACAACAACAATAATAATAATAATAAATAGTAATAATATCTAACACTTATCCAATATCCCTTGAACCCTGCTTACAATTGGTATTTCCCTCCAATATACATGATAGAAACGGCACCCAATTTTTTTTAAAGATTCATTTTTATGTATTTGAGTGCTCTATCTGCGTGTCCACCTGTGTGCCAGAAGAGGACATGGATCCAGACCCCATTACAGATGGCTGTGAGCCACCGTGTGGTTGCTGGGAACTGAACTCACAACCTCTGGAAGAACAGCCAAGGCCCTTAACCACTGAGCCACCTCTCCAGCCCCCAAATTTTTAAGAGAAGAATGCTAACACTGAGACAGGGATACTCCAGGCCACAGCACTTGTAAGTGTTGGGTGAGAATTCAAGCCAGGTTCCAAAGAACTCCAGCAGCTACCTCTCCTGTCTCCAGGATTCTTTGTGCCCACGGAGCCTTCTATTCATACATCAGCACTCACCATAAGAGAGCCACTAAAGAGGGTCCTAAAGAAATAGATTACAAGATAAATGTGATACTAACCCCCAAAATGGTTCCCCCCCCCAAAGGACCTGACCCTTAACCCTTCCATTTTCAAGGTTAATCTGTGAATCCAAAAGAATCTTGCCAGTAAGACATGTCACTCCCACGGCTAGATTATAAAAGGCATCATGGAACTGGGTTCCTGGTGGTTCAGCTGGTGCAGGCTCACCCAGTAGCCTACACTCCTAAATTCAGTCCCCAGAAAGCATGTTGGTATGTGCCCAGAGTCCCGGGGGGGGGGGGTTGCAGCAGGTTCAGAATCTCAAGGACACTTGTTACCAAGCCAGACAAGCTGAGCTTGATCCCTAAGATCAACTTTGTAGAAGAGCTCTGGTTTCTATGAGTTGACCTGTGACCTCCAGATGCATGCTACAGCACACCTACACCATATAGAATAACCACGAATGTATAACACAGGTACACACAAGATGAATGAATTTAAATAATCTTTTTAACTAAAGAAAAAAAGTCAAAAGTCACCCTTAGCTTCATAGTGAGTTTAAGACTAACCTGGACTTCACAAGACCCTGCCAGTCTAAATAAAATTAATATTGCTAATAATTTTTCAAAGATATTGCACCTTCTGACTTGCTTTCTCACTTGGAGCACTTGGTAGGAGGGCTGTCACCTGCAATATCATGATGATATTGCATTCAGCCAGCCCATTGGACAGGTCACACTGCAAGAAACTTAGGCCTCCAGCCATCTTCTCTGGAAGCAGAGCCACCTGCCCCACTGGGCCTTCGGATGACTGCGGCTCTATCTAACTGTTAGAACTCCTGATCTAGGACCACTCAGCTGAGCTGCTCCCTGGTCCTTAGCACTCACACACTGTGTGGAACAACAGATGTCTTTGATTTTAAGCTGCTCAATTTTGGGGGCAAATCTGTGGTGCATGAATAAATAAATAAATAATACGGATTCAAAATCAAATGGAAGGCAAGACAGAGAGAACCTCCGTCAAGGGTAATAGAGAAAGGGAGCAAGCAACCCGAAATAAAAGGGTTTGGAACACGAGGCTGGCAAAAGGCAGAGAATTGTTGGAGTGGGAAACTAGTGCCCTCAAGTCCTTGTGTGCATTTCCTGAGTACCATTTTGCAGAAAGGAAACTGAGGCAGAAAAACCTTAACCAATGTGTCCTGACCAGTCAAGAGGTGAACAGTAAAGCTGGGATCCCCTCTCAGGTCAAACAAGAAATAGCGACACGGAGCCAGCATCTACATGGTGGTGCAGGTCTGAGTACGTCCCGTGACCTTGGTTGGGACTATGAGGTACATTGTACATCGATGCCCCCTTCATAATGTTTCATTTAATCATCTAAGTACTCCCAGAAGTGAAGCAATGAATACTTTCTTTATACCTCCATTTTACAGGGGAGAATACTTAAGCTAAGAAATGTAAGAAATTAGTCCTGGACATACAGAAGGCAGAGGCAGGTAGAGTTCTGTGAGTTGGAGGCCAGCCTGGTTTACAGAGAGAGTTCCAGGACACCCAGGACCACATAGAGGGACCCTGTCACAAAAAAAGAAAGACGGAAAGAAAGAGGGAAGGAAGGAGGGAGGGAAAGGAGGAGGGGAAGAAGGAAGGAGGGAGAGAAGGAGGGAGAAAGAAGGGGAGGGAACAGGGAAGAAAAGAAAAAAGAAAAGAAGAGAGATAAAAAGAAAAGGAAAGAAATCAGGTGGGTCCCTAAATTTACTAACAAGAGTCTTACTGGGCAGGGGTTCCAAACCTAAATTTGTCTGGAATTCTGACATGCCAAACCCCTCCTGCTAACCTTACTTGGGGACATCAGCTGTTTGCCAGTTTACTTCTCAGATTCCTGGGGTGTACGTGGGGTGGAGTGGAGATGCTAAAAAACAGAGCAGCCTAAGCCTCTGCGTCTAAACTTCGACCAGGAGAAATCACATTTACATCAAGGCGACAAGGGAGATGAAGTTAAACAACAGTGGAATAATTAAAGCCAGAGCTTGGGGCCTTCTTCCAAGAGAACCATATTGAAATAACTACCACCACCCCACCAAAAATATGATTTAATTAAATATGCATGCACATTATTGAAGGGCAATCATTAAAACAGCCTCCAGGGAAAGGGGTGGTGTATTTGCTGATTAATTTAAAAAAAAAAAAAATGTATTTCTGATTTTTCCCTAATCTCAACCCCCAAAAGTTCAGTGTAGAAATGTAGCAAGGTTAAAATCTGAAAGTGCTCGTGACAGAAAACCTGGAGTTTCGGGCTCCCTGGAAGCTGCACCAACAAAGCCACCGTTTCTTTTTATCTTCTTCCATGTGCCCTTCCCCCCCCACACACACACAACCCCATTGCCTTGGAAGTACGAGTCTATGTGCCCATCAATGAGGGACGCTCCTCCCCATTTACAGGGAGACTTCTTTCATTTGAGTTGGAGAGGACAGGGTGTGATCTGCATGTCAGGGGTTAGGACACTGTCCTCCCCAGGCTGGTCGGGTGTTCATTCCCAGGTCTGCCATAAGAAATACCGCTTGCACTAAGGACCATTTCCTATGCTGTTATTGGGAAGGCAATTAAGCCTTGCAGACCCTGAGCAGGGGGGCTGTCTGCAGGCGGCTGCAGGTCTCTGGGTAATCAATCGAGTTTCTCATCTGCACTGTCAATCAGAACTGTGCCTGAGTGGCGTCTGTCGGTGGTTCTCAGCGTGTGGACGCTTTGCCTCTCCTCACCTCCTTGGAGTTCACGGCAATATGGACTTTGAGCCTGCTGTTTTTCATCATAGAGTGGAATTTTTTCATTTTTCTCTGCCTGTGTTGATCCCCCCTGTTTTATCCTTTCAAGACTATCATAAACACACACGCAAGCGCGCGCACACACACACACACACAGTATTCAACACAAATCCCCTAGAGGGCTTCTTGGCTGTGGTTTCGATACATATTATTCCATATCTCATTTCTCTCTCTCACCTTCTTACCTGGAGACCCATCAGCTACAACCTGTGATCCCTTCAACAACCTTGAAACACCTGTACTTCATCTCTTTCAATGTCTCTGACCATGAACCTACCAGTGCTCTCCAGGGACCAGGAAGTCCTCTACCTAATCACTGACAGCAAATTGTCCTCATGGTGGCAGGCATCACCTGTTTATACTTTTTATTGAATATTGATAAGTTATAAGTGTGTGTGTGTGTGTGTGTGTGTGTGTGTGTGTGTCTTTGTCAGCTTTATTCCTTTATGTCTTTGGTCAGCTGGGAACGACTCCACCCCTGACCTACAGTATTTCCTCATCTCCACCCAACCCCCAATGGTCTTAACTGTGGCATCAAACTCTTGGCGGGTACCTCATGTGCTGACTTGTCAAGACTACCCTAATTTAAAATCGTCTGACCCTCAGACCAGTACTCCCGGTTTGGGCTTGCCAAATCCGGCCAAAGGACACTGAGATGAAGTCAATGCAAGTAAGCTGAAGCATTGGTACGTGTCGGCACTGTTCACTCAGACTGTCACCAGCACCCACAACCACCAACTCAATGAGAAGCCAAATCTTCATTTTCTGTAAACAAAAAAGAAACTTCGATGGCCAAGTGGCAAACAATAGAAAACAGTCAAGGCCACTTGGAACTTGTTAGTACGTGTGCCTCTCCTCCGCCTGACTGGAGCAGCTGTGAGAGCCCAAAAGCACGAGCTTATAAGCACACACACCCACACACATGCGCACACACATGCACACACATACATATGCACACATACATATGCACACATACACACAGGCACACACACACATACACACAGGCGTGGGCTATCCTTTATCCATTCTCAAGCTCAGGCAAACCATAGCTCACACTAGTTTGAGAAACTGCAGAAGTGACATCTCCTTGCTCTCTCCTCATCACAAGTCCTGGGGTCACGTCCTCCTGGTTCAACAACCCAGAAACACCTCCTTCGCTCTCCACTCTCAAGAAGCACCCAAGACAACTGCCAGTTTGTTACCAGTATCTTGACAGCTTCTTTCACACATAAAAAAGGGGAGGGGGTATAATCTCTTTTTATGAAATCTCTCCACAGAAAAAAAGAACGGTTGTCAGCACAAAAATAATCAGTTTACCCAACAGCCTCTTAATGAGCAAGCAAAGCGTAGCAGGAAGACAGTAATAGCAACTGACACCCTGAGCCCTGATCAGGATCCAGGCACAGTGCCAAGCACAGCACATACATCCTCTTTTTACATCCCTGCTACGCCCTGTCAGATGCGGCCTGCTCATAGTAACGCTCGGCAGATGAAGGGGCTTGTGGGTATAACGGTGCCAGCTCTCCAACCCAGACGGTCTGATTCCAGCTTCAAAGTACTTTGTTATTCTGCCTACGTAGCCTACACACTCACCCAGGAGCAGGTCGTGATGTGTCTGGATTACAGCCTTTCTGGGGTAAGCACTCTTAGATTGGCTCTATACCTCACCAACCAATGCCCAGATGTGACCTGACCTCCCGTTATAGGAGACAAGAGAATCCGTCGGACAGCAGGGTCTCGCAAGGGTTGTCTCTATCAAGTAGTGAGTTCACAGTTTCCTGCCTAGTCCTGTCTCCTGAGCCCTCCGTTATAAGAGTTGGGTCCTTTGGGCCTGAACTCAGCACACCAGCCTCAAACGAGGTCCTGAGATGCCCCAGCTTTACCCAGTCCTTCTCTATCCAGCACAAAGCCTTCAGCTGATCCAGACACTTAAGTCCTACTTCAGACACAGCTTGGTGTCACTCCTTTAGTGATGAGACAGAAATAAAATGTTAATGCTTAGACCCCCTCCCCCAACCCTGGCATTCTCTTCCTCGTATGAACACACTTCCTTCAAGCCAATGCTTCTGTTCCCAGTGCTCCTAGGGACATATCACCTCCACATCCCTCCACATCCGCTTATCTTTGCCCAGTGTCTGGGCTCTTAAAAAGAAGAGAGAAGAAACATTTAAGCTACTCGTTTGGTCGTTATGCCCACAAAATACTGTGTTTAAATCATGTATAGTTATATATACATTACCCATGGCATCTATTATGAAATATGCCTTATTTTTGTTTTAGATTTGTTTCTTTTTCTCCTTTATGTGTATGGTTATTGTGCACACGTGTGTGTGTGTGTGTGTGTGTGTGTGTGTGTGTACCATGCGCGTGCAGCACCTGTGGAAGCCAGAATAGTGTTTATTTTTCTCTAAGGGAAAAAGACAGCTTGACATTGAACTTCTATCATATCCTGGATAGAGTATGCCCCCAAAGGACTGCCTTCCCACATCCCTTCAAAGATCTGTGATCTTACTCCCTAAAGATAGTCTGTAAGTCAGAGCGAGCCCCTCTAGAAACCCATACCCACTCAAGCGCTCTACAGTATAGTACACTTTCTAGGAAAAGTGAATTCAGTCCATCAGAATCCTCTCTTGCCTATCGATTGGGATACTCCAGGACATAGGATTAGACAATGATGTCAGGGCAGGAGCCTGGGTGTGGGCTGTGGCCAGTCATGTGTTGCTGTCAAAAGGCATAGCATGTGAGGAAGACACAGAGTAGACAGTGTAGAAAAGCACGTGCCATGTAGTTCTTGGTTTTGTAAATACAGTTTTTATACTGATGATGGAAAGCAGATGAAGGCTACCTTGGCCTTACAAGAAGGGGGGGACACAATTCAGACTGATGGGAAGAAGGAACAAAGTATGTGCCCAAGGAGTAAAAGGAGAGAGAGAGAAGAGAAAGAGAGCAGAAGAAATGAAGCGAGAGAAGAACACAGGCAACGATGTTCTCTATATATGTGTGTATCATACGTTCTCATTAGTGATAATTTTGCCCTGGAGGTCAGTTAAACTTCTTAACTAGTCTCAACTAGAGAAAAAAGAAAGACCCCTACCAGGCCTGAATTTACATCTCGTTCCAAAGACACACTTCATATTGCTGATCATATACCAGTGAGAGCAGACAAAACAGGGCCTAACGCTTGCTCTGTGTTTTTCCAGGCAAAGCATATAGAAAATATGTACACCACCGGCCAGCCACACACTCAGCCTGTCACCGCCACTGATTGCCGTTCACAATGCACAACCCTCACGACACCTTCCTCCAAACCCCGCTATGAGATGATTAAACTCCTCCGTACTCCAGGCTGGAATTCGTCGGGCATTTTCCTTCCCCTGTAAAGCCAACACATTTCATTTCCACCCCTGGCTGCTTGCAGGATTCCTTTGCCCATCTTTGCCTAATTCTGTCCTTTTCTTGGGAAAAGAGGCCACTGAAATGGGTAATTGAAAAGTCCAAGTCAAACAGGAGCACGATTTTCCAGCCTCGCAGAATAAACAGAAATGGCTCCTTGCCTTGATGGAGCTGCGAAGGCAATGGTGCCAATGGACCACTTGGGATGTAGCCAGAGTTTCTTATTTCACAGCTCCACCCAGATGTCAAACAGGGCCAGCATTTAAAGCCTGGGGTGTTGGGCGGTGTTTAAGACACCTTGCGTCTGTCTTCTGCGAGAGTTAAAATGAATACAGCGTGGTTCAACACAGCATGTGTTTTTCCTAACCAGCCAGTGGCAAGAAAGACTTACGGCAGGTACTTACTATTTATAACCCATGGCCACGTCCACAAAATACTTCCTCCTCTGTCGATAGACATTGTCCTTAAATCCCTTAAACAGAAAAGAGATTAAGTCACTTAACAAAGTCCAGAGAAATGAGCTTCCGAAGGCCTAAAGGAAAATCACTGTGGTGTTTACTGAGTGCTCAGTCCAAATGTAAATCTTATCCTCAGATGACCGACTTGACGGCAAATGAGGAATTGTGCTCACGGTAAAACCTCTTTCAGTTCGGATCTACTGATTTGGGATGTGTGGGAATTCAGGCCAGAGTTTACCTTTCCACTGGGCAAGCAGCATGACTAAGTTAAGCAGATTAATATTTCACATAGTACCTTTCTGTTTTCAAGAATCATTTGCAAGTAATTGATCCTAATAACAAGTTAATCTTAGCCTATTCATTTAAAACAGGTCGGTGTAGCGTGTTCAACCGAATTTTAATTGCTGTATGTAAATAACTAATAAATGTAACATTTATTAAAGATTCAGTCACTCTGGGTAATTATCAAATCCCCAAATTAGCAGGGACTAAAGACGGTTTGCTGTAGTTGATGATCACATAGTGCAACCCTAGGGAGAACCTCATTCACAAGGGCAGGTTTGCTCCATTCATTCCACTGAGGGACTCTCAACCTAATATATCTCAGCCAGCTACAAGATTTTTATCTAAAATATAAAATAATAATTAAAAAATATTTTTAATCTAACACCATCCACTAGAAAAGTTAAACACCAAGTGTGCCACTTATTGGTTCCGTGGACTTTTGAGAGGACTTCCTGGTCTACTAATCCATCTCTCCTCGTGGTAATAGGCTTCTTACGTGCCTTTCTTTTTATTTAAACATAACCAATTCTTGCTGGACTTGTTTCTTCAAGCTGTTAAAAGTCCAGGGGGAACTGTGTCTACTCCTTACGTGTATATGGCTATACCACCAAGAATGACCATGAAGCCGAGGCTGCAGACCATGGAAACAAATGTAGCATGTAGGCCTTAAGGACCATAAAAATCAGTAGTATTTAAGAGGTGCCCACAGGGGCCCAGGCTACTGAAGTAGCAATATAAACATTTCTACAAGGTGGGATGTTTGTAAGGAGCCCAAACTCAGTAGAAAACAGCCCAGTACTCCTGTCTAACTGAAAGAGACGGGGGGGGGGGGGGGCTCAAGGCCAGGAATCTCCCTTCCTAGTAGGGCTCATTGCTGGACACAACTGAAGAATTATCTGTGTTCTTGGAATAACAAAAGGGTTAGTAATGGAGGAAAGAGAGGAAAATCTCCTTGGATCACTCGAAAGACTGTAAAAAGGGAGGTGTCCCACACACAGCGCCAGCATTCTTTCTCCTCGTGCTCTTCCAATTCAGACTGTTTAAACTATGGCTCTCAGGCAGGCTCCTAAGACCCTACTGGGTCTAGAGACAGAGCTTGTGACCATAGTTACCCCCATTTACACAAGGGTCGTCGGCCTACATAAAAAGGTCTCCTGCTGCAGAGGCTATACAGGATCCTGTGGGTGTGGAAAGAGGGTTCTTCGCTCACTGGTAGACCAGGCTACCAGGAGTAGGAAGCTGAAGAATTCCAAGCACGTTTATGACTCAAGAGAAAGTGGGCTGTGAGAAACAGGGAAAGAGTCCCATGAAAAGCCCAGCACCTGTTCCCTGTTTCCTGCCAGCCCGGACACCATGGTAACTGCATCATCATCTGCTGGACTTCCAGAAGAACCTCAAGGCCCTCCTCAGCAAACACCTGCACCTTTTCCAGAGATGCACGAAAGAGATTTGCTCATCATGTCTCATTAGCCGAGAGAGGCAGTGATTACACAAATGCTGTGAGCTGGTGGGGTGGGGGGGGATCCAGAGCTTCCTGGATTCATCCATAGACTGGCAAAGTAAGAGATGTTTGCTAGCTGCACCAGCCCTTCCCGACAGCGAAATTTTGGCAATCCATTCTGAACTGAAGCCAGGGATGGGATACCAGATAAAATGCAAGATGCCCAGTTAAATTTCAATTTCAGATAAACGACAAATGTTTCCACTTTTACTAGGCAACCATATATATATATATATATATATATATATATATATATGTGTGTGTGTGTGTGTGTGTGTGTGTGTGTGTGTATGTATGTATGTATGTATGTATGTATGTATGTATGTACGTATGTATGTATGTAAAACTCTGGTGACTATAGTACCCAGAGAGAGCCTCCTGTACAGCTCCACCCTTGAATTAAATCAAAATGAACTGAAAACCCAGCCTGAACCCTAATGTGCGCAATTCAATTTATGCTGCCACTCAAAGAAGCATTCAAACAGCTCAAACCTGGTGTGATATTAGACCCACTTGGGGAGTTTTAATAACACTTCAAACCTGACCATTTCCCCAGAGGTTCTGCACATCAGAGTCTTCTAAAAATCCTTTGTCTGGGCCCCAGTCTGTTGGTGGAAAGTCTCCTTCCCTGGTCTCAGGCAGCGCCTTGAAGTTGCATTTAAAGTGTCTGAAGAGTGGACCTTGAACCTCACCTTGAAAACCTTGGCCCTGGCAAGTCAAAAACATGGTCCCATATCCTCTTATGTGAGCTTCAACTGGAAGCTCTCAAGAAATACAGAGTCTTGTGCCCTCGGGAGTCACTATCTGTATTTCCAAATGTTTTCCAGGCAATTTCTTTGTCTATTAAACTTGAAAGCCATAGGCTTTCAATAAATAAATAATATTTATTATTTTCTCTTTTTTTAAGATTTATATTTTTATTGTGAGTACGCTGTTGCTCTCTTCAGACACACCAGAAGAGGGCATCAGAGCTCATTACAGATGGTTGTGATCCACCATGTGGTTGCTGGGATTTGAACTCAGGACTTCTGGAAGAGCAGTCAGTGCTCTTAACCACTGAGCCGTCTCTCCGGCCCTACTACTTTCTCCAAGCAGCATAATTTATATTCCAAACCTTTCCCGCACCGTCCCATGTCAAGAGCCCCTGTGTCTGTCTTAGAATGACTCAGTCATAAAAAGTACTTAGATGACTCCTCCCGTCTACAACAAATCAAAACTTAGAAAAGCACCATCTTGTCAGGATGAAAATTTGCATAACGAATATTTGGTATGCGCTTCTAAGGGGAATATATATGGTTTAAAAATGACAAGAGACGTTGGGGATTGCTAAGTACTTGCAATTATTTTAAGTGGCTGCACAGAAAATAAGTGAAAGTATTATAAATCAGGTGTAATTAGGAGTAATGGAGTAAAATTAAGCGCCAAAAATTTGCTCTTGATGTCGGAATGTGCTTTGTTCACAGCAAGGTCAGTGCCCCCTGTGGTGTTTCCATTCAAACAGTTGAACCCCTTCCTCCAGGTTACGTAATTTTCAACCCTCACTTAGGGAGCTTTTAGAAATGAGAGGTTCTCAAAAGCCCCTTTACTGTCTAAGTAGCGATCTGGATGGCTTATTGCGGCATTTCCTTACTGAATTTAAACATTTCCTGTTGCCAAATTCCTTTTTTTTTTTTTTTTTTTTTTTTTTTTTTTTTTTTTTTGCTTTATTAACTAGGCTTTTTAAACAACCCCTTTGAATTTCTCAATAAGCATTTCTACTTTTTACAGTAAAGAACCCTAAGGCACAGAGGTAGACAGACCTCACCAAGGCCATTCTGCACGCTAGCGACAGGCACCTGTGTAGTCTTGATCTTCCTAATTGTTTCAATCAGCTTGCACTGGTTCCAGACCTTCTGAAGTTGAGAGAGAGAAGATAACACATGGGTAGTAGCTAAAGCCACTGTTTACAAAGGAGTGTTTTCTTGCTGTTGTAGAAATTACTGTGAATTTTTATGCTATGCTGCAAATACAACACACCATGTTTATATTGTTTCGGCTCTTAACAAATAATGCAATAATATTAGGTATATTGAACCATTTATTTGGAACTACTGGTATATTTGCATTAGGTTGAATTGGTATTTATCATGCCGAATGACTGCTTTAAGTGAAATCTCGTTTGTTTTGAACTTGCCATGGGTTGGTGAAAGCAAGGTCCTAGATGCTGTTGATGCTGCCAGTCCTATACTCCTAGGTACCACCATTCAGAGTAACACAATCACATTCTCTGACTTTCCCCCCATTTAAACTGCTTTTCTGTAAACCATTACCCTCAGAGCACGCAGGCTTCCACGAAGCATGACCGATCTGTTTAGATCTCAGGGCTGTATCTACCCACTTCGATCCATCCACACACTTGGGGAGGAGAGAACGCTCATAATGAATGTGTATATTGCTTACCTCACCGTCCTTCATTCTGGCCATAAAGATGTTCCAGGTCTCTTGTGTTAAATAAGAACCGATATAAAGTGGGGAGGGGGTGGAAATGGGAAATGCTTACCCAAGTGTCATATTTCTCTAAAGATGGTCACTTTTATTGGAGTAGAGGAGGGAACAGTGGTAGATAGATTCAGACTAGACGTGGGAAGGGATGCCTCTTCCATCACGGCCTTATTTTAAAGCTCTCCTGCCTTTCCATTGAGACTGAAGTCAAGACATAACTCTGCTCTTAACTACCTCCAGTCAAGGAAAATGGCAAGAATTTTATTCTCTCACCGAGCCCCATCACATCTAGTCCTCCCTAGTTTCCCAAAGGTGTGATCCATTTCAGTTCCCCGTTCTTCCAAGGGTCACCATCTGCAAGTATATTTTTAGGCTGTCTAATTCCACAGAAATATCCTTCCAAGGCATACAATCTTCTCCTATGCCCAACCATTTTATAAATAAACTCTATGTGAGCATGCCATCTTTCTAACCTACTCCGTGCCAACACACGCACAGGGGACTTAATCATCTGAAAGCCTGCTCTCGGTCATGAGGGATAAACACGGAATTGCTCTACAATAAGGCCTTACAGCACAGAACACAGCACGTTGTCTGGAAAGTGGCAGAGCTGAGAGAGGGCAGGGGAAACGGACACTTACTGGGTGGTCAGCATCGAGCTCGGTGCCGTACATGAGGACTCTGTGGGAGCATCTATCCAACTCAGAGATCTTCCGAGGGAACCAGGGCACATCCTCTGGTTCTGCTGAAAACAATGCAGGTTTGATGTTAACTCACCTTTGGAACATTTTCCATATCCCAAGGTCACCCAATAAAGAAAGGGGGAAAAAATGACCCTTGCCTTCTTCTTCTGTCCAAATGCTCTCAGGAGGATTCAGTGTCACAATGGTGGTCTGAAACTTCAGCAGCTGGATGAGTTCATTGAATTCCGTTTTGCTACATTCACAGTCCACGTAGATTTCAACTTCAGAACTTCTTCTCCGGGACCTCCTGGATTCGATGTGAAGCATGTTGACATGTTTTTCCTGTGGAAACATGAGTGATATCTATCTCTAAATCACATTCAAATGGAATTCTGCTCTTGTGCCACTGTCAACGAATACAGCGTCAGGTGCCAAACCAAAGCATTGACTATGCTTTGGCTGATTAATAGATGGGAACTTTTCCAGTTACTATTTTTATCAATACAAAAGGCAAGTCGTCATGCCTCTGAATAGGATGTCCTGTTTCATATCAAAAAGAAGAGGGCACTGAAGACACATAAAAGACACTATAAAATATATCCTGGTCAAACAATGACTTTATGAAATTCCTAGGCAAATGGATGGAATGTGAGAAGAGGCCTTTGGTCCAGTAAAGGCTCATTTTCCCAGTGTAGATGAATGCCAAGGCACTGAGGTGAAGAAGGTGGTTGGGAGAGGGAGCTCCTTCATGAAAGCAAGGGGAGGGAGAGGGGATGGATTGGGGGAAAGGGGATAACATTTGAAATGTAAATACAGAGAATATCCAATAAAAAATTTAATTAGAAAAAAATAGATCCTGGTTGTAAATATCACTTCTCAGAGAGGCCCACATCCTGGGACTATGGCATGATTATTGGCAAGAATAGATTGTCTATTACATTACCATAAAGTCATATCCTAACATTTGTATTCCCATACTCTTGAGAAACACAAAATGCAGATTTTTAATCTTATAACAATAAAGGGCCTACTTTTAAAATAAGGTTTAAGAACAAAGCAATCATTTAGAGCCAGACATAATGACTTGTAGAATCCCAGCACTCGGAGGCAGGAGGATTGCAAATTCTTCTAGGCTACATAGCAAGACCCTGCTATATAATAATAATAATTCTTAAATAAAAAATAAACTCTTTTTTTTAAAAGAGAATCTTTGAAACGACAGGCAGCAAATGGATAGTTTGCAAAATGCCTAAGATTGGGAAAATATTCACCAAGGCATAGCCAGCGCCTTAGGGGGAAAATGGAAGCAGGAACAGCTTTTAAGGGAGAATCTCCCAGGCAGAAAAGAGAAACAACTCAGGAAGAGTGAAGAGGCAAGTAATAATAACCCCTAAATAGAACCACATCAGAACTGTCTTTGGCATCCTCCAGGCTAGCTTCACTGGATGCTATATTCTGCGGCTGCCATTTTGTGAATCTCCTTGTAAACAAGCTGTTCCGGGAAGAGCAATGACTTTGATGCTTAAAAATCTGGGTTAAGTCTCCCATGGATACACCTTTCTCCTTTGATAATTACAGCCTATGTTCTCTCCACGCTCCACTCCGTATGCACACACTGCCCTCTGGTTCCCATGCAGTTTCTGAAACAGTCCTGGATGTTCTGTTTCTGTTTTTATTAAGCTCTGCAATAATGCTATATTCTATAAATGGCCTAAAATAAGAGTGGGATCGATACTAAGTTCAAGGCCCAAGAGACTCCACATTAATTGTGCCATTTCGGGCTTTTAATGTTTGGTAGTATCAGAGTAGGTATTTTTAGGCTGGGCACTGAGGTCCCAATAGGTTAAGTGGTTTACCTAAGACCTTGTGAATAGCTGATGGCAAAGTGCAAATTCAAAGTGCAAACCCCCTCTCCAGGGATTTTTTTCCACTGCACCCAGCTGTCAAATTGAATTGGCTTGCCTTCAGGCACCGTATGGACACAGCCCTACATGGCGTAATTATGTGTAAAATACTACTCTAGATTTCCATTAACACCGTTTATGGGACCTGATCCTTTCTTCAAAGCCAAAGGGGAACAAGGAGACATTTCCTGAATCAGGTTAATTCCCAATCTATGGTCATCTAGAGGCATCACAAATAATGCCTCCTGTCTGCATTTTATAAAATTGCTTCATCCAAACAAAGCCAGTTAGGTAAGGAATTATCATCATTGCCATTTTACAAATGAGGGAATCACACTGAGGGGCACAGGGCGGTTAGCCAATCCAGCAGAACACAGGTCCAAATCCCCTAACTGTGTGCCCGAGGCACGAGAAAAAAAAACCTAGCTGTTTATCTTACAGCTCTGGTGACCAGCCATTGCTCCCAACAAAATGCAACGTGTAAGGGTTTTTGCTTCAGGTGGAGAAGACATCAGGTGCACAAGGCGTTTTTGCTTCTCACCCAAGCTCTTAATTTAGGACTCAAACCAAGGATTCATACCAGGGGCTATGCCTTATCTTTCTATAAGTCCCTCCTTCAATATAGATAAAGATGGTAACCCCACTTTACAAGGCACACATTATGGAGTTCGTGAGATGAGGCTTAGGAGAATAAGTGAGTGCCTGTGCCCCTCTATCTCATGTTCTGAGACAAAGGTGCTCTTATTCCCTGTGTGCAGTTCAAATTTAGTAAATCAAAGCAGGGTAAAGACTCTTGATGTTTTGAAGCATGGGGTGTATGTGTGTCTATATGTGTGTTGTGTGTGTGTGTATGTGTGTTTTGTGTGTATATGTGTACTTTGCATTTTCTACTTCAAAACTCGCATTTTTTTTTTTTTTAATTACAGACTTTTCACCTGGTAACAAGTTAACAGAGTTGCTATAGGCTGAGTCTGAATTAATAAATCACACTTCGCATAAACCTGCTTATTTCACTGTTGGGCAGAGCAAACTCCCTTTTTAAAGCTTTGTGACCTTTGGGTCCTTTGACTCTTTCACCATGTTATTCAGAAATGGATCCAGAAAGGCCTTGATAACAGGTGACAGGTCTGTCACGGGGCACACAGCCACCTTGAGGGTGCAGAAGGATGTGTGCTCTGCATGTACCTGGAAGAGTCTCAGGGCTTTCACCAGTCCGCCAACTTCATTCTTCAGGGAGAACACAACCGCTGTCTTGCTGTTCTCTGTGGTGTCGCCTTTGCCGGTCCCTTTGCTGCTTTTCTTGTCCTCGCTCTTGCTAGTGACAGCTTTATTTTGCTTCAAGAAAGTGGGAGCACAAGAGTCTGTTATATTCCAGAGGTTCCCATAATTTAATTTATCCAGAGATTCTTCTTAAATGCTGCAAGCCCCGCCCACCACGCAAACTCAAGGTGGCGTTACCATAGCACCGGTCTGAATCCATCTGCTCACCGAGGAAGTCCGTGACAGCACCGTGTGCACAACCCAGTCCCTCTGTGCACAACTGAGTCTGGAAAGTGGCTACTATATTTCAGCCACAGATAGGACAGGCAGTTGGGCAGGCAGAAGAAAGAGAACTGGCTAGCTAACCATTAGAAGCACACACGAGAATTTAAAAGTAACCAAGTTCTTCTGACTAAAGATAGAAATAACAGAGTCTAGCAATCAGAGAGCATTGCAGAGTTTGAAAAGCAAACCCGGGGACGTTCCATTTGACAGACAATGTAAGACTATGATGGTCTGTTTTGTACTCATTACATATGATGCAGAATTGGGCAGAGAACTGTCTTCCCTGCTAATGGTGCGGTACCATGATCACACCAGTCTATTACATCGTCATGAGACTAAGACCTGCATATTTATATGGAACCAAGTGATAATCGATTTGCCATTGTCTTTCTGCTATTTCTTTACTGGTTTTATTTTCGTGCATTAAGATAACCTCGCTAAGTTTATATATAATAGGAATGGATACTTTATTATTTATGACTTGAGGGAGAGAAGAAATTTATGCTGGCACTGGCATTTGACAGTATGTTTAGTCATTAAAAAGCTCAAATACCTTCATATTCTCAACATCTGCTCCCTCCTCTCCACGTAATACCCAGGTCTCGTATGTCTAAGGAGCATTTCTATGGGAAAGTGTCATACATTAACCATAACTGAGGGGGGTTGTGTGTGTGTGTGTGTGTGTGTGTGTGTGTGTGTGTGTGTGTGTGTTTCTCCTTGCAGTTTATTACAATATCAGAACTCCTCAACATAACACCTCATCCAAATATTCATGATACTTGCGTGTTAGAAAATCCATTTTACATTTTGGCCTCATTTTCACAAATTGACTTAGATGGTGCTAATTAAAGTCGCTGTGGCTGTTTTTCGGGCTCTGTGAAGTAATAAATAGGATGGACATACTCAGAGCTGTGGCGTTAGCCTGACTTTCCTCTGACAAGCTGAATTTGCGATTGGCTGATAAACAGGAAGAACAACAGTGATGTATCCCCTAAAAAGTTTTAATGACAGAACTCTGGATATGTGTTTTATTGCATGTTAGCAAACGAAAAGTGCTGTGTTTATTAAATCTCACAATTGTTGCTCAAATTAAGATCTAAAGATTGCAAGAACTATAACCTTACAAATACCATTCTCTAAGGTTAGTATTTAAACACAGACACACACACACACACACACACACAAATCTTGTAAATATTGAGACAAGCTGAATGTTTCTTTAACTATTTCATCAGTTGAGATTTAAGGGGGAGTAGTGTGGCATGCAGAAAGACCTGTGAAGTGCCATGGTTCTTCTTTTATTCCAAAACCTGCACCTAATCTCAAGAATACACATATTAGTTCTGTAGGGCATGGGAGACAATATTGTCCTTAGAAACCAGAGAGATATATTTAATTCCTTCTCCCACATCTCCCTCATCAGCCTATCAACTCCTATGGTTTGAAGGAGTGAATCTAGCACATTGGTTCATATAATCTTTCATTCTTTGTGATAGGAAACTTCACTTTCTATTTGAGGAGAGTTTATCTACCAGCAACGTGCCCAGCTGCTTTTACTTTGTGGAGAGCTCAGGCAGACAGAAGGGAGGTAGTGAGAGGAGACTACAGAGGAGGAGGGAGTTGAACTGCATGCTTTCTCTACAGCAGGTGTCCATATGGTGAGGTTAAGACAACTGAAGCCCCAAAGAACACTGGAGAGCACCAGATCTTCCATACTCACTGTTAAGCCGCCAAGTAGCTGATGCTCTTCTGGCACAGCGGAATCCAAGGACAACCCTCTCCTGGCCCAGTATTTACTGGAAAACATCATCATCGCGGGCTGCATGGATCCCGACGTAATTTTTTTCTCTCAGCAGCAGCGGGGACCAGAGGGGCAGCCTTGGCAGAGTTGGAGGAGGAAGGGCTGTGGCAGCTGCCTGCTCGGGGCGCTGTCCAGAACCCTGGTGCTGAAGAGCAATGAGCTTCCTCCCCTCCCTGTGTTCCTTTATATGAGTGACTGGGGACCGATGGAGAGCTGATTAGAAAAAACTCATTTCTGGTTGCTGATGGCCACAGTCAGATTACACGTCTGGGTTATCTGTGCTCATGATGAGATTTGTTTGTTTCATAGGTCGAGTAGCTCTTTGGGAAGAGATGGTGAAGAACAATACATCAGGGTTATTTTTTTTCCTTGCAACAAGTTGTCTAATTTTAATGCTCACGACTGCTATTAGAAGGTTACTCATAGTCTTTAAGTAACTATGAACTTAAGTGCTTTATGTTTCCTACAAGTGATAAAATAAGTTAAGAAAAGCTTTTCTGTGGCATGACGTGTTATGGTGTGCAAGTTTTATGTGTGTGTGTTTGTGTGATGGCTTTCATAAGAGGTCTGTTTCCAAAACCTGTGGTGTCTCTATGTAAAGGTTACTCAGGCTATTAAAATTTGAGGCTTTAAAGTAGCTCAGATACTAACCTTCTAGAATGTTCTTCATTAAGTAAGAAATATAAGGAAAAAAAGAAATATAAGGAAACGAAATGCCCATAAACCCATCATTCCTTTGATACTTTTTTGATACAATTCTGTTGCTTTCCATCTATGACTTGATCAGACCCAACAAGTTGACAGGTGTGGACAAAATTATATCTGTACCTTTCCAACTTTAAAAAGCCACAAGAAAGCTTGGCAATTCTTTGAAGAATGAAAAATTTTTGTCCAAAAGTGCATGTTTAACTGAAGAACTAAACAAAATCTGGGAATTGTACAGTTGGGTTATATAGAAAACAAAATGGAGCTTCTTCAAAACAAGACTGTATACGCTAACACTGATTTTAATTGTTTCTGGAGACGAGGGTTTAGGATTATTATTTGATCCAACTCTGGAAACAATCATTCAGCTTGTAATTTCCTCTAAAGACCAGTAGTGAGAGGCTAATAAAAAAAGCAAGCATTAATAAATTAACTGAAGTAATTATAAAAATAATAGTTTACAATTTTAAGTGACTATACTCTGGACACTTTTTATGAACATTTATAGGTCAGAACATAATCAGTTACCATAACACTGGTTGGTATGTGTGTGTGTCTGTCTGTGTGTGTACTAAAGCACAAAAGAATGTCCAAGGTAGGCTCTGAATTCAGTCAATTTGGCTTCAGGATCCATGTTCTCCATTACACTGTAAAGTCTCCTCAAGCACTCCAAATAAGGAGAAGGAGGTGAAGAAAAGCAGACTCAGCAGACCACAGGACTACAGAGGCATGCAAAGAACAGATGTATAACTCAACAAAATTTTGTTGAGCCCTGAGTTTATATTAAGATTTGAAACTAAATCTGAGGATGCAAAGAAGTATCCAACACAGCGCCGAACCACAGAGATCACAGTCCAGCTGAGAGAATCAAGTTGTGCAATAACCAAGTAGAAGAAAGCATATCGACCTCTCTACAAAAGACGTGAGAAGCAAAGGCACAGAATCGTCAGTGCCACAAATACTATGGAGTCCTAAGGCACTTGAGGAAGTCGTCTGAACTAAAATTTTAAAAGTGATTTTGGAAGTGTCATGGGCAATGAAAAAGAGCAAGGAGATGGTTTGAGATATAGGGAACAATACAACAAAATGTGTAGGAAACCATTATTGTTCAAAAACTATGTAATTTAGATATAGGGAAAGGAAGAACCCATGAAACAAATTAAAAAGGAAAGAAAGATCTAGAGTATGACAAGATTCCAGTGACACTGTAGAGTTTGGTACTTTATCAACTTTTCCTGTAACTGAAGTCAATTGGAAAGGCTTTCTACAGTGCAGTCATATAAACATAGTGTCATTTGAGAACAGTAGTACCTTGAAAGAGGACTGCAAGATGGAAGATTAAAAAGCTGAACTGAAAATATCCCACTCAGACTACAACAGGTCTAACAAGATGGTAGATACACGATGCGATGAAAAGAACAAGAAATGTGAAGAGGTAAAAGCCCAGAGGCTACTGCCCCTGCTTAAACATGGGAGCTGGTGAAGGAATGCTGTAACTGTAGATAGTGGACCATTCAGCCCTCACCAGAAAAGCTTCTTCTTGGAGTAGGTGCTAATTAAAACAGAGAATGGCAACTAACAATAATCAGAGAGAGACCTTCGAGCAGTCATCACTAAATGATATGTCTTTATCAAACAAACACTTTCCTTCACAGTATCAAGGCTGAGAAAGCAGAAAGCATGTATGAGCCAGAGGATGTCTCCAAGGAAGTCCATTGCACATATAAACTCAGAAACTGCACAAGCACACACAAATCCAAACCAGACAAATATTTCAGCCCAGTGAGAGGAAGTGGACACAAAGTCCTACCCTTAGCCAAGAAGCTATTTGCAAGTGATACTTGCTAAGAAAGGAAAAATCTGTTTTCTCTAATCAAGCATCATTGGGTACATCCATCAGTCACACTCCAAGACAGGCTCCATGCCCAGAAGCAGTTGGCCAACACAAGATGAACACTGTGTGTGTGTGTGTGTGTGTGTGTGTGTGTGTACATTTTTGGTATTTTTTTGTCTTATTGTTTTTATATTGTTTGCTTTTGTTCTTTGTTTTATGTTTGTTTGTTTTGCTCCTTTTTTCTTTTCAGTTTGGAATACATTTGTGAGGAAGAGAGGGAGAGAGAGAACACAAAGGAGGGTAAATGAGGAAGTGGTGAGGATCTGAGAGGAATTGGGAAAGGAGAAAATTATATGAAAAATACTATATAAAATGCTTTAAACAATATTAAAGTTCATTTAAATCATTTTTTAAAAAAATATGGAAGCAACATAAAAAGTTTCCTTTTCTTTTTAAGGCATACAAGAACAATGAAAGCTCACAAGCATCAAAAACAAAAGCTAGAAGCTTAATGGGATATGAGTGATCAAAGCTGAGTTATCAATAAAGTTGCTGAGAAGCAACTCGCTTCATACTTGAGGATCCCCACATGCTCCATATCTCTGGCATTGTGAGTAAACAGAGGAGTCTGTGAAAGGGTTGTCCAGAGTCGGTAAGTAGTAGTCAGACAATTCCAAAAGCCACAACAAATCTAGTCATCAATACAGTGTAGTACTTCATATGGACAAACATACAGATAAATGAACTAGATCTGAGAGCCTGTAGATAAGCCACTGTATATATGGTCAATAATTTTCCAAGGGAATTGCAAGCTAATACAATGGTAAAATAATAATCTGAGCTAATCATAGGGTTCCTAGTTTATACATCTATAGTGTAACCCTTAAATCTGTAGCTCAAAGAAAATCCTGGAAGAGGACAGAAAGTGTTAGAGTCAGAGGACTCATACACCTGCTGCTAAACAGTACCTTCTAGGCTTGACAAAGACACTGCAGCCATGAAACTTCAGGTATATGGTCACCTACACAAATGTGCATAATGACACATGCCAGTGTAGATGAGGGAAATTTCAAAAGCTTTCCTCCCCAGTTCAAAAACTATATGCAACCAATGGCTGCTGGAATGAGCCCTCTAGTAGGTTATCTAACCCCAGTGGGTCAGTCCTATTCATGTGTAAAGGAAAAGTCCTGGCTTGGTGAGGAGTTCCTGGGGAAGGGGTATTTGGGAGCAGTGAGAGAATGACTTGAAGTCAATCATGGGTACAAACTGACAGCACTGTGCTCTGCACTTGCTGGCTCTCCAGACAACTGTGTAGATAGCTCAACTCTTGCAGACCAACATATCAATTCAATTATTTGCCTAGGTTTCATTTTGATTATCCCATGAGTCAGTATTTTATGACTTTAGTCCCTTGATTCTTAGAGACAGTAAGTACATTTTGTAGCAAACAAACTCAGAGATCTGCCTGCCTCTGTAAGAACAAACAATAAGTTTAGCTGGGTGGAATCCCATCCTGAGATTACTATTCACAACATGCTAAGATCTGTCCTGGACTAACTTTGCTCAGGAATCTACCTGCCTTTGTATCTTTCTGCTTATTAGTGCAGCTGCCTTTGTTCTTTCAAGTCTGTGAAGCCCTTCATACAATTCATATTGCATCCTTATATCTTATATAGTTGAGAAATTATACATTCTTGAACTCATGTTTTCAAAGTTCTTTTCCACAGCCTTAATGGCTGTCTTGATGGTCACAGCATCAAGCATTTTGCTGAAAACAGTAGACACACCCTCACCTCCCGGACACATGCTGTTTCTTGTTATTATGGAGTTATTTACGTTGGCAGGGAGAATATTTCTTGGAGAAGGAACATGAAGCAAAAAATATATGATTATACAAAAAAGCCTTATACCAAGCAACCATCAGTCCTTGTAAAAGCCGATGACCTGTTGACTCTTCCCCATGGGTGAGAACTGTATCACATTGTTCTTTCCACAGTGACCAGGCAAGACTTGGCACACACATACAGACGAGCAACAATAAATGGACTCTTTAAGTTTTGTGTGCATGCGTGTGTAAAACAGTAGTAATTTAAGAAGCAGAAGCCATAAATTTGATAGAGAGATGAGAGGAAGTAGAGAGGGAAATGATATATAGTGAAGTATGGAATTTTCAAAAAAATGTTAATTAGAAAGACAATCTATAACTAGATTGAATGAATGGCACAAAGTAATTTGTAATAAAGATAAATTGAAAATAAAAAAAGAAAGACAATCTATACTATAGATGAAAATATCTATTGTACCTCATTGAAAATAAAGAACTCTTATAATTCTGCAACATTAAAGGAGTTAATATTGGGGCTGGAGACATGGTCCAATGATTAACAGAACTGGCTGCTCTTCCAGAGGACCAGGGTTCAATTCCCAGCACCCTCGTGGCAGCTCACAACTGTCTGTAACTGCACTTCCAAGGAATCTAACACACAGAAATACATGCAGGCAAAACACCAATGCACATAAAATAAAAATAGTTAGAACTGAATAGACACATCTCCAAAGCTATAGTTAATAAGCACATGAAAAAAATACTATACATCATTACTGATTAGAGAAATGCAAATCAAATTTTAAAAATGAGATGCTACTTCAGACACAGTAGGATTGTTAGAATCAAAATAACAGATAATACGTAGTATCGCTGAAGAGTCAGAAAATGTGGGCTTTCCTTACATTGCCAGTAGCTCTGTAAATTGATATGGTCATTCCAGGTAATAGTTTACTGGCCCTTCACTGCTTCATTGAGTTATCATATGACCTAGAAGTTTTTACCCCAGGTATGAGGAAAATAATGTAGTTGTTTGAAAAGAATATCTGACAGATTCTCAAGATTAAATTAACTAGAACTCAACAACTCAACTCTTTGGGGTATACATCCTCAAAAAGTAAAAACATAACCACACACACACACACACACACACACACACACACACACACAAACAAAAAAAAAAGACTGTACACAATTGTTCACAGCAACATTATTCATAAAAGAGAAAGTAGTCCAAATATTACCAGTTGATTAGAAAACAAGCAAAATATTATATATTGTAAGTTGAGTAACATCAGATGGTCCAAAGGAAGGTTAATATATTATCCCCTAAATTGGTGCAAGACCACACCATAGGTGAACTTTGAAAACATTGTGCTAAGCCAAAAAAAAAAAAAAAAAAAAAAAGACACAGGGAATCATGAGTTCACATGATTTTGCTTACATGGAATGCCTAGATGTGAAAAGAAGCCACAAAAACGGACAATGAGGTAGATTCATGATTGCCAGAGGACACAAGGGAGAATTGCCACAGGGAATAAAAACAGTATACAAATTGGGGATAGTTGCTGTCTCATGTGTTTCATTTGTTGATAAGATGCTCTGAACAAAGAGTAAAAGTGTTCATTCTAACTGACTCTTCAAAGGCAGAGCCTATGACGGCAGGGACATCAGGGCAGCCCGAGCTCCCGTCACGTTTGATTAATGATAGGAAAACAGACAGAGAGAAATGCAGGTCTGCTTGGGCTCGGCTTGTTTTCTCTGTTAAGGCTCAGAATCCCTGAGCCAGGGAATGGTTTCATTTACAATAATGATTTTTTTTTTCCCACACAAATTAGTGAAACCAGGATAATCCCCCTCAGGCATGCCCAGAGACCCATCTGCCAGGAAATTCTAAATTCTGCCAAATTGACAACACTAAGCATCAGAGCTGTGTAGCTCTGTGGACATACTAAAAACCAATAAACTGAATTCTTTGAAACTAGTTCTTATAAATGTTGACTTTTATAATAAAACAGTAGGAACTTTTTAAAGTGATTTTATGTTATAGGAATTATATCTCAATAAAATTTTTATATTAAAAAATTAGGTTAGACTCTCATGTATTTTTCTCCCCTATTGTAAACAGCCAGGCAGATTCCTCCTCCTCTTTATAGGCAGAGGCTTACACTGAGGGAAAAGGTACAACGCCAGGTATTCAACTCAGGCACGGTTGAAAATATAGGAAAATAATTAAGCAAGTACACAAACTGGATTTTGAGGCTTTCAGAAAGTGCAAAACCGGATGTTTAGCTTCAAGTCAGATAAGGGGGACAGTCCACTTCAGAGAATCTGACCACACAAATAATTGTGTGGGTTACATTGCCTACAAACACTAAGACAGATCTAAACACAGTGATGCAATCACCCAGTGACATCCACTGATGAGAAGTCAATCTGAATACTTGGTGGCGTGTGAGGTTGGATTCATGAGAATACAGAAAACTGATAAATGGGGGGGGGGGAAGAAATATGGGGTGGGGGGGCTTGATGAAGAAAGCCAAAGAGGAGCAACCCAGTTCAAAACTGCATTTACAAAGTCATAACAATACACACTACGTGCCGACAAGACCAGTGCTATCTCAGCTATATGGTAACAGAAAGGCAAGGAGAGCGTGTGCCGGCCTGTGTGTGGGGGTGGGGTGAATGGTGGCAAGGAGAGGCACATGCTCATCCTTTAAGATGAGACATCAGCAGTTAATGAAGGAAACTGAAAATCAAAGTCATGTTGCACACAGGGATGTGGATGTGAACGCTTCGTCGCCGGCAGGCAGTTGGACAGCTGGAAAGAGGGACTTAAGAATGGGTGGTGGAAGATACTATTTCTCATGAAAGACACATGCATGTGCGGCATGGTTACAGTGTAGATGCTTCAAGCTGTACTGCATAAACATGCTAGTTTTAATAAACCTGAATTCAAACCTTAGCTCTGATACTTGCCTTAGCTGTTGCTTTAAATAATAATTTAAAAAAGAAAGGAAAAAGCACCATGCCACACTAACACCAGCTACTCTCTGGTCCCAGCGGTCTCACTGCCTCCATGTCTAGCCCCGTGTAGAGACCACGTTATAGACTCTGTTCACATTCCCAGCATCCACCCCCTGTTTATAGTCACAATTCCCAGTAACCCAGAACAATCAAAGCTCTAGAGGCTTTCAGAATTTTATCAGTAAACTCTCACCCTACAAAACGTCCACATAATAAACTCGGAGCTAATTAATATTGATATAAACTGCCCACCTATATAAGTCAAATTGTCCTAGAATTATCCATCCCTTACAAGATATTCACATCTACCTGTGGCTATTTAAAGCCACACAGATCTGGGTCCTTTTCTTCCTCCATCTTTTTTCCTTCTTTTGTCTCTCCTGCCACTCAAAAACTCTCAGCCCGCCCTCTTTTTTTACTGTCCAATCACAGGCTCTAGCCATGTCTGTCACCTACCCTCACCTGCTTACAGACAACAATCTACATTTAGCTCTGCTTTTTATCAGACCTTTGTGAACTGCTATTCTGACTAAATCTAATGTGTATGAATTGTTTAATATGGTAGATACTGGATGCTCAAAATGCTAGTTAAATCCCCATGTATATATAACTTGTTGGGTCAGAAGCCAGAGTTACACAGAATGAGGCATTGGCTGGGATTGTTTGGCAGAATTAAAAAATATACATATAGGTACTGGGCTTTATTGTCTTCTTAGTCAATGAGCAGGAGGTCTTTAGTAGTAAGGAAAGACATTGGGAAGAATTTGAACTTAATCAAATAAAGAGGCCAGGAAATAGAAAAAGGACTGTAGGAAACATACACTGAAATATTATAAGCTCTACAGTGTAACTTCCTATAAGTGGAACAGAACCGTGTGACCATGAGTGGCTGATGTAAGTATAATGGGTCTATATAATCTTTATATATCACAGTGCCTTTCAACATAGGTATCTTTGCCGTTAAGGATAATAATGAAAGCAAGAAGAACCTGTATCAACCTGCCCAACATTGGTTATGGGAGTAACAAGAAAACCAAGCACATGCTGCCCAGCGGCTTCCGGAAGTTTCTGGTCCACAATGTCAAGGAGCTGGAAGTGCTGCTGATGTGCAACAAATCTTACTGTGCTGAGACTGCTCACAATGCGTCCTCTAAGAACCGAAAAGCCATCGTGGAAAGAGCAGCACAGCTGGCCATCAGAGTCACCAATCCCAACGCCAGGCTACGCAGTGAAGAAAATGAGTAGATGGCTTGTGTGCGTGTTTTGTGTTCAAATAAAACTACACACAAAAACTGCCAAAAAAAAAAAAAAAAAAAGCAACTCTGGAGCCTACTTCATGTGATTTCCTAGTTTAGGCAATGACAGGAAATAAACCTAAAATGATTTCCTTTTCCTTCCATCCATTCACAGTCAAACACATGTAATGAAGCACACAGCTGACAAATATGTACAAAAGAACATACATAGGGAGAAGCATGGGAGCTAGGTCAGTGTTTTCTTGGGAACATGATCCCCACTCTTCTGATCCTCAGTAACCCATCTCGAACATTCTTAGCCATTATGGTCAGTGTGGTACTCACTGTTCATGTGAGTAGTTCTGAACTGTATTCTGCTACTTCCATTCACACTACAAGTTAGGCACAGCAACTTATTCCCGTCAATCACCCTTACACACTATACAGATTATCATTTTAAATTAGCCATTCCGAGTTACAGAAACAGCACAATCTAAACCAAGTCAAGAATGTCAGTTGGGCACCAATCCAACTTAATTAATCTAATCTTGAAGCACAACTCTGTGGTTCTCTGACCACCAAGCCCAAGTAGAAAGGCAGTTTGGTTCAACGTGACTCGGTAGCTGGTGTTGGTTCAGACTTTGTGACACTGAGCAGTTTGTTTTTTGATATATTTAATCACAGCACAAATTACTGGGGAAAAAAATCTTGGTGATAATTAACTCAATACTATGTACACAATGAAGTTTAAGACATGACTATGTCTAAAGTACATGACATCTTCCATAAAGATGGCTTTATAAATTGGCTGAGTGATAGTGGTCTCAGACAAAGGTCACCAGGCTATTAACCACCTCTGATCCCAGACTTCTGAACAAAAAAGTTATACGTCTCCCTTCAACAAGACCTTTCATGTTCAACATTCCTGGTTTCCCTGGTGCTTATCTATGAGCCCAAGAACCTCTTTGCCTCCTACATGCAACCAAAACCAGCTGCTTAAAACCTCAAGTATCAATTTGTTCTCTAGTAAAATGCTTAAACAGACACTATCATTTCCCATGCTACTAAAAATGTGTGTTGCTGTCATACCTAGGTGTCCTGGGACAGGTTTTTTTTTTTTTGGGGGGGGGGGGGCAGTATTTTGTTGCATTGACCTAGAAAGGGGGCTTGAGAATCACACTGCATCGGTAGGCAAAATAAGAGGTAGACAGTGTTTGCTTAATCGCCTTCACAGAGAGAATAAAAGGTGACACATTTACACCTGTTTGAAGATGAAAATGAAGTACAGAGACACTGAGGAAGTAGCTCCAGGAAACCAGAACACAAGTTTGAAATCGAAATGAGCTCAGAAACAAACTGAAGGGTGCCTCAAGTCTACATTAGCAGCATGGTATGTTTTGGAAGAAAAAAAATTACACAAAGGTTTTAAAAGATGGGCTAGAGAGATGGCTCAGTGGTTAAGAGCAGACTGCTTTTCCAGAGGTCCAGAGTTCAATTCCCAGCAACCACATGGTGGCTCACAACCATTTGTAATAGGATCTGATGCCCTCTTCTAGTGTGTTTGAAGACAGCTACAGTGTACTCATATAAATAAATCTTTTAAAAAGTCTTTACAAAATTCCCAAAGATGGTGGTGTAGGACCACCTTTCGGGGACCCCCACTCGAGTCCCAGGACACAGAGTTACCCAATGAAATTCGAGAGACCTTATCGAGTCTAGCCGGTCTGGATTTGGGCCATTTCTTTAAACAAGTTATTTTGTTTTTATCCTTGAAGCATACTTGTCCTCAAAGCAGGGTCAGTGGGGCCAACTTGAAATTTTAACTCTTTCAGTGGCAGCATCTCTTTGGCACCATCTGTTACTGCTCTATCATGCTGGAAAAGGTTGAATCTCTATTAACCAAGACTAAAGTTTTCTGCATAAAGAGATGAAAAGTCTAGAAACATGAGTAAAACAGATCCTTAAGAATATGTTTCTCCAATGACTTTATGAAATTTGTAAGAAAATGGATGCATCTAGAGAATATCATCCTGAGGTAACCCACTCACAAAAGAACAGACATAATATGCAGTCACTGATAATTGGATACTAACCCCAGAAAGCTCTGAAAACCCCAGAAACAACTCACAGGGGAAAAAAAATGGAAAACCTTTATGCTTAATCTTTACATACCAAGAAAACTTTGACTATTTCCAGGTTACATCTTGTTTTACATGTACTTTATGCTCATTGTAACTAGTAAGATTTTAATGCATACTATCAAACCTTTAAAAAAAAAATCAAGTACTGACAAAAATGTATTCGCATACTTTTATGCATAAATGGTTAAAATCTGTTCATTTATCTTTGTTTTTTAAAATAAAGTTGTAAAAAAAAGAAATGTTTCTCAGACCCTTGTATAAAAATTGAAAATGCACAAGTAAAATTAAAAACAATCTAAAATTTAGCATCCATTTGTATCATAGAACATTCCACATTCTACGTGCTGATATATATGCACTAAAAACCTATGTGTATATGAACATTGTGAACACCAAAATGATGCCAAGAAATTTATCTGAACTATGTATATACTCTAGCCATCCCGATAGTTCATGTTTCTATCTGAATTCTGTAGGCTGATTAATGCATTATCACTTCCATAAAAAAAAGTGCTCAACAAAAATTTTAGTAAAAATAAGTTTCATAACAGAACTTGACAAAGTTCAACTTATAAAACATATTAAATTTTTCTTTAATCTGAAGCAGATATTGTATTACGTAGAAAGACGTCCAAACACCCACTGTCCAGGAAGAACAAGGAGGACATCAAGATGTTCTGAGCAATTTCCTGAATGGCAGGAAATGAAAGGCTGGAGATGTTGCGCTTGTGAGCAGTTTACTCTTCTAAACGAGCTTACTCATTATTAACTGATAAGAGATAACACAAAATATTAAAAATCCACATCTAACAGTTCTGGGGCCATGACTGTCCGTTAATACTCAGCTAGGGGAAAAGTTCCTTTGGTACATTTACTTTCTGGGGAAGAAAAAAAAAAAAAACAATCCACACAACCATTGCAGAACAGCTGCTTCAGTGACTCAGATAACCGTCCTCAGGACACACGAGTGCTGCACACTGATCAGCAGTGCTCAGGTATAAAAGGAGTTGTTGGGCTTGTTATCACTTCCACAATTCACTCAAATGGTGGCTTCAAGAAATGAGATACTGTGACACGTTGAGGTCCACTCTTTCTGATGAAGAACCAGCCGTTTTCTAAGTGTAATGTAACTGAAAACACTAATTTAGCTTTGATTTTATTTTAATGATATGCACATGAGTTAACAAATTACAATTAAAACGGAATTTGTTATGGTAATTCCACAGAACTTAAAAACATGCAACACTGCATGGTAAAAACAGCTTCATTCATATACAAAAAAATATTCCTTTGAGACTCTTGACAGTGGCTGGAAATTTTTGACATAAGCTTTTTGCAAAGAATATTTTTAAAAATGTAAAGATCTGATTAACCAATTAGTGCAGTATTAGGAGAGATAATAAACATTATTAGTAAAGAAGTTACAGTGATTTATACCAGGTATAGACAGGGTTCAATGTAGTCTCATTAAATAAATGTTCAGTTAAGAAAATAGTTTTGAAAAAGATCTTATATTGAAGCCATGTATTAATTTTGTTGAATCAGCTTATATAAATCAATAGTCAAGTTTATTCAGTTAAAGAAAATAGGACTATGCTTTCTTATACTCATAAATAGTATGTAATATAGCATATATACAAGTAAAGAAAAGTTCTTTGTAAAAAAAACATACTGCCAATCCTGGTGCCAAGGTTGAAATAGTTCTTTGTCCACTACTAACTGGTAAAAATGTCTTATTTAAATCACATTCAACCAGCATAAATAGTTGAGTATTGTTGTAAACAATAGAGAACCCAAATGTGTTTGTATTTTAATTTTCATCACTGAGTAACAATCTACTTCTCAGCTTAGAATGCTTTATAAAGGCTCAACATTTAATTTCATCAAGTCCAAAGCCCACTAAAGAGTAAACACAGTGAATGCTTGTCAAGTGCGTAATTTCCAAAGCATCCACTTGTAGTATTTATCCAATACCAGTTCATCAGCAACAAAATAAAATGTGCTTAGCTATAAAAATACTAAGGAATGTTATTGAAAAGGAGAGGCTATTTGGCATAAGTAACTACAAAAATAATTAGTTTAAAACTTTGTAAAGCTTTAATGCAAGAACATCAGTACACTGTCTTTCCATTGAACTTAAAGCATGATCAATACCAGGACTGTGTCTACCTTTCGTGGACTTAAAAAGGAATTGCAACAAAGTATCTCTTAAAAATGTAAGACAAATGATCATGCAGGTGTTAATCTAGAGGCATTTGGGGATGCTAATGCCTGTGCTGAACTGTCTTCTTTGGCTTCACTGGCAGCAAGAATGGGCAAGGTGCTACTTGGAAAGGCAGATATGGGACAAGGGGTGCCAACATTTTCATCAGTGTCAGAATCTGGTGTTGTAACTTCACTGTCCTGAAGTCCCAGGATCTCGCAAACTGCTTGTGGCAATTCCTGAGAATAAAAAGTCAAATATAAAAATTACAACTGAGAAAAAAAACTCACAAAATAACCCTTTAATAGTAGCTTGGCTCTACAGTCTGACTGTTCATTTTAACTGGGTAAGTGCTGAGACGCTTGTAATGTGGCAGCATTATGCAGTGGGAGGAGGTGCCTTAGACCCAGGCTGAGGCATCCCCACTGAGGTACAGTTTATTTGGGGGCATGAGAAGGGAGTAGAGGCAAAGAGAATGGACAGAGAGGGGAGAGAAAGAAGGAAAGAGGTCAGCGAACATGTGGGTTGGCAGAGAAGGGAAGGAGAGAGTGAAAGATTCTTGAGAGCTAGAGCAACAGAGGGAGAAAGAGAAAGGGAGTAATAAGCAAGGGGGTTGGGGAGGGGGAGTCAGAGGGGGCACAGAGAAGGACAGAGAGGGAACCAGAGAGAAAGAGAGAGGGAGAGGGAAGGGTAGAAGGAGAGGGAGGAGGAGAGGGAGGGTGGAGAAGGGAGGTGAGGGAGAAAGGGAGGGGCACCAGACAGTCCTTTTATAAGCAAGCCAGGCTCCTACCTCACTGTTGCTATGTAACTTTTTGGGCAGAGCCTAAGAAATGGCAGCAAGTGCCACATACTCTTCTCACATCATCTTATCTTTCTCTACTCCAAATGAAATTTTAGTCATCTATTTTGTGTCATGAATTTTCCTAGTTAGCTTTAAATGTCAACTTGACAGAGCCTAGTCATGAGAGAAGAGACTGGCAATTGAGGGACTGGCCAGTATCAGACAGGCCTGTAGGCACGTCTGTGGGGGTTATCCTGATGGTTAATTGATGTAGGAAGACTCAGCCCTGACTGAACAAATGGTCCTAGACTGGGTTGGACCAGGCCACAGAAGAAAGCTAAGTAAGGAGTTAGAGAGACTGTGTTAGCTCATAACTGCCTGTAACTCAAGCTCTACAGGGACCAACATCTCTGTACAACATCTTCAAGGACATCTGCACTCATATGCTCATGACAGACAGACAGACAGACACACACAGACACAATCAGTAAGCAGGAGCCTGTGACTGAGTGAGGTAGCAATGCCCTTTCATGGTTTCTGCTTTACACCCCTGCTCTGCTGCCCCCCATGATGGAATGTGATCTGTGTGATGAGAAAAACCCAGGCTCTTCTATTTGCTTTACTCAGCATTTTGTCACAGCGATGGAATCAAAGTAAAACAAAAGCAATTTCTTTATTTCCTTTAAGGGAAACCACTCTACGCCAGCAGACCTCCCTGGACCTACTTTTTGCTGTGTGCTTGCTTTGGCCTTTACACGGTATTAACCCACATAGTCCAGGCTAAACTCAAACTCAGCTGAGGCTGGCCTTAAATTCATGATCCTCTGGTGAGACTAACTGCAAGGATGTACCACTGCATCTCATGAGTTTTCTAACATTTACAATTTACCTTCTCTCTCCTTACAGTTACAATCTTTTCAGGAAACACTAGTTCCTTAAAGACCCAAAGTAATCTCACTAGCAGGTTTTGAAACAGACTAGCTATCCAACAAACATCCCCCCCTAGACCAACTAAGATACAAAAGCTGAAACAAAAATTGTTTTAAAAATGAAAACGCTCTATCAGTCCCTATGAACTGTGGGTGTGGTTGGGTCCTGCCTGTGTTTCTGAGGCTTAGGACACAAAGCTGCAACTATCCTCCTCCCGGTCACCCCTCCCTCAGATGCCAGGCAGGACAGGAAACAAAAAAGCTGCAGCTTTCCTTCCTGCCCCTGCCCCTTCCTCTAGATGCCAGGAAGTGTGCTTTGTGATCAATCAGGATTCCTTTTCCAGAAACCCCTCCCCAAAAGGCTGCTGCCATCCTGTCCTCGGAGCTGCAAACAGCAAGGCCTTGCCTTCCTTTGTTCCACCCCCTCCTCTGTGCAGCTGCCGACATTTACGACTTGCCTGTCCTTCAGTTTTTAACTTTAATTTAAAAAATGATTGTTTGAGCTTAAAAATAAAACTTGGAAAAAAAAAATAAAAAAAAATGGCCAACTATATAATCACTTGGTTTAAATTCAGATTAAAAAATCAAACTGCAGTAAGACAAACTACCATCCCTTTGTTTCTGACTAGGACCTATTTTTGGTAGTGGATGTTGCAGTTTTAAACAGACATCTTGTTACATTCATTAAGTTAAATAATGTATTACCACTTAAAATCTCCAGCCTCCAGTTGTAGAAATATTCTCATTACTTTTGCCATTTGCCAATTAAATGTTTCCAATCTGGCATAATTAGTCAACTGTTTTCAATTAAGTGAGGTAAACTTACAAAAGTAAATAAATAAAAGCTTTGTTTCTGCCCTCAATTTGCCGACTGCCTTTTGTTTTCCTTATAAGGAAATCTTAGCTGATTAGAAAGAGAAAAATATTGCAATTATTTGCAACACTGTATACCTTGCATTGTGCCATCTGTAGGGAAATTGCTTCTGCTTTACACAGTATATCTTCCACATCAATTTTCATGGACAATTCATTGATATGCTAAAAAATCAACAAAAGAGAATGATAATCAAAACAGAAAGCTCTATTATACTCTACAACATAAACAATTTATTACCAATTATACTGCACTGCAGATAATACCCATAATATAAAAATATCCACATACTAAAAATCCACCGAAAATCCAATACATCTTTCATTACACTCAGTTTTGAAGACAAAGAATAGCTAATAAGCTCACAAAACATTAAACCTAGCAGCCATCCAGTCTTCTAATTCAGTTATAAGCAAAAGGCAATTTGTTTGTTTTTAAAAACTATATAAAAGAGCATTTGTTGAACTTCCTTTCTTTCTTAAATAGCCACTGGATAGTAACTGACCAATGTGTATTTACCAAACTGTCAGTCTTTTGGACTATGCTAGTCCATCACTTGGTGTTAGGGACACAAGCAGAATTATTTATGAGATTCAACAACATTCCAAAGAAACGCTTGGTACATGAGGAGCACCAGAGAGAGAACACACAATCTACACTGAGAGAAGACCCACCTTAAGAATTTCATTGAAGCCATAATGCTTTTCCATTATTTGTTGCTTTTCTGATTCCAGAATAGCACAACACAGAAGAAGATGAAAATTCTTACAGGGTAGTTCAGTCCACATTACCTACAAAAAATGTAAGTTACTCAGTGAACAAAAACAATTCTAAATTATTTCTTCAAAGATACATGCTAATTCTCAAATAAACATGTCTAGTTGGGATGGTTCAATTTTCTACAGATGAAAAGTGAAGGAGTCTTACCTTTAGCTATAAAGAAATCAAAATGAAGTTTACTATGTGACAGACTTCCAGTGGGCACAGAAGTAGCTACAGAGAGCAACGAAAAATGCAGCATTCCTAATGGCCATACTCTACGGGCGACCATAAAATGTAAAGAGTAGATCCATTTCCAGTATTTTTTCAGAACTTCCTGACCTTTCTCACAAATGTTCAGTCCTTAAAAAATTTAAGAGGGAACTGAACCCTACAAACTTAAAAAGCACTAATTATAGTGCATAGGCGCAAACACAGCCAGAGATACTTCTCCACTGAGCATAGTGAAAGCCTTGTGTCACAGCTTTTGTGTGTGTGTGTGTGTGTGTGTGTGTGTGTGTGTCACTCAAGATGAAGAATATCCCTGATTCCAACAAAAACTGGAGGGGCTACCAAAAAATTTACACCCAACTACATAGGCATTTGAGCAACTGCTACATTTTATCCTAAATATGGGCTGATGCCAGCAAACTCCAGACCTTTCTCCCCCAATAAAGAACCACACAAATGATGCTAGTAGCACATGGCTGAAAGGGTTTCTACTTTTGTAAGGAATAAGTCAAGTTAACCCAATATGAGAAGTTTAATTACAAAGCAATTAACCTCCAAGTTTCAGACTATTTCGTAAAGAAAGATTTAGGAATTAGTCGAGCTAAGTGGTCACAGTACTTTTGATTCATCCTAAAAGAGTTCAAGTTCACACTCCAGAGCAGGCCCATGACCAGGAGTAGCTGCCAGAAACAACTCTAGGTTTTGTTTGTGTCTGCGTGTTTTAAAGAGTGAGAAAGAGTGGGTAGAGAAGATGGGGAGATTCTGGAAAAAGTAATGGGAGGGAAAAACACGAATAAAAATATTGTATGAAAACAAACTGTAATAAAAAAAGTTCAGGTTCTAACTGCACAAATCTGATACACATTTTAGTATGAATCCATGCAGGACACAAGCAGCTCAAAACAATATTCTTCAGTTAGCACACAGCTCTCTCTAATGGTAGCCTGGGAAACAATTCCCACCTATAAAAGGAATTCCACTGAACGTTGTTCTTAATACATTCGGTAGAAAGCCTATCATTTCTTAGTTTGTATAAAGCTATAGCACTAGTAAGCTATTATATTAATGTTGTAGGTTTAAAAAGTATGCTAGATCTGTTAACATATACTCATGACAAATAGTGATAAAAATAGTAACTTTCTATTTCCCCTTAAAAGTTATCCTAAGCACAAAATGAAAGAGAGACCCACAACCAAAACAAAAAGAATAATGAATCCCCTTTATAGAGAAACAGAACAGGGGTAGTAACTAAAGAGAACTAACTAAACTTTTCTTAAAATAAAGAAGTTAGCTGCATTTGCAGAATATGCTTAATATATGTATCTATCTCTCTCTATATAGATATATAAATATGTATATATCTATATATACAGAGAGAGAGATAGAAAATATATCTATAAAGTTAGCAGTGTGCTATAACTTTGAAAATGGAAAACACAAGCCATCTCTTTTGTGATACCTCAGCCTATAACCCAAATTATAGCACAGTTTTCTATAAAACCAAGTCTTAATTCAATGAGAAAGTAGCACATGATGTCTGGGTCACTACTGCAGCAGAGGCCATGTCTTGCTAGACAGGGTTCCCAGGGGAGTATGACTGATGAACTCTTCCGGGGCAGGTAACCGTCCGGTACTATGCTAGCTATCAGTAGAAATGGAGCCTTCAAGTGAGCACCAGCTTGATCTCATATTCTAGGATTGGAAATGTGGTGACTCTGGAGGGTAACTAAGAGTTAATGGCTAGAATATTTGGGAGTGGGTGGGGGTGTCCTGCAGGACCCCAGACGCCAACAACTCCAAAAGAAGCAGCCTAATCCTGGCATTGGGCTCATTTGTTAGCTAGTTAGGATACAAGGCAGGGATTCCATTTTAACTATGTGTTCTTGTGTGTTAAAATGCAACCACACACCACACCCAGGTGTGTTTTCTGAAAGGTCTTTAAATGTTATTCCCTCTCCCCTACTATCCCTCTACTCCCAACCCATCTAACACTTCCTGTTTCCTTATTCCCTTTTAACCCTTTACATCAATGGATGTTATCTCCACTCGCTCTAAAGTGCCTCCCCCAAAGCCTCTGAGTAATTTCCTGACCTCTATGGGCATTCCAAATGAAACACACATATCTGATATTAAAGCTAGCATCCATGAAGTTTGTCTTTCTGGGTCTGGGTTATCTAACTCGGAATAACTATTTCAGTTTGCATCCACTTACCTGCAAATTTCATTTTCTTAATGGCTATATAATATTCCATTGGGCAAATATGCCACAATTTTTACTGTTCATTTTTCAGCTGATTATTAGCTAGATTGTTTCCATTTCCTGACTATTGTAAGTACGGGTGCTGCTATGTATTACAATGCTAAATACAAGGCCCCAAGATCTGGTTGCCCTCCATCAATGACAAGGAGACACTTCATGTACACTAAGTGATGTTATAGAACACTACTCCCCAAGTTAATTGGTCAATAAAAAGCTAAAGAGATAGGTGGAGTTTCAGTTACCTGACTGAAGGTTGTAGGTAGAGACCGGGGTGGAGAAATGGGAGGGTCCAAGAGAGGAAAAAGCCACTATGAAAAGAGGTGGACCATGAGAGCACATGGCCAGGAGAAACAGCAAGTAGTAACAAAGGACATATGGCTGGGATGTAAGTGAGAATAGCCCAAAACCTGCCCAATCTAAGCTCACAGCTTGTAAATAAAATACCTAGACGGTGTGGCTTTTTTATGGGCTGGCTGGAATATTTAACTCACTTTGCAACAACGGGTATGAATGAGCAGGCAGCTCTAAAGCAGGCTACGGAGTCCTTTGAGTATATACCTATGAGGGCTAAACTGACTGTCAACCTGACTACATTCAAAATCAACTGAACCCATGCAGCTAGACATACTTGCAGGGGATTTCCCTGATTCATCATTTGAGATAAAAAGACCCACTGTAAATTGGGGTCATACCTTCTGGTGGCAGCCAACATGAAAGGACACACACAAAAAAGACTTGCATTTTTGCTTGCTAGCCCTTACTCTCACAGACAAGTTCATCTAATCTACTGCTAAAGCAGATCATATCAGAACATAAGGATTCCAATAAACAACTGAGGAAGACAGCCTTAGGAACTGAATAAATAACTACTGGATTCTTGGCCGTTCCACCAGAAATTAGCCTTTGTGGGACTGACTGAACTACTGTAAGCTTGTAAACCACTGTAAAAAATTAATTTTTATATAAACAAATATCCCCTACACATACACACACACCACCTTTTTCATTCTATCAGTTCTATTTCTATACAGAATCCTACCTAGCATATCGGAAAAACAGTGTATATAGCTAGGTCATCTGGTAGATCTAGGTAATGCATACCTAGCACATCATTAGGCTAAGAAACTATGGGTAGATGGGTTATAGGCCTTAGTCTTAGAAGAGACCGTACTACTAATTTTTCTACTAAATGGATATAGTATATATAAAACCAATCCCTAGAGACTTATTGTGTAATAGCCATAGATCAGTGTGACTCTCAACCATCAGTAGAGAAGCTTCTATTTGCAGTTAATGGTGATTAACATAAAGACACGCACACACCTGGCCAAGATGTAGAGAGAAAGAGACAAGACAGTAGAAAGCTCAGGCCTAATAGGAGCATATATACTGCACCCCGTCCAAAGGATAGATCATGTGAAAGAGCAGATGGGAAGAGTTTATGAGCCAGAGGTGGTGGAAGGCTACAAAGAAGACACTGCAGGGAAGAAGCACATGTCAACTACAGTGGTTGTGACAACACACAGTCTGTGCAAGCCCAAGCCAGATGAAATCCCAGAATGGAGAAAGGAGTACTCAATCCTATCACTAGCTGTGGAGCTATTGGTAACTGATAGCTGCTGTAAAAAGGAGAGGCAAGTTTCTCTAAGAGTATAGAGAAAGACCACAAACTAAGGGTATTTGGGCAACACAAACTGGTCTTGAAGAGTTTGTTTAAAGAAAAAAAGGTGGCAGGAACAAAACTGGGTGGGCAGGGAAAAGGGGATTTGAACCTGGGAAATACTGGGGAAGAGGTGAATACAATTAAAATATATTGCATAAAACCTCAAAGAAACAAAATCTTTGAGCTACAATTTGTCCTGCCTACAAGATGTGCAGGGGTAAACATGGAGCATCAACTGAAGGAATGGCTAACCAATGACTGGTCCAGCTTGAGACTCATGCCATTGGAGGGAGCCCACCCCTGACACTATCACATTATTCTGCTATGCTTGCAGACAGGAACCTAGCACAAACATCACAGAGGCTTCACCCAGCAATTGACAAAAACAGATGCAAGGTCCCACAGCCAAACATTAGGTAAAGCTTAAGGAATCCTATGCAAGAGGGAGAAGAAAGGATTGTAGGAGTCAAAAGGGTTAAGGACACCATAAGAAAACCTACAGAATCAACTAACCTGAGCACATGGGGTCTCACAGAGACTAAACTGCCAACCAGGAAGCCTGCATGGGACTGAACTAGGCCCTCTGTGTATATGTAACATTGTGCAGCTGGGCCTTCAGCTGGGACTCCAAACGTGGGGAGCTGGGACTGTCTGACTACACTGCTTGCCTTTCAACCCCTTTCCCTAACTGGGTTGCCTCACTAACCTCAATAGAAGATGAGCCTGGTCCTACTGCAACTGATATGCCAAAGCTGGCTGGTATCATTTGCTGAGAAGGGAAGAGGTATGGATGGGGAGCAGGGAGATGAATAACAGAGCAGAAGGGAGGAGAAACTGCAGTCAGGACTACAAAAAATTAATTATAACAAAAGCTCTAACAGAATATAAATTTAAAAATAAAAAAGAAACTCAAATCTACCAAGTAAAGGGTATAGGTAGCAAATGATCCTCTTTCCTGAGGTAGTTCTGTGCCCCAATCTCACAGTACTGTTTTTGAAGGAGAAACCAAAACACTAAGAATTTCACCTAGAGCATCAGTTGTTAAAGACTACAGACACATTTTTCACGCTCACTTGCCTCAGAAATTTCTGTGACGCTATGAGAATACAGTACAACTCTACACAGAATAAACTGTTTCTTTCCATAATAAACATTAAGAACTTACCTCCCATAATCGAAGTATATCCAGAAAACTAAATTCCCTTTTAAATCTGATTAAAAGCCATCTGAAGCAAAAATATAGATATCCAGAGTCCTGGGATTCTATACAAAAGAAAAAATACATGGTTTATTCTTATGCTAATATGTCAGAATCAAGGAACCTTCCTCAAACTCAAATTTATCTACTCAGTCTATGTTACTAGAAGCCTTATATGTCTGACTACAGTTGATCAGCTCATGATAGCTGTATGAAGACAAAAACCATACAAAGTAATCTTAACACTTCTACTCTTTCAAAGAACTCAGGCAATAGCCATGGAGCATTTCTGTCTTTAAAGGCTGCTTTATGGGCATGGAGAGACTGCTCAGCAATTATAAGCACCTGCTGCTCTTACAGAGGACCTGGGTTCAATTCCCAAAACCTACAAAGTGGCTCATTACCACCCATAACTCCAGCTCCAGGGAATCAGACAGGCACAGACTTAGTACATACAGATATTTGCAATCCAAACATTCATACACAAATAGTTGTTTTAGGTTGAAAAAGTTCTTACATTCTTAGAGGTGTGAACCTACAGCCTGCTGTGAATGGTTGCCTTCACTCAACTTACCTAAGTAGCTACAGAAGCCACTGTCCAGTAGCCTGAGTAAGGTGCTCAACTGGACCAACTGGGTCTTCATGCCTTGCATTTGTTCTTCAAAGTTTTGGTGCTTTAAAAGAAAATAATTATCATACAATATTAATAAATTATTTCAAAATACATGATCATTGACAACTAAAAAGTATAATCTAAGGATAAATGCTGGCCCTGTACTGCACTGGTTATGCTAAATAAAAACAAGTAAATGAAAACCAAAAAAAAAAAAACTAAGACAAAAAAAAAAAAAAAAACTTTTGGTCTAAAACCAGGTTTATTTCTTATCTGTATTTATTTGATTTAGATTTATAAAAAAAAAAAAAATACAGGAACAGCAGCAGCAGACTGACCAATAGCCTACTGTCTTCCTTATGCTACATAATCATTTAGAAAAGTTCTGGGACATAAACAGTTACCAAGTTTTGTCCATTATTAACTATTCCTTCAAATAAGAATATGGAACAAAACTAACTTTAGATTTAAAACAAACCTTACTTTAAAGAACTAATTGCCTTTTAGGTTTCCTAAGGACAGGGACTGTGGGAGTCAAAGCCGTGCTCATGACTACAGGAAACAACCCGTCCTGCAGTACTCGCTCTCAAGCACAAAGGCTGTGGCCTACACTGTTGCAGATTCAATACAGAGCAGATATGGAAATTTGTGTTGTATTAAACAAAACATTCTGAAATGCCATTGGAAAAAAACATAAGGTATATGTGAGGTTACACTAGGCTTCTATCTATATGATTGAATAGTCCACAAAGAAACAGTTCCTGGAAGTGAAAAGCTTGATAATGGATGTGGTTAGTGTTCAAGGTTGAGTAGGTTCCCTGTCACACAGAGACAAGTGGCCAAAAGGCCCTAAAACAAATACTCTCAAAACCGTCTCAGGCATTCTGACCCTTTAACTCGGATGTCTCAACTTGGCAAGAGTGAAGAAAGAGCCTCAGACAAACTTTTCACACTCTCCCTTCAGTTTCTCAATAGTACTTTAGCAAGACTCTCAATTTAGAAGCCATTCTTGGTGTAAAATCTTCCCTTCAGTGAACTAAGGAATCAGTTTAATAAATAAACTCGAGCTTCTGGAGTGTAGTTCTCCTCAGTTACCCGACAGCTATTGGGAAGGACAAAAATCATTCACCAAACCACACGAAATAAAGCATCTAGAAATTGGTAGAGTCCACTTGAAAAGAATACTCATTCCTGAAGAAGAAACTTAACTGGATCTTGGGAACAGAGAAAAGAGAGGAAGACCTAGAAGGAAATAGACGACGACCTCAGTAAAGCTCATATGTCACTCCCAGTTTGCAAACATTCCGTGAAACACGCTCATGCCTTGAACCACGTATTAAATGTGCAGATATCGCTAAAGTAACAATGCGAGCGTTAGGTTCAACAAGTACAAAAATGTTAAAAATAAAAACCCTCAATTTGAATAAAGCCATCAAAGACAAGGAGTCAAGAAATGACAGTGAGTTAGTTAACGTACAGGAAGCAATGGTCATAGAGCACAACCAGGCTTGTCTTTCTTGTATTTTTGGTTGTGAGCCAGGCATTTAACAGCTGAGCCATCTGTCCAGCCGCAGGCTTGTCTTTCTGACTGCCACTCACTGCCTTCCACAGGAACACATTTTATAAAAACAGTAGTAAGCCTAAAAAGGAGATTTTTTTTTTAAAGAATAAAAGCTGGATCACTAGATCCTCCTCTATGGAAAAGCATAAGACATTTACTGTAAAATAGTAAGAAACTGAAACTTAATAGAAAAAACTGAAACTTTTTAGTAAACAAAAATGAGAAAGACTAAATTATAGGTTATAGAATATTCTCAATGTATAAGACCTAAATACATGCACATATATTAATATTGCTGAAAATTATTACAAATAAAATATGCACAGTACGTTCATCACATTAATTGGAGATATATACCCAAAGTACAACTAGAGACTGGGGAAAAATTCATGTATTTATTCTACAAAGCTCTGATGAACCACTTCACACAGAGCATCAGGAAAATTCTACCTACAAACTAACCAAATACTTGAGCCCTTTTCAGGGAGCACAGTGGTACTAGTGAAAAAAGGATAAACAACACCATCAGAGGACAGCTTTTATGAGATCATCATTAGTCGTACAGACCTTTCATAACAAATGCCTCAGGTCTCTAGAGCACTTGGGAGAAACTGGAACTAAGAAGGTAGGAAAACCAATCAATCAATTGATCACAAAGGCAGGGAGATGGCTCTATGACTAAGTTACCTTTCCCAATGATCCAAAGGCAATTCGAAGCAATGAACTAACTTAAACATGCACCAACTTAACAGTATAAACAATAAGAATATTTAAAAACTATAAATTTTATCAAGTCCATATGGAAAAGAAGAACTAAGAGCGGTAAGGATAGATTCAAAATATAGACAAGACTCAAGGAAACACACAAAATACACAAGAAAGCCAAGTACAGAACCAAGAAAACGTTCTCTGCAGTCTGTCTCCTGAAGCCTTGAGTTAAAGTAAAGCACAGACAACTCCTGCAGGGGACTGCACGGCAGAGTCGTCACGCCATGTCAGCAAGTCAGTGCAGCATGTGCCACAAAGACTTAGTGTCAAGTTTATTTGTTGTATTTTGAAACAATGTAGTGACCAACTCATACCCCACCACACCCTCTCACCTACCCTAATTCATTTTCTAAGCGCTTGAGTTAATCTGTTAATCATGGCTCTGTACTAATGTCTCAGAGATACAGTAACAATGACTGATAAAGCACTGTGTGCCAATATGTATCTTTAGACACTGTTTGTGACGGCATTCTTCCTGGGAATAGATTGCTAAGAAAGTGCACCAAAGAGCTCATGTGGAGAAAAGTCAGGTATTATAATGACAAGATTCAAGATAGTCACTGAAGGTCAGTAGACTGCTTAGTATGGTGCTAAGCTTTGTTTCTAAAACTAGTATGAAGTTCACAAAACTGAATTCATCCACTCATCAATTTTCTATGGTGGCATGCATGGCTCTCTGACAGAACAGAAGCATGTGCTGATCCCAATAATTACACTACCAACAGCTATTATCCATTTTCGTATTAAAACAAGATTATGCAGTAAACATTTCAAGCTCCATCCTAGTAGCTAAATATTAGAATCAATCTTATGTACTAATACAATCAAACTTTCCAGAGTCAGTCTGAGTATAGGAAAGAATCCCTCTGCTTACCATCTGGTCCATGTAAGAGGCAAAGCACCAAAAGGCATCCACCTCATTTTCCATCACATACAAAAGGGGGGAAAGTAAGTCGCTCATTCCTTGTACATATCCTAAAAAGAAGATGAGAAAAGTCTCAGAAAACCTCAATTTTATTAATCCCTTTGTGCATATCACCATCATGTAGCTGAAAATTCCTTTTCTTTGAAACTAAAAACTGATAAAAAAAATGTTAATCTAGTTTCTGCATGGCATGGTACATATCCAGAATGTGCTTTAATGCAGACATCGGCCATCAGAGACAGGCGCCTCTCATCAACTGAGAGAGACTATCACAGAAACCCTCACCTTGGTCAGAGGACAACTATATATATATTTCCTATGGAGGACAACTGACCGTCGAGGTACTCATCCCAAGCAGTACATCTACAACACAATTCCTTATGGTTAAGGCTCAAAGCCAGAGGACCAGGGACTCTGCTGCAAGATTTTGTCTTCTAGATACAACAGGGAACCTAAGCTCATGAAATCTCAACAATACGGCTATCACACAAGATCTCAACCAGGACAGCAGTAGCAGCTGACATACTGAAAAAGGCAGTATCACAGGACCCCATCCCTAGACAACCGGCAACTGACTGAGAGATGGAGGCTACTTTTCCAGGGACTCTTTCCTCCACACACATATACATGCAGACAACACTGAATGGACCCAGGCTGTGTTTATGTATTCACTCATTCAATATATCTCTATATACACATATGCACACATATATAGTATAATTAAGGAAAAATAGGCCATGATTTTTAGAGGGAGCAAGGTGGGAACAGAGGATTGGAGTGAGCAGAGGGAAGGGAAATGGCATAATATCTTAATGAAAAATAGTTTTTTAAAAAGATGTACAAAAGCATCATATGAAAGAGATGAAGAAATAACCTGGAAGAAAGTGAAATGACTCAAATAGGCACTGAAAAGGAAATAGGCAGGCAAAGAAAACCTTCAAGAAAAATTACTGAAATACCAGAAAGAAAACTCCCAAGGCCAGAGTGAGCAGGGGCAGCGTACCACAAACACACTGGCAAAGCAGAACTGGAAAAGGTCACCGCCTCAGCATGCACCACACTGGCTAACTCCCACAAACAACCAGAAAACCTTTAAATAGTAATCACCCAGTGCTTTTCCTTTTCCCTTGGTATTGACTGACCAAGGCTAGCAACGGTAATTCATCTTATTAGTATCCTAGCAGCTAAAGCTGTCTCTTAAACAACCTTTTCTTTGATAGCATAGTTACTTCTCAGTTATGACCCTACAGTACTTGATTATCTGAACAAGTAGTTCACATATGCCACAGAAGAGCTGGCCCAGCCCCTCACAAGCTGCAGCACTTGGGAGAGTAAGCCCTGTGCCTCAACTGGGCAGCACAGAGGAGCTGGCTCTGAAGGCATGGGAGCACATGAGCCAGCCCCAAGGGCCTGAGAGCTGACCCTGCCTTCTGCAAGTGGTAGCACTGTGTGGCCTAGCCAGAACAGTGCTGAGAACGCTCCCTGGTGGTGCAGATAAGGGAGAGCCTGGCAGGCTGTCCACTCAGCTGCCACCCAGGACCAGATCGAGTTGGCCCATCCCAAATCATCATTTTTGAACTGTTGGGGCCTGTGAAAGAGCCAGTCCTGGTGATCCAAACATGCAGGATCTCCACGATATAGGCAACAACAGGATAACTGAGGAGTCTCAGTGAGGATCCATTATTGATGGGGTCAAAAAAGCCAGAGCCCTGAACACCAACTCACTGCAATGAACATTTCAAGTGAAGCCATGTAGACAGCAGGGTGGACCCTGAGACTGTAACATACTGCAGCTTCCATGACAAGATGCTGTGTGTGTGTGTGTGTGTGTGTGTGTGTGTGTGTGAGAGAGAGAGAGAGAGAGAGAGAGAGAGAGAGAGAGAGAGAGAGAGAGAGAGAGATTGGAGATCTGTTTGCCAGAGCAAACTGCAAATCCAAGAGAACAAGAAGTGTGAAGTGTGTGTGTGTGTGTGTGTGTGTGTGTGTGTGTGTGTTTGGAGAAGTGTTTACCAGAGCAAAGAGCAGATCCAAGAGGACCAAGAAATGAGACTATGGTGCATGAGGTGAAAAATTATAATGTAAAAAAGAAAATTTATTTTTTAAAAAAATCACACTTTTTCCTTAAAAAACAAGGTGTTATTTTTGCTTTTCACATAGAAGTTTTTTTAAAAAGATTTATTTATTATAATTACATTGTAGCTGTCTTCAGACACACCAGAAGAGGGCATCAGATCTCATTACAGGTGGTTATGAGCCACCATGTGGTTGTGGGATTTGAACTCAGGACCTCTGGAAGTCTCTTAACCACTGTCTCCAGCCCAAGTTTCTTTACTTCTACTCTATAAGTTCCTCAATATTCTAGTTATAAGTGGATTTTCAGACACCAGATTATCTTGCAAACCATATTCCTGGCAGAGTGCAAAACCACATGTGGACTCCGATCTCAGAACTAAAGGGGAGACAGTGAATGCATGCCACCTGCTCAAGCAACAGTCCTACTCTACAGCGCTAGCATGTGACAACGGCAACGGATTGCAGTGCTCCCAGCCTTCCTAATGCTGTGACTAATACAGTGTCTCACGCTGTAACTTCGCTACTGTTATGAATCGTAACGTACGGATCTGAAATGTGGGGTGATACACAGGCCCTCCATAGGCTGAGCGCTGCTGGCATAAAGGCAAGCATGCAAGTCAACAATGAAGATTAGAGTCCCTAACCCTGGATCAATTATTTTCTTCTTATTCAACCTTGAATCACCTTCTGAACCAATAAACTGATAAAGTAGGACTGACAGCCTCACTTCACAAAAGGCTATTATTATAAATTTAAAATTAAAACTTTATAACCTGAAAGTCATTCCATATACTTGCAATTATTCAGTATGAAGCTCAGTATAGAATGGCAGAAAGGATTGGCTCTACTTTTGTATTTTAATTAGAGCTCTCTAATTTTCAGTACACTGCCATTGAAGAGGCTGACGCCTTGAGAACCACAACCAAGGGCATTACCAGAATACAAACAATGAAGAGAATGTTATTTATAACTCGAAGTTCTTTTGAGCTTAAAAATATGCTGAGTATCCAATCAACTACTCCAAAAGATACCCAATGCTCTACTTACATAAACTGGAACACACTATTTCTGATAGTCTCTATCTGGGAGCCACTCAAATGGAAGTAACTCAGGAATGAGCATTACCTGCTATTTATACTTAGCTGATGGTTAAAGAAAGAACCAGCTCAAGTTCTGTCACTGCTTAAAAATACTGATTCCTTAATGCCCAGCATGATGGCATATGCGCTTGATCCCAGTATTTAGGAAGCAAAGGATGGTTGGATCACTAAAAGGCTAAGGTTAACCTGATCTACATATCAAGTTCCAAGCCAGGCAGAACCTGCACAATAAGACACTCAAAACAAAACCAATGTTGTTTTGGTGTAATCTATGTCATGGTGTGCCCCACCCCCACCCCAACCTGCAGTGTCCCTTCCTCTGGCGGTTTGAAATGGAAAGCCCCCACAGACCCATGTGTTTGAGTGCTTGGCCCACACTATTATAAGAAGTATGGTCTTGCTAGAAGTGTGTTACTGTGGGAGAGGGCTTTGAGGTTTCCTATGCTCAAGCTACATCCAATGTGACACAATCTCTGTCTGCTGCCTTCGGATCAAGATATAGAACTCTTGGCTGCTCCAGCACCAAGTCTGCCTGTGTACCGCCATGCTCCTAACCATGGTGATAATGGACTGAACCTTAGAACCTGTAAGCCAGCCCCTGTTAAATGTCTGCCTTTATAAGAGTTGCCTTGGTCATGATGTCTCTTCACAGCAATGAAAGCCTAACCAGTCCTAATAACTCCTTTTTGGTAGGATGCACAGAATAATCCTCACTACTCCTGAGGGTTGCAATCACTTTTTCTCCAAAACGATAAAAGCGTAAACAATGGTTCTCAAAATATCTCCACATATTTTAATGTTTTTTTAATTTTAAGATATTCCTAACCTTCAAGAAATAACTAACAGCTCCATTTATTACATACTTATTCCAAATAGTTCATCAAGGGCTGAAAGTTTCAGGTTTTGATGTATTTCGGCTTTGCAGATTAGGGGTAAGTGTAGTCTATGTACACACTCAACATCCAAAGTTTGCTGTGAGGGAGAACTGGCTCCATCTGCACCCCACTGGTGACTAGCATGGACTCAGCTCATCTGGCTGGATTCAGCAGGGAGGCTGGCGACTCCCTCCCTCACCACTCTGCAAACAGTGGAGACGGTTCGTTCTCCAGTCCAGGGAATCTGAGCATCTTTACTCCCCTGCCTCTAGATAAGCTCTCAAATCCAAAACGCTAAGGAACAGAATCCCCCTACTTCAAAGCATTCAGGTGAGATGTACCTAACCTCAGCTTGTGTTTCTGTCCTCTGAATAATAGTGTACCTCTCAAGCATTGCCCCGGTTCTCGAAACTTCTCAAAGCTAGAAATTAATAGAACATCACCATCTTCACCTATGTCCCTTAGTTTTACATACATTCACTTACCACAGCAAGACCAAACAATAAAAAGGCCTTAAAAGTAAGTACCTTCATCAAAATAAGTACAGCAAGCTATGGTCAAACCCCTAAAACTATCTCAGCGGATACAGTAATGTCCTGAAGTTATCACTATGATTCTCTCAAAAAATTAAAATAATTCTACAGTACCCATGACAGCTGTGCAACCTGGGGGTTCTCCTGTGGAGTCAGAGCCTTACAGCTTCTAAAGCAATTACCACTTCAAGTCAGCTTATAAAATTCTAAAGCAAGCACACGGGGACTGTATTTAAATCAAGACACAGGGAACTCACCTAAATCAAAGTCATACATGCAGTAGGTCATCAAAATGTCGTGGAGCAGAATCAGCCCTGGGTTATCTTGGCCTTCATAAAACTTGTTTGTTCGATCTGTCCTGTTGACATCTTTCTCTAAAGAAAATCACACATTAAAAAAATAGATTATTAAATAAAGCTTTATCTAACAAACACAAAAGTTCTCATTAATTTTACTCCTTGTCCAGCTTTAATTAGTGAAATAAAAATTCCCGGAGGACCAATTCCCATAAAAAGTTATCCTTTGATCTCCACATGTGGCGTTCTTGGGCACTGCACAGAACCTCCTCCATCACCTGTCTGCCGCTCCGATGTCCCCATCTGTTGAGAGGTCTGCAAACCTGCATGTGCTGTGTCCAGTCCTTTCCTGCTGCTCCTAAACTCGGGCTCATCTTGTCACACCCACCAACCCACAAAGCATTGCTTAAAATCACACTGATCATCTCAGCACTGCCCACACTTGTCTTCTCCTGAACCACGTTCCTTTCCGTGACTGACACTGAACACCAATTCTACTGACACCATTCTAGCCACGGTGGTGGTCCTGGCTCCTCTCTAAACCTTCAGGGTCCCTGAACACTAAGTCTAGACTGTGCCGTCTCCTCTACCCGAGTCCCCTCACCTCGGAGTTGCAGGACACATCCCACAGCTGCTTCAGACTCCACAGAGGCCCCCCCACATCACGCAGCCATCGCCCCTCCTCTGGACTAGAGCTGCCTCATCAGCCGTCCTCCCACTGCTGCCGCCCCTCTAGAACTATTCTGCAAGCATCACCAACATGTGCTGATAAACCACAGACTCAGCTCAAGTTACTCTTTGGCTCGAAAATCTTCTCATTTGAGTAACTGTTAAGCTTAAGCACCTGGTCTCTCTAGTCAAGAAAATGATTCATCCTATTTTGCTGAATATTCAATACATCAAAGTCTTGTAAATTCTATCAAAAGGGCCCTCTAACTGCGCTACCACCATCTGTTAGACCTCTACCTCCTACTAACCAAGCTTCTTTAATCCTGCTCATATCTTACATGACTTTTAGTCCTACTTACAACTTAATATGGTCCATTTTCACATAGCAGAAAAAAACAAATATAACTAATACACTCTTACAATAATCCAACAGTTTTCTATTACACTTTAATCCATCTTATGATCCACAAAACCTACAGCCTCCTGTGCAGAGGTGTGTATGCATGAATACATGTCTGCAGGTATACATGGGGCATGAACATCCGTGACCCCAAAGTTTTTTGTTTTTTTTTTTTTTTTACTGTTCCATCAAGCCCTTTTAGGAAGCAGTGATTCTCACTGAACCCAGGCCTCACTAAATGGCAAGACCAGCTGAGTGAGCCCTGGTGAACCACCTATCGTGCATGCATTAAAAGCCACTAGACTCCTTAGACAGATTAAACAGATCAGTAACCTTTATTTTCCACTAAAAATGAGCAAACTGAACAAAAACACTTCTCAGTTCAAACCATACAGATTTAAGCTAAGTGAGAGGCAAAGACAAGAGGATCAGCAGGAGTTCAAGGCTATTCGGGAATGAGGCACAAAAATGAGAGCTGCTACAGCTTCAAATGTAATGGGAAGATAAGGTGTGTACTTAAAATGAGCCTTCAAATACTTACCAAGTTAGCACCTAGCCACCTTCCTAGAGGGGCAGGGAACACAGACCATCACCATTTCTCTACGAACAATGGAAACACTAGGTGCCTTCAGAAATCCTTAAACAACCCATGACAAAGAACCCCCAAGCTTTTTGTCTTAATCAGATAAAGGATTTACTTTGGGAAGGGGAATTACTATGGCCAACAGACAGCCACAGTTGTCTCAAAATCACAGGAAGTCCTGACTCATTATTACATTGACATTTCTACACATAACCTGTAGGGCTCTTTAAGATGAGAGTTTTGCTGTGTAGTTCTGGCTGGCCAAAATTACATATTATGTATTGTGTGTGTATGTGTGTGTGTGTGTGTGTGTGTGTGTATGTCTGTCTGTCTGTCTCTTATGAAACTAAATTCAAATCACGTTGCCTGCCTCCATTTTCCAAGTTCTGGAATTGCATATATACACCGCACACCCAGCTTAAATTACAGAGTTCTTTCTTCCACAGGTGGGTTGTAGTGGCTACAGTGATGACCTAAAAGAAAACCTATAAATCATCCATATAAAAATTCAATATAAAAATTTGAAACCAAGTTCTTATATACTATGCAAAGTCACACAAACAATGTGGAAAGAGAGTCAGTCTGGATTCCATGCTCATCCACCCTGTGACAATGGACAAGCCCTTCTCACTCTCTATGCTTCTGCCTTCTCATGTGTAACCCAACTGTGAGCCGAGACAGGCCAGGCAGCTCTGTATAGCACAACCTAAGCAGCCTTCAGTACTCAGATTTGACTTTTACCACAGGGCCAAGTGTCCCAGAACTACGTCTAAAGGTCTTAGTGCTAAAACTCAAGTATCTCTTTAGTCGTTCCCAGGTAAATATTCTATTTTCAAATTTGAAAATTCCCCACTTAAAAAATCAGTTAAAGTAAATAAAGCTTAGCATGGTGGTACACACCAGCACTTAGGAGGCAGAGGCAGGAGAATCTCACAGTTCAAAAACCAGTTGGGTCTACAAAACAAGCTCCAGGATAGCCAAAACTACAGAGACTCTGGAGAGACAGACAGACGGACAGAGAAAGAGGGAGATGTACGTTAAAGCTAACTATAATTATCTCCAGGTAGCAAAAACAAATTTTTATTTTCTTTTTGGCCACCTACAGTTTCTAATTGTTTGACAATAACATCACTTTCACCGGGAATTTAAAAAAAAAAAAAAAGTCTTTTAAAATGAGGAAGTAATCTTTTTTTCTTAATTCACATTTTGGAATGATAGTTCATCAGTACTTAAATATGCAAAGGCTAAACTGACAGGCCTGCTAGACCACACATAAATGTACTTTCCCACACACTCCCCAATTCAGATTTCTTTTGAGCAGCAATATAAATGGTATCATGTATGAAAACCTACCAATCAGACTTCTATAGTCTCTCAAGCGTGAGTTTCTCTTCTCTTGCACCTCACTGACAGACTTCCACTGCAGTTTCATTCTGAAGTACTCATCACTGTAGGAGACAATGTACAGCAGGGACAGCAATGAAGCTTGTGTTTGTGACACTGCTGACTTCAGTTGTCTATACATAGTGTATCAGAGTACTATGACTGTGGTGCTGAGTCTACAAACACGACAGCCAAGTGCTTAGACACATGTGAAGACAGGAAAACAGATGAGATGAACTTAAGCTGTCAGCATTTTAGCTATACCTTAAAACACTTCAGTTTTTTAAATGATTTCTAAATTTATTCCACTTATCAAATATTTGAGCCACTGAAGTTTTTAAATAAATATAAACAAAAATTCAAATAACTTTTTAAACCCAACTTTAAAAGTCGTTATCCTACTGTTTTTTACTAGAAAACTTGTTAATATAAAAAGAAATGCCCAAGATTTTTGACGTGCACATAATGGCTGAAATAGTTTAAAATCAAAGACTAAAACTCAGACATAAAAATACCTGGGAAATCAGCTGTATTTCTCTACAAGAAATAAAGATGCTTTCTTTTATGTGACCATTGTATGAACGCATGAAAATAATATAAAAATATAAACAGAAAATATACGTATAACCCAATTTCACAATTAAATTATAAGCCATTAGAAGTGGATCACACAGGCTGGAGTGACGGCTCTGAGGTTAAGGGCACTGGCTGCTCTTCCAGAGGTCCTGAGTTCAAATTCCACCAACTGCATGGTGGCTCATAACCATCTGTAATGAGATCTGATGCCCTCTTCTGGTGTGTCTAAAGACAGCTACAGTGTGCTTATATATAATAAATAAATCTTTAAAAAAAAAAAAGAAAAATGGATGATACTTTAACAGGTGTCTAAACAGTTGTCTGTATACAGAGCTAGCACAGGAGACTTGGGCATCCTACCATGTTTGCACAGTCACGGGCATAGATGCCTTCTAAATAAGTGTTTCTGCTTTGAAATAATTACATTGCTTCTAATTTTTAAATTGAAACAACAAAATCTAATTGTCCTCCCATTTCATGGTTTACTCCAAATCTTTGCATAAAAAAAAATTTATATGGGTGGGTCAGCTGAATTTCTCTGGTAAACATACAAAAGCATCATTTACTTACGTCTTTTGTTTTTGTAACTGAGTTCTTTCTTCTCTGGTACTATCCCAAGGAAAATAACCCAGGAGAAATTTCCATGCTTGCTTTCTTAATGAATGACTAAGACCCTAAAGAAAGTATTCATATTAATCACATTAGTTAAAAAGAAGAAAAAAAAAAAAAAAACAATACACTACATTCACAAAACTTAAATATAAGAAACATAGTACCTAGGTTTTATATCCCAAAAAAATTCAATGAATACTACCTTGTTTCTTGTGTCTAGACCCTCATGATGGTAAGTAGTTGCCAAACTGCCAAAAACAAGCACACAAGACTGTATATATACAGTGGACAGCAGGCCGAGGAGGAAAGTCAACCTTACTGGGTAGGACAATGCTATTCTTAAGAGGCTCCTCATGGAGCCCACACAACAAAATAAGAACAATTATCTTCTCTAGACTTATGGACACCGGCAAACTCAGCAGTCAGGGGCACAGTAAGCATCCCACTCAATACAGAAATTTTATCAACTTTCAAAGAAATGATCCAGTTTTCCTGCAAAAATATAAATAAACCAACAAATCCCTGATACAATGGCATCAGAGGCCATACCCCTCTGAATATCATCTGCTTCATGCTCTCTACGTTTAGGAGTCTGCCTTCAGAGTCCAGGCTTTTGGTCCATTCTTCCAGGGATACTGGTTCCCGCCTCTGAACAACAGGTCGCTCTCCCAGATCAATCTAGAACAGAAAGAGAAATATATGCACCGTACTTCTCATACATCTGTAAGTGAGGTCAAGGCATAAGTAAAAGCTCTTAAGTAACCATCTCTCAGTATGAGCTTTAATGCTCCTCTTACTTCCCAGTTTTAAATTAATGGGCTTTATTAGGCCCCTATATGGAGCAAATTCAGAAACTGCACTGACTCAAAGTACGTCATTAAAATACTTTGCCTTTACATCTTCAATTACATAAGTAAAAATCATTCAACATCAATTTTATGAAACCTTCAAATCAAATGGTACATTATTAAGAAGAGATAGAATATATAATTATTCTACTATCACACTCTAAAGTTAGCTTTTCTTACAAACTGAGGTTTGCAATTCAAGATTGATTCATGATTCACTCATTTCACTTGGCAGTTTCTACTGTTTTTATTCAATTAATAGACGCTGGTAATTTTAAAATACTAATTAAAGATAAAGCCTTTAATTAAGTTCTACAATTTGCAAATTTACAAATTTATGAACAAAACTTAAATTGCAGCAAACTCAAAAGCTAAATATAAAGACTTGCTTTCATTCAAGGCCCAAACGCATCTAACTTAGTAAAGCCTTGTAAGGCAGATAAAAGCCCTGAGTCCTGTCAGACTGCTTTTGGTACCTACACAGAAATGGGCAAATTATAAACAAACCTAACAGGCAATAGGCAAACTCAGCATTTCTTTCTTCTCTGCACTCCACAAAACAACTTCATTATTACCAAAAAGTCATCACAAAAGATGAAGCGTTAATTAGATAGTATATGAGAACAAATCAACAAACCAAGCTATTATGAGTGGGTTGCAGAAATCAGATATGAAAAAAGAGCTTTGTTTTCTGTAGTATTCACTAGGCATTCTCTACTATAATGTTAAGAATTAGATTATGTTAATCTCCACTCACTCTGGTGATGACTTCAAATCCTGGTTCTTCTTGCTGATTTATCTTTAGACCTGGAATAGCATCACTAAGAAAATCCGCCATTTCTGAAGGTGGTCGTTGATGTGTAGAGGGATCGCTGCCTCGCAAACTATCAAAAATGTAGTTTGTAACTTTGGAAAATCCTACCATGGTTGCTGTATAAGGATCCTTTTTAATTTTCTATGTAGTAGAAAACAAATATTAGCATTATTAATTTAAAAAAAAGGAACAAATTAGACCTTAAGTGCCAAAAAAAGCAAAGCTTTTAAAAGGAGGGAAATCAGAGCTAAACCAGAGTATTCTATGATCATCTTAGGGTTTTTTTCTAGAAAGAAAATTTAAATTTAAGCCATTTAGTTAAAACAGAATAACAAATTAACGCTACTGATTAAATTGCTGATCAACAAATGCTCTGCAGGCTTCTATCAATCTGCATACAGAATGTACACAGGGCTTACTCTCCAGTGGTGAATGGCCCACAACAGCTTTCTTCTGTCTAGCAGGCCTGCCTTCACAAAAAAAAAAAAAAATAATAATAATAATAATAAAAATAAAAAATATACACATGTATTTCTTGACGTGTGCACTACCACACTTAACACAAAATATTTGATAGATAAATTTAAAGCTCAGCTTGTTTAGATAAGAGCTAATGTTTTAATTGAATCATATTAGTTGCTCACATCAAAAACCATTTCTAGGGCAGAGCTGTCCTAAAAACAGCAAAAAGTCTTTATGTCTAAACCCTGCTAATTTACATTTACTAAAACAGCTGTTTATTAATTTCTCAGAGCTTTTTATTTGAAGAGAAGATCGTCCTACTCCTTTCTGAAGTCTCCATTTATGTTGTTAATCTTTACGCTGCCAAAGTCATGACAAAGTGCCAGCTCCCAGCAAGCACTCTGATAGCACACTAAGTCTACCTGAACACACTCTGAAGAACAGGACATCCTAATATCCACACTTTCTACTGAGAACTGAAACAAAAACTCAGGTGGCTTTTTTCTAAACTAATCATTAAGTTGAAATACCTTCTGTGATCCTATGAAGGAAAAGCATAATTAAAATCTGCTGCCTCATTTCAGCACTAGAAAAAAGGAGAGACCTGGCTCAATAGTAATTATTACTCTGCATACAGAGTACACGGTTCCAAGCTATAAACATCACATGTGCTCCTTCTGTGGGGTCTGAGAAGAGGACGAGGAACACAAACGACAGACTCAAACTGATACACAGATAAAGGATACATCTAAGGATTATGACAACATACTTGTATTAAGCCGTATGCTGGTTCATCAAGAAGATTTTCAAAAGACTGTGAAAGACTCTTATTCTGACAGTTAACAAGAAGTGTTCTACTATCTTGTGATGACCTGTAAGTAGAATGGACATTTTTAGAAATTACCACAAAACTTCAATTATCAATAGCTACTAGTGCATTAAAAACAAAACAAAAACCCTCCAGCCCTAGAAGTTTCCTAGTAAATATTTCCTATTAGCAAATACCTAGAACTATAAAACTTCACACAACAAACAGTTTCTCTCTGTGGCTCCAGCTCTCCCAGTCTGGCCTAGAACTCAAAAGATCCACCTGCCTCTGCCTCCCAAGCGCTGGAATTAAAGACGTGCACTACCACTGCCAGGCTTTTATTTTAACTTAATTGTTTGTATGTGCACTTTGCTTACACGTATGTATGTAGGACCCATATGTACCTGGTACCAAGAGGCTGAAAACTGTACTAAAGGTAGTTGTGGGTGGGCAGGTGCAGGTTCTGCGAACTGAGCCTGGGTCCTCTATAAGAATAGCAATTTCTCTTAAATTACTGAGCCATCTCTCCAATCAAAATATTAAATCTTAAAATGTAATGTAACAAACATTTTTATAATTTTATTCTAGGCAAAGCCAAGATGTTTATGTTATAATGAAACTGAATCCTTAGATAAAATTTACAATAGAAAAGTCTACTATATATGTCTATGCTATAAAAACAAATGAAACCAAACTGTAGGATTCAAGTATGTAATACATACAAGAAACGTACTTTGAAATGATTTCCAAATTTGTTCCACAGCTTGTTAGTATTACAATACAAAATGTTTAGAAATACATGATGTGAAGAAGGTTCTTTACTAATGATGCTAACCATAACTACACATGCATACATGCAAATGTGTATTCACGCACACATATAGATATATTTTCAGTGACCATACAGATCTAGTTTTCATATTAGACCTCTAAGCACAGGTCTTTTTCCACACTTCTTAGTAACCACAAAATAAACAATGTGCTTTCCAAACAAACATCTAATTCCACAGAATCAGACAAACTAACCAATCCTTTTCTATTGTTTTATGATCTAGTAAGTTAGCTATAATAAATCTATAAATGTTCTATGTTTAAAATAAAAACTAAATGTTTTCTGCTTCAATACACCTCTAGTTTATTACAAATGTTTGAGATAAGATCTTTAATAACAGTTATCTCCTCTTGATTCTAACATAACAGGATAAAGCAGAAATGCTAGAGTGGATATGAAATCCAAAACAGGATCTTTTCCAAACATGGTTATAAACACTGGATCCTTGAAAGAAAATAGAAGCTAATACACTGTGGCACAATCATGGGGCAGGGGGTAAGACAGGGGGCAATTAAAACATACTGCATTTTCATTCATTCTGTTTTTCTGAAACTAGGGCAGGTGATTAAAATGCAGAGTCATGGATTCTCTTATAGCAAGTCATGTTTACAATATAGGCCAACTTTTAAATATGCACCAGAAAAGCAGACAATATAGAAGTGTAGAAAATGTTCCTTCTAGCACAGTGTTTACTGGTATAGGGTTATTCTGTTTCTAACAATAAATTACATCAAGTCACTTAAAATCTTAATTAAAAATGAAAGGAACCATGCTGCCTGATCTGTAGGAAAGGAATAAAATGTGCCATCCTCAGCAACTGGAGTCAGACCGTCTACAGCTCCAAAGCTGTAGACCCCCAACTGACCACAGGAGTTGTAAATATATTACAAACTAGTAGCCACAAAATCTTTCCTAAGTAGTTCATTTTTAATACTGTACACTCCCTGATGGCTACTGCAGGTACCTCCTTGGGGAAATGAAGAAATGTTAAGGCTCAACTACTCTAAAAAAATGTCATCAACGTGTTAGAAAGCACCATGAACCAGGGAGAGAGCAGGTCTTAGGGTTTTACTGCTGTGAACAGACACCATGACCAAGCCAACTCTTATAAGAACATTTAATTGGGGCCGGCTTACAGGTTCAAAGGTTCAGTCCAGTATCATCAAGGCGGGAACATGGAAGCATTCAGGCAGACATGGTGCAGGAGGAGCTGAGAGTTCTATGTCTTCATCTGAAGGCTGCTAGTGGAAGACTGGCATCTAGGCAACTAGTGTGAGGGTCTTAAAGCCTACACCCACAGTGACACACTACTCCAACACCCTCTAATAACGCCACACCCTGGACTGAGCATATACAAACCATCACATTCCACTCCTTGGCCCCCATAGGCTTATTTAAACATATGAGTCTATGGGGACCATACCTATCATAGTATAATTAAAAAGTACATTTAGTCCAACTTCCAAAGTCCCTATAGTCTACAGAAATCTCAACAATGTTAAAAGTCCAAAGTTGAAAGTGTCTTCTGAGATTCACCCAAACACTTAACTGTAATCCCCAAGGCAAGACAGGAAACCAGCTGGGCAAACTGCAAACATCCCCATGTCTGATGTCAAAGCCATCTTCAGATCTCCACTCCATTTCATCTTTGTTGACTTCAGCAAACTTCTTTCTCCTGGTTCAACTCCCTGTTAGCACTTTCCTCCACATATGGCCAAGGTTCTGGCATCTCAAACATCTTGGGGTCTCCAATGCCAACTTCAATGTTACAGCTTCTTGTTTCAACATCTGGGACCCATGCATGATCTTCTAGGCTCCTCCAAAGGGGTTGCCTTCACTTAACTTCTCCATCTCTGCCCTCTGTAGCACTCTAAGCTAAAGTTGATCCACTTCACTGTTGTTGCTGTTCTTGGTGACCATCCCATGGTACTAGCATCTCCAATACACTTAGGTCTCCTGCTCCAACTAGGCTTCACCAATAGCCTCTCGTAGACTTAACTTCATGGTGCCAAGCCTCAAACCTTTTGCATGATCCCTTTAGTCCTGCCTGGGTCATCAACCGTAACTGAGGCCGCACCTTCACCAATGGCCTTCTGTGGCCTCTCACAGTGCCAAGACTCAGCTGCTCTTCATGACCCCTTCATGCCTTCAAAACCAGCACCACGTGGGTGACTCTTGCATATTACTAATACCAAGTACAGCTGCAGCAGGAGATACAACCTTGGCTACCTCTGGAACACAGCTTCTTGGTGCTCTCAGAAAACACTTCCCAGGAGATTTCACCTCAGTGATGCAGGTCTCATCTTAATCACCACTAATTTCTTAGCTCCAGCTGACCAGCATCAATTGTCCCAGTAATCTACTTCTCTTTCTATAAAGTCAGAGATACATGGCTGAAGCTGTTGAGTTCTGCTGCTTGCAGGAGCTGGAACATGGCTCTTCTATTACATTATCACTAGCCTCCTCCTTTCCAACTCCTTCACTGCCAAAGCTTGGCTGTCCTGGATCTTTCTCTGTAGATTGACTTTGAACTCAGAGATTTGCATGCAGGAGCTGATACACAGGCCATGAAGGGTGCTGCTCACTGGCTTGCTCTACCTTTCTGGCTCAGCCCAAGACCACTCTCCCAAGACCACCAGCCCAAGGGTGGCACTGCCCATGGTGAACTGGACTTCTCACAATCAATCAGTCAAGAAAATGAATTACACGCTTGCTCATACACCTATCTGTTGGGGCATTTTTTTCAATTGAGGGCCCTCTTCTGAATTGACACTATTTTGTGTCACATTTCCATGAAACTAGCCATCACAAGAGACTAAATTATCCTCTTCAATGGCAAGAGAAAAGCAATCAAGGAAATAAAATAGGGAGGAAGAGAGACAAAATTGTGCATTAGTGGGAGAGGAAGTATTTCAGGAAAGTCCCACTTGGAAAGCAGTAACTTGAGGTCTCAGAAACTACAAAAGAAGATTACTGTGAACAGGACCAATTGTGTATATAAATGACCTAAGCACAAGAAAGAGTTTAGGTGATTTCAGGAACTCAAAAACCATGTGGCTCAAATGAAGGACACTATGCCATGTGATGAAATGTAATGTATGAAGACCAGTAACCCAAGCACATAGGAGGTGAAGGCAGGAAGATCAAACATTTAAGGCTGACTCTGCTATATATCAAGGCCAGCCTGGGTTACATTAAGACCCTATTCTCAAAACTAAACAAAACGGGGGTGGGGGGGGGGCAAAAAAACAGACAAAATGAGAATGATCGTTCAAGTTATGCCAAGGCCAGTTTCACCAACCACAGAAGAAATGTTGCACCAAGGATCCCTTCTTCAAATTCCTTTATCTTTCAAATATTTTTCTAACATCTCTTCTCTCAACACTTCTTCAATGGAGGACAGTTAGTCTAGCATATTAACACTGTCCAATAGCTCATCTTACCTGTCAATCTCCTGGACTCACGGAGATAACTGCACAACCTGCTAGGATGGCTACATGATCCTTCGTGTGTCCTGCAGCATTTATTCACTATAACTCTGGAGCCTCTCCCTGATCCAAACTTCTGTGACACTGAACATCTGAGATTGTGGCATGTTCTACTCTTCTATACTAAAACTTCCTTCTTACCAAATCTCTATCCTTTCATGCTAACAGTTCAACCATTCTTTAGGACTGTCTTGGACCTGCCTATTCTGGAGTCTTTGCTCCATCACCGACCTTGCTGTGTTAGATAAAGCTCCCTCATATCGCAGCCTCAAACTTCCTGTATCTGATCTTCGCCGTTGTCACTCACTTGTCACTTCACTCATGACATCCCATCTCAGAGGCCCACGCCTGCTTCATTCACAACTGAGTATCAAGTGATCAGTACAGTCTTCTCTGAGTGACACCCAAAGAAGTGCTTGTTGAGAACAAGAGCAAGAGAGAGACTGTGTTCTGGGCAGGCAGGGGAACAGAGAAGACAACGTTTGCAAAGAAAAAGGGCTATGTTTTCCAACTTACAATTTTATAAAAGGATGAAGAATTGCTTAACTTAAATTTCAATCTTGCATATAAAACTATATTTAAAATAAAAACTTAATAAAGGTAAATTAAGAAAACATAATTCATAATTACTGAGGCATTGTCATTAAATTGTATAAGAATATTGGACTAATTTTCCATAAAAAAAAAAAAACAAGCAAGCAAACAAAAAGAACATATTGAGGCAGCAAGGTGGATCAGGGTAAAAGGCCCCGCGTTCAATCCCAGGGACTCGCACAGCAGAAAGGAGAGCCAGCCAGTGACCTTCATATGAACGCCATTACACAAATGCATACACAGGTGCACACATGCACGACAGTAAGTAAACGGTATTATAAAGTGCAAAAAGCTAATAAATTAACAAAAAGTTTTAGGTTCAAATACTAAATGTTATTCACTAATGCAGAAACTAAATTGCTGACACCCTGTGTGCACTTGCACCCGTGTCCTCAAGTCACGGACGCTCAGTGACAAGTACAGTTTGCCCTGGGATTAATACAATACCCCTGCTGAAGTAAGTAGAAACTATTTGGTACTTACTCACACAATACCACATATTTCTCAAGAGACTCAATCAGTAGTTTGCTATCTCCTTGATGGAAGTGCAGCGCAGGAAGCACAACGTCATCCTTTAGACAGAAGACCAAATACGACCAGCCCATACCCTCTTTGCTTTGCTTGACTGACTTCAGGTCTGCCAAACTGAACAGGAATGACCATTTGCTTTTCCCATTTCTATGGCTTGAAGCATCTTAAAAACAAGAAAATGGGGTGAAATATCTTAATTCATCTTGTTAAGTACTGAGAATGCTCATCATGCTTGCCTAGCAGTTATCTGTCTAGCCCAGGGACACACTGTACACTCATTACTACAGGTTTTACTACAGCCGAAATGGCCACTTGACAATTCTTAAAGAGAACTGCTTTTAAAATGAGCTATTCTATTATAAACAAATTCAAATATGCTACGCAGTATAGAATAGAATGGGATGAAGACAGGCTCTCAGGACTTTCGAGCTAACATCAAACTCATCGTGTAATGAGAAAACCTTCAACATCTGACCCACTTGCCTCCATCTCTGGAAAGCTAAAATTACAAGCATGTGCCACATCACATGCCCAGTTTATTTGGTGCTGAGGATTAGACTCAGGACACTGTGTACTAATGTGTTGCTAGATAAGCACTCCACCAATGAAACCACATAACCAGCCTCACTAAATTAAGTTTCTACTAAATTAAGAATGCAATTCAAACCACAGTTATATAAAATGCAACACTTTCTGAATTCGTACTAAATTTATAGGCGATGAAACCTTAGGTCCATGAACACTATCCAAACTGTTAACAAGCAACTTAAAGACTACTTTTTTAAAAGAAAAACTATTTTTAAAGTATGTTTTACTAGAAGTATTTACTGATAATGTCTAATATAAAATGTTACTTTGCTCTCATAATTTAACTCAGAAATGTAATGTCTCTGAAAAGAAAAGCAATACTTTTAAAAGCATTATTTCATTAGATATATCATACAGTATTATTCAAGACCTTTATGAATTCCATCCCACTTATACACAGAATAATGCTTACAAAATTTGCTCAAAAAAAAAAAAAAAAAAAAAAAGGTTAACTGGTGCTGACCCACATGTATGTCCTGTCAAAGTTCCATCATAAGACTTCCTAATAGGTACCCCTTTAAAGTGGTCATTAAAGGCTACTATAATTATCTGCATACACTGACCTGCACAGCCTCCACACTGGTCTGAACGGTGAACATATATCTAAGGCTGATATTAGATTAAGTGCTAACAACATGCTACATGTTTCAATGTCAGAAAGCTCAGAACAGCACGAGCTCATTGGACATCGAGAATGTTTCTAAAGATTCCGACTTTCCCCATCTATCTATCTATCACCTGTGTGTACAGACCTAAACTGTCTAGAAAGAATACATGCTACCCATTTGCAAAAAGCACAAAGAGAAACAGAAACACACACAACTGTACTCAACTGCATGAACAGAAGCTGCAATAAAAGTTCCCAAAAAGTATTATAGGACATGAGCTTGTGCACTGTAAGAGCAAACTTGCTATACAGATCTTCCCTTAGTAAAGGATATTATGTGTAATATAAAAGAAAGGCATTTCACTCATTTCCCTCACTTGAAGCTCTGACAAAGATGACAACTACAAGTTCAAGTCTACAAGTCTTTCCATTAAAATACAAGCTTAAAGAGAACAGAAACTTACACAAAATATTAAAAATGCTTCATAAAAATATTGAGGAAATTCAACATTTACAAGTTATTTCCTTAGGCCAGGCAGCACAGGCCTTTACACAGGCAGGTGGATCTCTGAAAGTTTGAGGCCAATCTAAACTACACAGCAAGTTCCAGGGCAGCCAAGGCAATGTAGAAGTTAGGGGAAGGCTGTCCAAATAAAAATAGAGAGAGGAAGTGCCTTTCTTATTTCCAGGTATATCTCCAGTAGCTAAAACATGAGGTAATCAAAAGCAAGCTCAATAAACGCAAGAAAAGTCTGCACTATGTCAGCATAATGGTAGTCTCCAAGTAACTCCGCAATCAACCGCTAACGACAGAAATAGCCATAAGAGAAAACTTAAAGAGTCCAAGAGCAAATTCAGAACATCGTTTCTCATTAGGCAGAAGTAAAAAGAAACTAGTTCTCATGAACATGTACAGTACTTCCAACACATTAGATAGCAAAAGTGAACAGCCAAATGCACAGTAAACAGTTCACTGAGTCATTAATAACAGTGACAATTTGTCATACTGTTTGTTCTTCTGGAAGTAAACCATTTCAATACACTATTCTGTCAGAAAAGCAAAGAATTTAAGGTATAATGTTAAATGTTTTTATGAAAACCGAGTAAATGAGGCTTTGATAATCAATTTTTTTAAAGTGTGCTCTAATTTTTCTTTATACATCATAGTGGGGGAAAGTACAAAGTAAAAAACATAAAAGTGTGAAAATAAAATCTTCAAACTCACATAAAGTGTTAAAATGTTTCATAAAATATTTCAAGAAATGTATTTCTTAAAAATTAATTTCTTAGACACAACATCATATCATATGCCTTTAGTATCAGTACTGGGGAGGTTGAGGCAGGAGGATCTCTGAGAGCACCAGGCCAGCCAGACTACATAATGAGACCTTACCTCAAGATGGAAAAGGGGAAAAAAGGTATTTCCTTAGGACTATTAGAAGAAATCAGGTGAAAAAGTGAAAGCATATAGACACATGAAAATATCACAGCAGAACTGTCTGCATGATTAAATGCACTGACAAGTAACTTCTGTGCTGGGAAGTGGTGGAACGTACCTTTAACAAGCAATCATAATTACATTGGTCATATCACATGTGAGCTGGTTAGATGATATTTAGTATAATACATGAATTCTATGGAATATGTGCTATTTTTCTGATATAGTATATACAATATCAAATTATCTTGGCTCTCCCTGTAAACACATAGTAAATACTGATTTAAATATACAAAAGGGAATAGCAACTGAACATATGGAAGACACTGAAATGAGCTACAAAAAAAAATCATAATAACTCTGAGACAGAATGGTACAGTTCAGTAGTATACTCCTCCTCCCTCTGCTGCCTCGGGGTGAAATAACACGATTTCTAAAATACTAGATTAAGAAAAGCACGTGTCAAGGACTTTGTTTTTGAGACAGGGTCTTACTGTGTTGTCCAGGCCTGGAATTAATGATGTAGCCACAGACTGCCCTCGAACTCAGGCTCCTCCTACCTCAGCCTCCCAGTACTGAACTCAGATGTGCAGTTTTGTGCAGTTATCACACAGAATTTATGAAAGTTATTTATGTGTTTCTTAATTAACTAAAAAATAGAATGAGTATTTCTTAATCCTCCTTAATCACAACAACAAAATAAAAAATAAAAATAGAACAGAATTATTGTACACACACGTTAAAGGCTCAGATCATCCTTTGTGGTTGAGGAACATTAAAGCATTTTCTGCACATCTGTTCAGTTTAAGATCTCAAAGGTTTAATTCATACCTCCATTGGTATGTGGTTTCTTCTTAAATGAAACTGTATTAACCATGTCCCACTCTGCTTCATAACTGCTCTGGTATTCCGATCCTCGATGAGCTCTTTCTTTTGGAGCCTGAGTCCACTCTACAACTGAGCTGGAGTCCTGAAACAGTAACAAATATGTAAGTGGGAAGCTAGAAGGTGCTGACGCACAGCATCAGAGCACCTGTGAATGACATCGGAAAGCTGTGGCAGGCAGGCGGCAGGAACACCAGCTCTCCTAGCTCTCCCTTCTCCCTCTTTACAGTTAGGGCTGCCAATTAACATGTACAAAGCCAGCAAGAGTTCTGAGGACTCTGGCTCTCACTGTAAGATTCCCCTCACATCCTCACTGACCTGTATATATAAAGCTGAACATGGCAACCATCTTATGAGAAGACAAGGAAAACAAGAGGTAAAGAGCAGTCAAGGTTCCAAGTTGAAATTTATGGAAAGTAACTAACTGTAGAGATTTGTTTAAGCCAAAATTATGTATCTTCTGACAAAAATTAGCTAAAAGCAACACTAATCTATAGTGTGTAGCTATAACATATCTATATATATATATAGAATTTAGATATAACACATATAATATATACATATAACATATCTACAAATTTTATATACAGATGTACATGATTTTGATTTTAAAGAGAATAAAACCAAACATCTACTTCTGTATGTTAATGTGAACCTGAGATTCTAACCATCACAGGCAAAAGAGAAATAACCAGACTACAAAAACTACAACAAACGAGAGCTGGTGAGAGGGGTGAGCATGTAAAGCCTCTTGCTGCCAAGCCTGTCAATTCTCGTCCAATTCCCAGAATGTGTACGGTTTAAGAACAGATTTGACTCCCACAGGCTGTCCTCTGACCTCCACATGCAAGTAGACAGACAGACAGACAGACAGACAGACACACACACACACACACACACACACACACACACACACACACACACACACACACAAGAGGGGGAGGAAGAACACAAACCACAAAGACACAAACACACACAAGACAAATTAAATGTGGAAAAAAGGAAACACATGATCTGAAAGAGGAAGTTAAAAAAAAATGAAAGGGACTAGAGAAAAGCCTCATTGCTCTTCCAGAGACCAGGGTTTGATTCCCAGCACCTACATGTCAGCTAACCCATCACCCTCTTCTGGCCTCCCTGGGTACTAGGCGCACAGTTGGTACACAGGTGTAGATTCCACCAAACACCCATACACATACAAAATGCAAAAAATTGATTTTAAAAAAAAAAAAAGGTTTCAACATCAGGAGAAATGTTTTTAAAGAAATGTATTTGACTTAATTTTAAAATATATCAAATATAAAAGAAAGTGTGAGAAAATGGACTATCTTATAGTGTTGGCAGTATTTCCTATTACTACGTGTAGGAGGGCAATGTAGATGATCTCCTAAAATTAAAATATACATCGACAGAAGAGGAAGTAATTAAGGGGGGTGGATAAATACTAGGCCAGTTAAGGCTGACACATACTAGAACTGACCTATGACCTAGTCATGCAGCGCACATCACTGAAAAGTCACTGCTGTACTGTGGCTCACGGCACTGCCCTCACTCACGTAAGTAAGTCTACCACAGGCCACCGTCATGGAGAAGCACAGCACAACAAACTATGGGCAGCACATCTAAAATGAAGACGGCTATTTTCACAGCTTGCACACTATTTTTGTCATTAAGAGGTTTTCTATATCTTACCATACAGGGTTAAGCTCACACATCCAGTGTTAGAATGTCGGACTGCTGTGTACCATCCAGATTTGTGTTAGAATATCCTATGATGTTCCTACAGTGGTGCACATTTGAAAAGCACATTTATAAATTTGTCCCTATATTTAAGGCTACTTATTCAACACACAAAAATATATAAAATAAAGTTACAAAACTGGGCTGGAGAAATGGTTCAGCTGTTTAAGAACACTGACTGCTCTTCCAGAGGTCCTGAGTTCAATTCCCAGCAACCACATGGTGGCTCACAACTATCTGTAATGGGATCTGATGCCCTCTGCTGGTGTGTCTGAAGACAGTGACAGTGTACTTATATACCTAAAATAAATAAATCTTTAAAAAAAAGTCACAAAACTATGTATAAAATTTCAAATGTACCATCAAAATTAACAGAGAATGTAAGTATTCTCACATACAAAACAGAGATAAAGTCTCGAAAGATATACTAACCAGGAAAAGAGAACGTTCTGAGCAAGTAACCTCCATCGTATTTTGTTAAAGGGGGAGAAGGAAATTATTAGGAGCAGAATGAAACTTCAAACTCACAAAGAGGAGACAGAGAGAACACAATTATAGAGTATCGTGGTTTCTTTATTCCAGGGCCTACACCTCAAATGTCATTTTCCAAGAGCTACCTTAAAGGTTTTCTTTGGCTGGGTTCTTAATTTTCTTTCCCTCTGTGGTCCAGGCTGGCCTTGAACTCAAGAGACCCTTCTGCCTCAGCCTCCCAGTGCAGGGATTAGAGGCATGCACCATCCAGCCCAGTTCAGAAAGCCCTTTTTGTTCATCCCCTCACTGCCCTCTCTCCAGCCACAGTCCAGCAATGAGAAGGAGAAAGGCTAAAGAACCACCCTCAGAATCATCCCACCCCACACAGCTCAACACCTACCTCCCTACAAACATAAACAGGCTCATACATGGCAGAGTATATATAAAAAAACTATATATAGAGAGAGAGGGGGGGAGGAGGGGCATTAAAGTCGAAGTTAAAAACAGAATTGGGGCTAAAGAAATGGTGGTCCAACACCCACAATGAGCTGGTACCAAGCACCTGTAACTCCAGCTCCAAGTGAAATCCCTCTTCTGGCTTCTACAGTCATTACAAACACATACAGTCTCAATCAGTCTCATATTCACACACACACAAACACACACGCACACATTTTAAAGTTTGTAAGTAGGAAAATTAGAACTCCGAAAGAGTTTCTTTTTAAAACTCTTAAGTATGCCTGTGACTGTATGGACATATGGCTGTGTACACAAACAAGTTAGAGACAACTTTTGGGAGTCAGTTCTCTTCCTCCACCATGTTGGTTGAGGAGAACAAACAGGTCATCAGGCTTGGTGTAAGGACCCTTGCCTACTGAGCCATCTTGCCAGTCCCAGGGTTTTACACCTCACCACAAGATGTAAAACAGTGTCTGTGGCCGAGGAGGAACCACGTGCACTGCTCAAAACGAGACTGACCTAGAAGTTCACGTAGACATTAAAGGAGCCGACACTCCCAAGTCTCTTGTTCAACTCAGCTGTCCAACGTCCAACCCTAACTTCCTTTACGATAAAGTGAGCTAGCCCCAAGAAAAATAATGGGAACCTAACACTAGGAATTCCCACCTGAGAACAGCCTGGCCACACAAAGACAGAAGAACCCCACTAACAGCAGGCCTAGTTATAATGAGAGCAAATAGAATCTTGCTGGGACACCTGCTATTAAATAAATATGACCCTAAAACTACGAAACCCCCTAAATATCAAGACACGTGTGTAAGCAAAAGGCCAGAGTCCAAAGCAAACATAGGAGTAGCAAGAGGAACCATACAGAGGAAACAGATTATACCCAAATAAAAATTTGGTGTGGTGGCAACAAGTCTGACTTGTTGACAAGCACTTTGGAAGCAGAAGGACCATGCAAATTCAAGACCAGCCTGGTCTACACAGCAAATTCTAGGCTGCTCAGGGTCCATAAAGAGACTATGATGGAGCTGAGGATACATATGACTTATCCTTAAACTCTTTAGAAACAAAATGTCTATTACACCTGTGACAGGCACCATGCTATCTATTTAAGGAGTAGGGCAAACACTCAAAAGAAGTCTTAGAAAGTCAAGCAGATGACTCAGTGGTTAAGAGGACCTAGGTTCAATTCCCAGCCTCTACTGTGGTTCCCAACCATCTGTTTGATGTGTTTGCTACCCTGACACTACAGAACTGAACTGCTGGTCTATATCCTGACAATGCAGATTACATTCACTCCAAAGAACTATTTCTATAAGGTCTACTTATAACCTAATAACTGTTCTTTTCCACTACCTCTGGTGGGTGGTGGGCTAGAAGGGAGCTTAAAACGTTTTGGAAGATTTTTTAAAATGTAAGCTTACATTGGGGGAAGGGCATTAGAGCAAGGTGGTATATAAGACACATGCATTCCTAAGTACTTACATATACACACACAAAAAGAAGACATAAGGCATTCTCTAAGTGGTATTTTTAAATACCTTTCCAGCATACAGAATACTAGAAGAATCTAATGCGTCATCCAATGGTCTCCAGTCCACTATTACTTCAGCATCCTACAGAAAGAAATTATAAACTATATTTAAAATTCATCAAGAAAATTTGAGCATCCTGAAGAAACCATGAATTATATTTATAATTCATCAATATATTCTTAATCCATTTTTTACTTCTAAATGCAAAATAAAAATTTAGGTCCTTAAATGTTAATATTTTACGCATGCTAACATCATTTAACAATTATGGAAATTTAATTCTAATTATTTTTCATTATAAAAAATTTGTATTACTTATAGAACCCTTTTTCTTTGGTGAGAGAGAAGATCACTGGTGCCCTGGCTGTCCAGGAACTCGCTACACAGACCAAGCTCGCTTGAAACTACCGAGATCCACCTGCCTCTGCCTCCCAAGTGCTAGGACTCGATGTGTGTACCAATGCCCACCTTTACATACATATTCAAAATTTCATCAGGTTCCCTAAGGTATTTATTTTGCTTCTAGCATTATCTCGATGTTAAATTCACACCTGTTCAAATATACACCATCTTGTGAAGTGGAAATTTCTGGTTTCTTTGGAAACTCAGTTGTGTCACTGATGTTTTTCTGGAAGCTGTCTTGTGAGAGGAGGTTTTGCTGGAGCAGACACTTGAGAGGGGGCATGATGGGTTCTCATGGGATTCCGGCAGACTCTTGTCCCTCTTGCCAACTTGGTGGAACCTGTGGTTTCTACTGGATCAAACCGCAGCTGATGCGTGCTGGATGTTTGCTACTGGATTGGACTGCTGATGTCCTGACAATGCAGATTGGAATTGTCCCCAAAACCTCTAAGCAGGTTCATAACCCCCTTTTCCTATAAACCTTTTTCCCCTACCTCTGGTCACTGGACTAAAAGAGAGGCTGAAGCATTCTAGAACCCTAAATAAAGTACGTTTAGAAAAAAATCTAAGCCAATAATCTTATATATGAAATTCAGACTTTTCCAAAGCCCTGAAGAGAATCACCATCATAAACTATCAAATCATTTTACCAGAAACTCACCTTTTCTAAAACACGCAGTATTCCTGAAATTAAGCTGTCTTGGTCATTTGCCTTTCCGCAAGATGAGTGAATATATACCCCTTCTTGTTCATATATAATCTGAAACAGCAAAAAAAAAAAAAAAACAAGATTATTACACTGTTTTCCCTTTCATATGTGTATGTTTGCATGCATGTGCGCATCATGCACATGTGTCTCCCTTCTCAGAGCTGAAATGGCAGCTTCTCCTTCACTGCTAGAGAGCTGACTTAAGCTTGCATGTCAAGTGTTTACTAAATGAGCCCAGCTCTAGTCATGCTTTTTATTTTAACATTTCTTAAAACTGAGATGTGCTCTTTTTTTTTTACTTTTTAAATGTTTTATGCATATACATGCTTTGTTTACATACAATGTCTAATCACCATTTGCGGGCTAAGTCCCTGTGGAGGCCAGAAGATGGCATCAGATCCTCTGGAACTGGAGAGTCAGACAACTGCGAACCATGTGGATAATGGGTATTCAACTTGAGTCCTCCAGGAAAGCAGCCAAGGCTCTTAACTGTTGAGTCATCTCTCTAATCCCCAAGGTATTTTCTTATAATACTGTTCAAGTGTCTGATTACCCCACATACAAATGTATCACAGGTTGATTGGGACAAGAAGTATTTCAGATTCATGACTATGTACTTAGAATAGATATTTTAGAAACAGGGCCAAATCGAAATACAAAATTCTTCTGTGTTCTATATATGCCTTATATATATGCAGTCTGAAGACAGCTCTATAGGGTTAGAGAACCTGGACTGCAAACTGTCAGATCAAGTCACGGTGTGGCATTTTCTATTTGTAGTGTCAACTCAGCACTAAAACCATCTTAGACTTGGGAACATTCCAGATTCTGGATTTTCAGATTAGAAATGCTCAACCTGTATTAAAACATACCACAGAGACTTCAGGAAGCTTCAAACATTTGGAAAAAAAAGATTAGAAGAAAATTTGCCTCAATACACATGAATATTTCTTCTTTCGGATTGATAAAAAAATCACTCTCTTATTGATCTCCATAATCACGACGTTTAACTAAATGCTATGTGCCTAGTGTATAAAATCATCTATTCCAGCCTGGAGCTGGGATAACCATCAGTGATGCAATGCTTGCCTAGTAGTCACACACAACACCAATAACAACAGTTTAATATTTTAAGGTAAGCATTAAGTTCAAACTAAAAATCTACATGAAAATATCCAAAAAGATCAAACAATCAGATATAAGGAACAGGTGCTTTCTATGTATCTCTACAGTGGCTCATAGAAGATCTTGCTGCTGTGACTTCAAAACACAGGCGTAACTTACAGGAATAATATGGGAATTTTAAAGAGTGCTTCCAGCCTTTTTCACTGCCCCTATCATCAGTGCAACACACAGATCTTTCCCTCCAAACTTCAGTCCCCACCCATTGCTTTGTCCCATCCCCCATCTCCAACAGGCAGTCTCTTGAGAAGCCACAGACCACTCTTCACCTCACCCTCATTCTTCTAAATCCAATCTCCTCTAGCTTCACCCCTAACTGGCAGGCCTGCTGTGTCTACTCCTCTCTGCCCCTAGTCCCAGGGTCTAAGCAGATCCTGGTGGAACACTCCGCTTTCCTCTCTCCTGTGGACCCCACCAGCACCTGCCACATCTATTCCATTCCTACATGTCAGCTCCCAATACCCAGAAACATTGTACCTAGAACACCCAGTGCCCACCTCTGCCCCCACCCCGTGGTGGGGTGCGCACCTCCATGCCCAGCTCCTTCCTCTTCAGTACCTTTTTTAGAGAAAATTACATGTCACAAAACTCAAATTCTAAACTATATTTGTACTGTCTGTAGAAGGCAGTCATGTTTAGCTTTTCTAATTTTATTTTAAAGGACCAACTTTAACTTCTAGAAATTACTTATGTCTGCCTGAAAAGGCAAATACGAGTGACTGATTTGCATGAACTAAGTGTTATGAAATCCCCATCTCTGTGTATTCTATATCCTCTGAACTCAACCAGATTAAGTAGTATTCAGTACAAAAAACATCTGTATCATATACATACAAATTTTTCTTACTATCCCCTAAACAATACAATTTATATAACTTTTCTATTATGCAGGTATGTTAGTGCATGCATTTAATCCTTGCACTAAGGCATCAGAAGTAGGCAGATGTCCGAGTTCCAGGCCAGAAGGACCTCACGAAGCTCTGTGTAAATAAATTAATAGTATTTGCTAAGGTGGGGCTAGTGAGAAGCTCACCAGATAAAAGCATGCAGCCTCATGACCCAAGTTGGAGTCACACACACACACACACACACACACACACACACACACTTTTAGAATATTTAGGATGCTCAAGCAGGTGAGTGCATATATAAAACGTTTAATGAAGTGCTACTAACATTAATAGCCTTTAGCAAAGGAAGTAAACCAGATAACTTATTAGAATAACTCTGAAGTGAGGCACTATAGCACTTGCCTATAATCTCAGCACTTGGAGGCTTGAAGAGACATAAAAGTTTAAGGTCATCCACAGCCTTATAACAAGTTCAAGGCCAGCTCTGGCTTTTATGAGCTGCTATTGCCTCAAACGATGCTGAGGAAAGAATGGTAGTAATAAATAGAGAGTTCTGAGGGGCTGTAGAAAATGATTTATAACAAATTTGCTGACCTCGATTTTAACAATAAGTGTTAAAATTAAAGAGCAAAGATGCGACATTGCAGGTAATTTCGATGTGGCAGGTAGAGATGGATGCACTTTTGCATTACCGAATACAAAGCCATGCTCCTAACAATGCTGAGCAGAGAGCATGCAAAGCACAGTAGTGGGCTCCTATAGCTTCTATACTGATGTGGAACTGAGCTATTATACTGCCACCAACTATTTCCAAAACCTAAAGATAAATGAAAAGCAACTAAAATACTCATTAATAAGTTTAAGGTAAAATCCTTGCCCTAAATCTCGCCAAATATAGAAATTCAATAGCTACTTCATAATATCCACTTTAACAACTATGTGAATTTCATAAAGCAATCCACAATCAAAAAAGGCTTCAAAAATTCAGTTTAGTTAAAAGCTATTTGGCTTATAGAAAACAATTTAGGCTTTTAGATAGGTGTCCCCAGGGAAAGCCACATGAGTTCAGATGTGCTGCTGTGCTCCACAGCTAAGCATCCAAACACCTAATCGCTATCTTCACTTGCACAGGCATCTCAAACCGTTCCGCTCTGCATGAACCTGCTCTTCATATACTCCCGGGCTATCAGACATCCCAACTGACTCTACACACTGTGATGTCAGCCCTTCCACCACACTGGCCCCTCACATACATTCTTCCAAACTGCTCTAGTTATCTGTGTAATGTGTGTAACGTGTGTAATAGATAACCAGGGCTACAAAGCATCTTTATAAACTATGCATCGGGTTCCACCTTAACAGTAAATTCCTCCGGACTCTACCCTTCACCTCCACTGTGATGACACTGCACCTCCTGACACAATCTTACTGCCTGACACAAAGATCCCTGAAAATCTTAAGTGTTTTCTACGTGACTACTGTACCTCACACACTATTATCCCTCCTCTCGTAAGCCAATCTGGTCTACTGCCTACTCCACTCCATCTGACTTACAGGAGTGGGGTGACATTTACAGTTACTTCAACTCCAGCTAAGGAATTTAGATATTTGAACTTTATCCTGAAGAAAGAAAATCCACTGGAGTTCTAACAGGACAATGTCTATAGTCAGCCTTCCCCTTTCTAACCCAGTAAACTGTCTTAACAGCCAATGGTGAACAAGTGCAGTAACTCAAGTGAACAGATCTGTGACAGCTTAAACTACACCAGCGGTGGTAGGAATCAAGAAAGGTGGACGGCAGGAAGATATGTACAAGTCAGAACAAAAGAATTGTGTCACTTGTCTTTGGGAGGTGAAGGGAAGAAGAGTCAAGAATAAAGCTGGTACAGAGAGACCATTTAGAGAGAGACACAGTAGGAGACTCTTAAGAGTGTGCCTTGAGACATACAAAGTGCAGCACTTCTCAATGAAAGGCAGGCCTGAGGCTTCATAAGGGCACCACTATACAAAATAATGTCAGACCAGAGCAAGACAAAATAACATAGCAGTCCAAGGAGTAACAAAATGACTCAATGGATGGAGTCTCTTATGTTGGCTATTACATATTACTGTACAAGAAGCACACAGGACTACAGCAAAGTTCAATCCCAGGGGCTCACATGGTGGACGAGAACTAACTCCCTTAAATTGTAATTCCAATGAATCACTATCTGCCCTCCACACACAGCTGAGTCAAGCTGTACACACCAAGATAAATCAAACATTGCTATCTAAAATCTGATGTTAGACACAACTGATTCCAGCACTGAAATGTGAACAGGAAGATCAAAGTCCTACAGCTAGCCCTGGGTTCAGTTAAGTTCAAAACTTAGTATGAGATCAGGTATCAGCAAACATAGGAGGTAAAATCATCCTTACATCCAAAGAACCCACCATACAGCCAGGATTCAAATGCTTGTAAGCTAAACACTATCATTAAAGAAATTTAAACAGTAAGAACCTAGTTAACTACCACAGTATAAGAAAGACCCTATAAGACACTCTCCAGGAAAATCTACTAGAAAGTAAGAATATTCTTGGTAGAGTATCCAGAATAGACAACACTATGGATTCTGTCCCACATAAACCTGGTATGGTGCATGGTACCTGTGATTTCAGATTTTGGGATGTGAGAGAAAAGGGAATCAGATCTTCAAAGACATCCTCAGCTACATAGCAAGTTCAAAGCCACCTAAACCGCAAGAGACTCACTCTGAAATCTTGTTTTCTACTGGAAACCTAGCCAAATATCCAGGGCCATATATAAAGTCATCAATCTTGGGAGAACCCATAACTACCCTTTTACTAAATCAGTATAATCCCTACCAACAATCTATGAACATGTGTCCTTATATGCACAGGCCTCACCTCTCAGCAAGAAAACTACTCTTTGCAACAGAGACCACTACAGAAAAGCACCACCAACCATACACCAAGTGTGGAGCTCAATTCCAGTGGATACATCTACACAAGTATGTCTTAGGAATTATTGTGGAAGGGACAGAAAGACTGCAAGAGCCAAAGGACCAGGGAGTTTGCTGTGGGGCGGTATTTCCTAGGACTGTCAGAAACTACACCAATATCACTGCCAGCCTAAACGTAGGCTGAACGGGGACAAGAGACATGCTGAGGAAGAAGACTGAAAGCTCATGAGATCTCAGCTCTGCACCAAAAACTACAAGCAACTCCAACACCAAATGGTCAGCCCTGAAAATACACTAGTAACAGACTGAGCAAGTTTTCTTTATTTAGACATATGTAGATACACATAAGTATGTAACAATGAAAAAGAGACCAAGACTTTAAAAGATGTATATGGGAAGGCTTAGAATGAAAAAAGAGAAGGGAAAAATGATGTAACTATAATATCAAAACAGAAAAAATTAAAAAGAGATAATGATGGCTTATCTCAAAATATGAAAAAAAATATTCTTTACTTTTCCAAAGCATTAATGACTTCACAATAGTATAAAAATATCTAAAGAAAATAGATGTGGCCAACTTTAACCAGTCAATAAATTCTTATTAAAGTGTCTTCAAAACAAATTCTGACAGTAATTGCTGATTTCCTAATGGTTTCAAGTTACTCAAAACAAAACAAAATGAACAGAACAAGGGCCTAGGGAAATGGTTCTGCAGGTAAAGGCACTTGATGCCAAGCCTGACATGAGTTTCATCCCTCCCCACAGCACAGATGGTGAGGGGGAAACTTGACCCCAGCAAGTTGTCCTCTGACCTTTATATAAACACACCATTCACAGGTCCACACACATACATACACAAATTTTCTTTTTAAAGTTTTGGGGATTTTGTTTGTTTCTTTTTAATACCACAAGGCAATCAAGATGTCTCAATGGGTAGGTAAAATAGCTGCCAGGCAAGCTTGGCAAGCAAAGACCAATCCCCAAAGCCCAGATAAAGACAGAAAGAAAAACTCTACAGCACAGCAGCTCTCCTCCAACCTCCATACACACGCATGTGCACACACACACACATACTACCACCACTAACAACAATTTGTAAATCAGAGAATTATATTTTCTAAAAGCCCTAGGGTGACTGAAAATGGACAACACGGTTTTATAATATAAAAAGGTGGGCATTAGAGGCTCATCTCTCACCTATTCCCTCCGTATCTTCTCTATCTGTTGCTCTTTCCATTGAGTATCTACAATGTTGGGGCCTAAGCAAAGTGCAGATGAACTGTTTCAAAATGTAGCTTCATGGCAGACAATCGTCAATCTACAGGTCATCAGAATATGAAACTTCTCTAAACTCTCACCCAGTCCATTCACTCCAAACTCTTACTGTGTATCTTTAGACAAGGTAGAGAATAGCTGTGCCTTTCTTCTGAAAACTGTGGTCTAGAAACCTTGAGAGCAATTGCTGTGTCATATATCCCCCATTCCTGGTATAGCTGGCAACAAATGTTCTTAATATTTGCAGAGTAAGACTGGGAACCAGCATAATGCCAAAAACTTTCAAGCTTATCTTTTTCCTTTCCTTCATCCCAGTAACTCAGTTCTCTTTACTGTTGAAGCAGAAACAGACCAGTTGTTACAGTGTTTCTACTTACCTCCCTATGGAGGAACACATCCCCACTCCCTATTTGGTTGCCTTTTAAAAACATGGTCCTATACATGCATAGCACAGCAAATTAGCTAGCATCTAAGAACTAATCAAGATTACCAATCAAACTCCAACCCACCTTCAGAAACTGCAAGAAAAATGCCAATATATACAAGAATAAACACATGCACATTGTGCTGGATCAATTTTTCTGTTCGACACAGAATAGGGATTTGAAAAGAGAAAACCTCACCTGAAGCTACAGACTGCCCTGCAGACAAGCCTGTGAGGCATTTTCGTGGTTAGTGAATGATGGTTGCCCCTGGGCAGATGGCCGGGGGTAGACAGAAAAAGCAAACTAAGCAAGCTGGAGGAGCAGGCAGTTTTCCTCTCCTGTTTCTACTGCAGTTCCTGCCCCGACTTCCTTCAATGTTGGACTGTGACCTGGGAGTTGTAAGATAAAATAAGCCCTTTCCTCCCCAAGGTGCTCTTGGTCATAGTGTTTCATCACAGCAATAGAAACCCAAGACACACAAAAACTCATCAACAACAGGAGAATTCAATTCACTCTACTGGTACTCTGTGTTTACTCAACTATGCACTGGCTCAAATTGCAGGATGTTTGAGGGTTGGTTCCACTCTGGTTTTCCTTTCACCAAAAGAAACAGGCACACTGTAATCACATTTTTAAAAAAGGATTTGTTTATCTATTATATATAAGTACACTATGGCTATCTTCAGACACATGAGAAGAGGGCATCAGATTCCATTACAGATGGTTGTGAGCCACCATGTGGGAATTGAGCGCAGGACCTCTGGAAGAACAGACAGTGCTCTTAACCACTGAAACATCTCTCCAGCCCATAATCACATTTATATTCCACAGTAGGAAAGAGCCACAGAAGACCATGTTTTGTGAGCTAAACTCAAACTAGTTTGTTGGGAGTGGGGTCTTCGAAGAGTGGAGCAGGCTTCTCTCTACTTTGGCTGAAAACATAGTATAGTAGCTCACTAAAGCCTAATTAGATAACCAACCATTTAGTTCCCAACATTATACACTTTCCCCTCTTTCATAACTCTATTACCTTCAGATTTGTATGCCTTATATTTCTTTGCAGAAAACCATCAGCATGAATAACTATTCAAAACCAATATTACTTAACAGTAGTTAAACATCTGTATTTATCAAGCACATGCTTGATGCCAAGAATTACTCTAAATGTTTTACAAATATTAATTCATTTAATCCAAAAAGAACTCCATGCTGGTATATCTTTATAGCACTCTATGAAACTGAGTGATGGGCACAAGGAAGCTAAGGATTTTCCCAAAGTCATACAACAAGAAATTGCCGCAGGTTGGATCCTAAGCAATTAGGACTATCTCCTGAATGGCATTTATTCATCTTCAAAACATGATGTCTTGGGCTACAAAGCTGGCTCAGCTCTTAAAGGCTGAGCTCTCTACCAAAATGACAAAACTATGTCTCTAAAACATGGTATTTCTCAATATCCAAAATAATGAAAAAGAGATAGCTTACACCCACTCTACGTTTTAGGATTCTGCCATATCCAATCAATAGCAGAGAAGCTGAGACAAAGAGTAATGTCAGCACAGCATCTACTCCAGGTCAGGCTACAAGTGATGCATTTAGTAGCTAATCCCTAAAACCCCACAGAAAGCTGGTACTATTACCGTATTACAGTCAAGGAGACAGAAGCAGAGAGAATGGATGAAGTCACCAGGAAGTGGCTAGCTTATAAAATAAATCTGGCTCCGACTCTACACTCCTAACCATTACCTTCCGTTCCTACTCTGAATAAAAAGGTTAATTTCCTTCATCACTTCCAGGCCTTTACTGCAAAGAAAAGCAGGGTCATCTGCAGTTTCTCTCCATGCTGGACGGCAGCACCAACATTGACATTTAGAACTGGCAGCCTAGCATTTGTTCCTTCGGTATGGGGATTGTCTTGCCCATTTTAAACTGATCATAACAAAGACACACAAGATTCAGTTAACATCCACAACTGTAATTCTGAAGTGAACAGTCAAGGCTGAACTCCGGAAGTGGAAGGAAGAGCTCAATCATTTACCTACTCAAGCTGGACATGGTGATCTTAGCACTCAGAGGCAGGGGCAGGGGCAGGCAGATCTGTGTTCAAGGCCAACCTGGTCTACAGAACAAGTTCCAAGATAGTCAGCTACACAGAAAAATCCTGTCTCAAAAAACAAACAGAAATAGCTTACCCACTCCTACCATATTCTCTCTGCCTAAACAAAAAGATGGTTAAATAGCAAAGCATAAAGCTAATGTCTTTTATGACAAGTTAATCAGTTTGGACTCTTTAACATATAGTAAAGGTTTCTCATCTATTATTGAAAAAGCAAAAGGTAGTTTTACATAAAAACAAAAAATTTAGCACACAATGCCTTGAAGTCTTTTTACATAAAGACACTACAAGCCAGAAATAAACTTTGTAAGGGAGGATTCCATACAATATGCTGATCAAGACAGTGTGTGGGAGAAGAACGAATACGAATAACTGTATTCGCTCCCACAGTTTCAGTGGAGTGACGGGAGCGGCCATGAACAGTCACCTCAAATAAGGCGATGAAGCAGTTACAAAAGACAAGAGTAAGTTTAGGAAGTCAGTCTGTGAAGGGTACTAATGAACGTAGAATGTAGGGAGCCCCTTAGCTCTCACATCTGCTTTATCAAGGGTTCCTTTCAGAATCCATACAAACTGGAAAAGAGAAGTGTAGTTTAAGTTGTGAAGATCTCATCTTGGAAAGTACCATATTGGATCAGCCCAGCCCAAAGCACCAAGATAACATTCTCATCTGTAACAAGCCAAGAGGTGATTAGCATTCATCACAAATACAAAAAGACTAAAACCTAAGGAAAAAGATGTATGTAACCCTAAAAGGATGTCCAACCTATTATCCGAAAGAGCAAGAATATGTAACATATAAGCACTCTTGTTGCATCTGCTCCTAAGAACTCCAATACCAGATGTCTGGCATCCCTTCCACTCTGCAGATTAAGAACAGAGAAGTGTTAATCATCTAATTTTCCAAGGTCACAATTCAGATCAACACTGAAGACAAGACCATTATTTGTCATTCCACAATCTAATCTGCTACTGCACTTACATAGCCAAATTCAAAACAAGGTGAAATGCAACGAGACGAACATATGTGATATTGAAGGAACAGCGGAAGCTGTCTGAAACAAGTAAACAGTTCTTAGTGTTCTGAGTCATTACCAGCCGGTCACGGACGTTTGCGAAATAACTCTCCACTGGGAAATGCTGTCAGATGCATATCATAAAGCAGCTAACCCTATATACGGATAAGCTGTCTCTGCATATAACCTGGCAATACACTCTTCCTCCGCACCTAATGGTGGCTAACCCACTAGGAGAATGTCACTGACAAGCCTCTGTAAAACAGCGGAGCGGACACCCACACACAGAAACGCCCCGAAGACATCTAGGAAACAACTGTTTAAACAAATGTTTTTCTAGATGAGCCCAGCACCGTGTCAATCGCCAGTTCCCAACATACCTTGGTGACCACAACCACTAAACCAACTGGGTCATTTTCGTACAGGACCCCGAGCTCTGAGAACAACTGCAGAGCTCCAGGTCAGCTCTTCTGCATGGTGTGACTCGACGTCTTCTCCGAAAGAAGACAGCCAAGCCAGGGTGGTGCCTCGAAAGGCTTTTACAAGAGGCTTTGCAGTCGGAAGAGCAGACGTGAAGAAACTTGAGTCACGGAGGGAAGGGACAAATGTAGAGGTCCCCAAAATGATCCGCGCTGCGGAGAAGAGCCGGGGGGGGGGGGGGGGGACGCCGAGGCCTGCACTGCCTGGGAGCAGAAACCGGGACTCAACCAGCAGCACCCAGGCGGGACAGCTCGCACCCCGCGGAGCCCTTTCACTGTCACTCGCCGACCGCCCCCGAGACAGACGCGGCGCGTTTCCCTCTCTGCGGCCGCCCGCCAGCCGCAGGCTACCAGCCAGGAGTACTCGCACCAGCCGGTGCCGTTACTCACCTTCCCGCTCACAACGCCCGCCGCCGCCATGTTCCCCGCGCGTGCCTGGTGATGACGTAGCAGAACCTCACGTGTCTCTCAGACTCACAACAACATCCGGTCGGTCTAAAATAACATCCGGGCGGGAAAGGGGCGGGTATAAGCGGGAACTGCAACTGGACGCATGCGTGGTGAGGATGCTAAGAGGGTGGAGCTATCGTGCCGCACTGCGCGTGCGCATGCCTTCCCTCCAGGCCTCACCACCCCCTTCTGTTTTTTTAATTGAAGCCTTCGGCTTTTGAAGTTTGCTCGGGCGTGGCACTTTTAACTTGAGAAACGGCGAATTTCTTGGAGGTGCTGGGAGGAGCACCTTGTTTAGGACCTGCTGCCCCAGCTTTCTTGCTTTAGATAAGTCCTGGTAAAATTAGGATTGCGTTGAACATCAGCCCTCGAGCTGATGCGTGCAGAGACTTTACCCCTTGATATTAGAGGTTTCTGAAAATGAGCGTTGTTGCTGCCACTCACGCATGACCTTTAGCATGGTATTGTCATAGGAACTCTGGTTACTACCAGGCCTTTTATCGTTCCAGAGTCCAAGGCGCATGGATTAGGGTGCCTCCATAGCTTAGTGGTTATGATTTCCATTCTGAAACTCACCCAAACTTCAGCATATAAAGGAGGAATTGTGTATGGTCATAGGGATCTCACCCATGTTTGGAAGCAGATTGGTAAACTATTACATTCAAACTCTAATTCCTTCTCAGCGCAGCGCCAGTACACAATAAAATGAACACCTTAGAGCAGTTGGCAGTAGTTCTCGACCTACCTAATGCTGCGACCCTTTAATACAGCTCACGTTTTGGTGAGCCCCCCACCCCAACCAAAAAATTATTGCTACTACTTCACTACTGTAACATGGCTACTGTTGTGAATCACAAAATAACTATCTGTATTTTCCTATAGCCTTAAGAGACCCCTGTACAAGTGTCACTTCACCCACACAAGGGTCGTACCTGCCTGCTCAGTTAGAACCTTTACAGGCTACCTGAGGTTAGTAAACCAAGTGGAGCAGCAGAAAACGTGATTTGCAGGTTCCGTGAATATCAGGAATCTAATCGCTGAGGGACGTGCCTAAGTCTTACATGAGAATGCATGCTTAACCCCAGTAGAGACTGAACACCAAGTATCAGCTTCCAAGCAAGGTCAAGATCCCGATGCCCTAAATCACACTGAATCGGGAAAGCAACTCACCTGAGGCATTAAGGAAGCAAAGGCCCAGGGAGAAGGCACAGGGGCTTATTTGTAGACTAGACCTTCCCCAGTCAACTGAATGTGATTAGCAAACGGAGTCCTAACAACCGAAATTGGATTTTTCTGCTAGCTCAGAGGGATGGAGTAGTGTAAAGGAGAAAAACCACTATTTTGTGAAAACCTAGCAGAGTCAAGAATATAACGCTAAGTATCTGAAACATTTTGTAAATCTTAAATAACTAATATCTTAAATATCTAACATAATAACATTGGCCAAACATGCTAACAGTCCTGGAGACTTTTTTTTTTTTTTTTTTAGTTTTTCTAAAATTAAAAATAAAACTCATTTCCTAGCTGGGTATGGTGGCACACGCCTTTAATCCCAGTACATGGGAGGCAGAGGCAGGCAGATCTCTGTGAGTTTCAGGACAGCCTGCTCTACCAGGACAGCCAGGGCAACACAGAGAAACCCTGTCTAAAAAAACAACTACAAAAGACAAAAATAAGTAAGTAAGTAAGTAAGTAAGTAAGTAAGTAAGTAAGTAAGTAAATAAACAACCAAAACAAAAACCTTATTTCTTAAACATCTGATAACAATGTCTCCTGTGGATAATCAGCTTGACAGCTGGAAGCGCCAAACAAGTCTTCAGGTGTCCCTAAGTGCCAGCTCTTGTCATGACATTGTATTGCCTTTCCCAGCAGCCTCTCCAGCACCTGACAGCATCCCTTCCAAATAATTCCCAGGTGTCTCTGGTCCACGTCCCGCTCCTAAGCCCCAGCCCCTATACCTCCTGCCTACTGTACCTTTTACTTAACTTATTCACTCCTCAAAAAAAGACTAAACCCTGCTACTCAAATGCTGTCCACAGACCAATAGGAACACGGTGGCTTAATAGAAATGTAGAATATCAGATCTGATTTGGGAACTACCCAACAGAAACCTAAACCTTAGGATTCCAAATTGATTCATATGTTTTTAAAACTTTGTAAAGCAGAGTATAGACTTTTTCTTTTTTTTCTTTTTTCTTTTTAACTGAAAGTCAAGGTTGGTTTCTAACACCATTAAAGGGAAATGTTTCTGTCATATTACCCCTTCAGATATGTCTTCCAGAGAACTGATGGAGAGCACCCATTGCTATGCCCCCTTTCCCTGTCCTCGGTGCTTGTCTCCTGATCTAGATCCCATACAGTGCTTGAACAACTATGGTGTCACCTTAATTTATTGCCTTACTTCCTACTTCATTGTCCCTCGGTACACGATTTACATACTGTTCTTTCTACAGCAGTAATATGATCGTGTGAAAAACCCTCGTTACAAATCACCTAATAGGGCTGGAGAGATGGCTCAGTGGTTAAGAGCACTGACTGCTCTTCCAGAGGTCCTGAGTTCAAATCCTAGCAACTACATGTTGGCTCACAATCATCTATAATGGGGATCCGATGCCCTCCTCTGGTGTGTCTGAAGACAGTAACAGTGTGCTCACATACATAAATAAATATATTTTTTTAAATCACCTAATGGCCCATTCATCATTTTAGGGGGAAAAGAGTCCAAATTCTTCAGCATAGCATATAGGAATGCTCACAAATTATTCCTGCCTTACAGTTTTAGCTTCTTCTCTCAGTTCTTCCTGTTCAGAACCAGTTGGGTTTTTTTTTTAATGTAACCTAAGTCTGATGGCCTCTAAATGCACTGTGCATTGTCATAATACCCCTCCTGACTAGCAGGCGTGCTGAGGCAAGAGGGTTGATAGGAGTTCTTGGCTACCTGCTGAGCTAAAGGCCGGCCCCGGTGACATAACACGACATGATACAATTGCTCTGACTATAACAGAGTGCATTGACTTAGACTATGGCTTCTATCCTTGAGCCAGTCACTGTAAGCCATCAAAATAAGAGAACATCATTTAAATGTGCACTTAGAACATCATGTAAGTATACACTTAAATATAACTCTACATGTGTATAATTGTATACTTATATGATGTTCTAATTAACAAGGTAGGAAGCCATATACCACACTCCACCCAGAATGGGAAAGATGGGTAGGTGAATATATATGAGTTCGAGGCCAGCCGGATATATATATATATATATATATATATATATATATATATATATATATATATATATATATATATATATACTGAGTTCCAGACCAAAAGAAAAAAAGAAAAAGAATAATATATATGGAATGAAAGTGTGGATAACCCCCAAAGATTAATCCAGGGACTACTACAAAGCAGGCACTGGGAAGTCAGCCCAAAAGAGACATCAATTGTAAAATACCACCTTCCTACTGTGCAGTGAACTATTGGAAGGCAGAAACTGTGCTCCTTTTATTTCTATGATGACTATACTGATAACCAGACACTAGCTGTTATATGACTAAATCTTCTTCCTCATTTTGGAATTGCACAATTATGTAATAACATGAGGTAAAGGGGACCTGCTTTTCTTCAGGGAAACCTCAGCTTATAAAGAGAAGAAATGAGGCTAGCATTTCAGTGTGTGTGAGTGTGCGCATGCACACACACGCTCGAATATGTGTGTTTGTCTTCAGGTTCTAGTCGTTAACTAGATTAGAGGAAAATATATATAATGTACATACATACAGCAAGTGGATATTTGTTATGATAACATACAATATGTTTTATTGTTTCCCCCAAACATGAATAGTTTCAAAAATTCCTGAGGTCATTTCTGTGAGCTACAAAGTCATCTTTAATAAAAAATATATGATGTAAGAAAAAAATCTTAATAGTAAACACCTTAAAGAAAATATAGACCAAGGAGGAGTTTAAGAGATACCCTCCCCATGTTTGTCACTTGAAGAGATTAGATCTTAGAGGTTAATGACTTTCAAAAGTCACATGCTACTTTATGGCTGAGTAGAGATGTAATTCCAGATATATATCTTAACCAGCTGTGCCATTCGGTCAGCTGAAAGTGATCACCAACCTGACTAAACCTTGGCCTTTAATTAGCATTCCATTCCCCTCTCTCACACCTTAGTTTCTGATTGGACCTCGTGCCTCAGAACTCATCCTGTATTTCCTCTATCCTGGTCCCAACAGCCTTTCCACTGAGCTTTTCATTTCCTGAATACTTAACAAAAGACATACACACACACATTTTGTTTCAGGGCTTAATCGATGTAGGGCCATGGGGAGAACATGGATTTCAATGACAAACCGGAGATTACAGGATTCCTCTCAGAGAAATGGATTAAGGAATCAAATCTGTAAGTGCTTTTAGGTTTAATACCTGTCGAAGTGACCCAACTAAATCTCATATTAAAGACCAAAATCAACAAGCTGTCCTGTATTGTTTAGATTACTAGCTAGTTTTTTTTAAAAAAAAAAAAATACGTATTTAGCCAGTGTGAATGCACACAAGCAGAATGGAGAGTCCACAGCACAAGTGTGAATATCAGAGAACAACCTCCTCAGCTGTCTCCACTGTGAAAGTGCAATTCTAGAATCTTGCCTCTACTGGGGTCACAATCTCTGCAGAAACCTATTCCCATTGTCCCTGAGTCCCAGGGCTATGAACCATCACCTGGGAGGTGGTGAGTTAACAGCAAAGAGAGTTGTGGTAACAAATCCTTTTCCAGACTCCTCTCTCTGTCTCCTGCCTGGGAATCAACATCTGACTACAAACGTCTACTGTGCACCTCCCCATCCTCAAGAAAACTTTAAAAGACCCTTCTTAAGCCACATGGGCTCTAATTTCACATTTTTGAAATGCTGACAGGTTTTCTTTACTTCTTTTGTTTGGGGAGGGGGGGAGGGGCCAGAGCCCTGACCATCCTCGAACTCGCTCTGTAGACCAGGCTGGCCTCTAACTTATAGAGGTCTCTCTGCCTCTGCCTCCTGAGTGCTGTGATTAAAACATATGCCACCACCAACCAGCCATATTTTTTTTTATTAGTGCCAGGGCCTAAAGTCTTCTTGGACGCTTCACCATATGTTCCCTCTTTGACCACACATTAAAAAGTTTTCTAATAAATTCCACACTGCCCAATAACCTATTACAGTGTCCCTATTGATCTCTCCTCCCCAGAAAAAAAAAAATGGACATTGAACTTAGACAAGATGCCTTAGTGGATAAAGGTGCTTATTGAACTAGGACATCCTGCCATTCCTCAGCCTACCTTTAATGCCCATCTCTTAAATATGACTTGATAGCCATTGTATAGTTAAAGAAAACCTTTCATCTGAACCTTGAGAACTTGTTTGGAAGTTCTAGCAGGAGCACATATCTATTTACATACCCTTGACAGAAGAGCTGTCTCCCTTTATTGGGGAAGGCTGTCTTCTTCAACCAGATATAGGCCTTCAGGAGGAATGCTCGCAGGGTGGTGAGCACTTGTAGGGAGGCAGATGGGCAGAATCAACCCCAATGATCAATGGAGAAGCAGGTGTCACTGGTAGGTTACCCTCAAACCTGAAATTCTACCATCTGAAATGAAGGAATCATGAAAACCAACCAGAAGCAACTAGAGAGCAACCCAAGGCAAGGAATACACAGAACAGCAGGCTGCTCGTTTATGGCCAATGTCTTTGGAGGAAAGAAGTTTACATTTATGATACAAGAATATTCAGGAAACCAAACTAAGCTCTCAGGCTCTAAAAAAAAAAAAAAAAAAAAAAAGAATTTCAATAGGGTTGGAGAGATGGCTCAGTGGTTAGAGCACTGACTGCTCTTCCTAAGGTCCTGAGTTCAATTCCCAACCACATGGTGGCTCACAACCATCTGTAATGGGATCTGATGCCCCCTTCTGGTGTGTCTGAAGACAGCTACAGTGTACCCACATACATAAAATAAATAAATAAATCTTTACAAATATTTAAAAAATAAAAAGAATCCAAATGTAGGTTGTAAGCTGAGGAAATGAGGAGAACTTAAAGCCAGGAGAAAAAGATGTCTACACTGGGGGAAAAGTGTGTTGTAAACCGAATCTGAAGTCCTGAATGGGGGACAGCAGCAAAGGCATCATCTAAGTGACATCTCTGTGACCATCAGTAAGACAGGGCAGTCTGCACTGAAACGAATATGAATGAAGGACTGCAAGAAAGCTGTAGCCAAGAGAAAATACGGATGGGGGAGGGGCTTTGTTTTTTAAATGCCCAGAGCTGCACTGGTCACTTGTAATCCCAACTTTTGGGAGGCTGAGGAAGATCGCAAACTCGGGGGTAGCCTGAGCTACAGGGTGAAAGCCTCTGTAAATATATCTGCTCACATATATGTAAGTAGAAGTAACATGAAAATTTGAAAGTGGTTGCCATTGGGGAGCAGAAATAGAAAAGGAAAATTCAAGGAGAGCTTAGGGACTGATCTTTGTAACAATGACTTATCAAATCTAAGATACCATCAATAGGAAGTTGCATTTTTTAAATATTTAAAATTTAAGGAAGTTTCATTTTTAAGAAATTTATGTTTTATTTACCTCCTAGGTATGAGTATTATGTGTTCCACGTGCATTTTGGTGCCCACAGAGGTGAGAAGAGGCAATAGATACCCCAGAAGTCTACTTAGGATGACTGTGGGTCACCATCTGTGTGTTAGGAAACAAACCTGGGTCCTCTGCAAAAACAAGGATTCTTAACTGTTGAGCTGTCTTCAGCCCCAGAAATTATATTATTGTTTCCCACTAAGAAAGACAATTTTGCCTATTATATAAAAACACATTTCATTTTAATAGTAAAACACATTCTGCCTTCAAAGATAATGGTATGGAAATGCATGTCTTAAAGTATACACAACTCACATACACACATTGATAAAGAACAAATTTTAATTTAGAAAGAAGCAGATTTGATCAACTTTTATTACAATTTAAGTCAAACTAAACTCAAAGATAGTGGATAAAATAAGTAGAGATTAAAGCAATTGTAAATAGAAAAATCAATGAAAACAAGTTGGTTCTTCAAAAAAAATTTTTTAATTAACAAGCAATTCTAGTTTGATGTCTGTTACTCTGATAAGCACTATGAGCTAATAAAATAGAAGAGAAAAAAAAGATAGTTTTGGCTCATAGTACCAGGTCACAGTTCATGACTAAGGGAAGTCAGGGCAGGCACTCAAAGGGAACTGAAGCAGAAACCATAAAGGAACCTGCCTTACTGACTGACTTGCTGATTGGTTCGCTGACCCACTAGTTTTTTATAGTCCAGGCCAACCTACTTAGGGGATGGTAGCACCCACAGTAGACCTGGTCCTTATACATCAATTAGCAATCAAGACAACCCCTCACAAACTTGGTTACAAGGCAATCCCTCAGTTGAAACTCCCATGTGTCTTAGTTAGGGTTTGACTGCTGTGAACAGACACCATGACCAAGGCAAATCTTATAAAGACAACATTTAACTGGGGCTGCTTACAGGTTCAGAGGTTCAGTTCATTACCATCAAGGTGGGAACATGGCAGCATCCAGACAGGCATGGTACAGGAGGAGCTGAGAGTTCTACATCTTCTCCTGAAGGCTGCTAAGAAGACTGGCTTCCAGGCAGCTAGAATGATGGTTTTAAAACCCAAGCCCACAGTGACACACCTACTCTAGCAAAGCCACACCTCCAAGTAATGCCACTCCCTGGGCTAGGCATATTTACATCATCACACCATGAGACACTTTCTTTTGACAGTTAAAGCTAGCCAAGACACAAACTATAGCCTGATAAAGAAACAGAGAAGACTCAATGTGGTAGAAATTAAATGTGGGAGAATATTATTGATTCTGAAAGAAAAGGGTTTATACGAGAAGAATATAAATTACTACATGCCCTAATATTGGTTTATATACATGAAATGTCCAAATTCATATTATTAGAAAATCACAAACTATCAATTCTAAATAAGGAAGTAAAACTCTGAATAGGCATCTAACTAGTAAAAAGCCCTAGGGCTGGGATGTGGGGGCGGTGGAGAGAACCAACAGAGGAAAGCCCCAGAGACAGATCCTCTCTGGTGAGGGCTATCAAATACCAAAAGAACTGACACCCACTCTCAGAATCTTAAAACAAGAGACATGCAAAAAAAAAAAAAAAATGTGCCTCTAAACTCATCCCATAAAGTCAACGATACCCTGACACCAAAGCCAAAAATACTATAATAAAACTGTAGACCAGTAACATCTATCAACTTTAAGGTAAAACAGAATACAAATTAGCTGAACTCAACAACCAAATGTATGCTTTATGCACTATAAAAAAATAAATGAAGACTCCCATTCTCCCTCCATTCCCACCCTCACCCACCCCTCAATCCCCGGGCTCCCCACCCATCCCAGATATAAATTCCCAGAGCGAGATTGTTGGATTCCATTGTCATTTTTGTTTTGTTTTTCCAAGAAAGGGTTTCTTTATGTGCGACCATGGTTGTCCTGGAACTTGCTCTGTAGACAGGCTGACCTTGAACTCACAGAGATCAACCTGCCTCTGCCTCCCGAGTGCTGGCATGAAAGGTGTGAGCCAACATTGCTTGGCTTCCATCCTAATGCCATTTTGAGATTTTCGGAGGGATATCATATAGCTTTCTATGAAAAGTATAATTTATATTCCTGCACTAATTTATATCATCAATAATGGACAAGAATTCTCCCCCCCCCCCTTTGTATTTTCATTAACCTTGACTCTTCAACACTTGTTTTTGGAGATAGGGTGTCTTGTAGCCCAGGATGACTTCACACTCACTATGCAGTGAGGTTGAGCTTGAACTCCTGATCCTCCTGACTCCGCAGGTGTGCATGGTGTGGAGATGTGAATAGGTTTGCCCCCTAAAGATCCACTTGTTTGAATGCTTGGTCATAGGGAATAGCACTATTAGCAGGTGTGTCCTATTGAAGTAGGTGTGGCCTTGTTGGCGGAATCGAATCACTGTGTGGGTGGGCTTTAAAGTCTCCTAGCGCTCCATCTCTGCCCTGTGTGAATGTCTTCTGGCTGCCGTTGGATCAAGATGTAAATAGGATGCTCATATCTTCCCTTTCTCATCCTGTTTGCAGAAATATTTATTATACTCCTTGCCTATCACTTAGATTGTTTTCTCATTGGCCAGAATTCCATGTAAGTCTCTTTCCTAAACTGAGTAGAATCTCTGGCTCAACTTGCCTCATCCAGACTTACTATATACTGTGACTAAAGGTAGCCAGTTTTTCCTACATTAAATGGTTGCTTAATGTCAGAGGCAGAGGAAGGAAGAAGATCGAATGAATATTCTACACCGTGTGAACAACTGACATTTAAAGGCTTGCTTCCTTTTTTAAGATTTATTTATTTATTATATAAAGTGCACGGTAGCTGTCGTCAGACACACCAGAAGAGGGCATCAGATCTCATTACAGATGGTTGTGAGCCAACATGTGGTTGCTGGGAATTGAACTCAGGACCTCTGGAAGAGCAGTCAGTGCTCTTAACCACTGAGCCATCTCTCCAGCCCCAAAGGCTTGCTTCTTAAGTCTGAATCCAACTGGAAAATTGCACTCTATTAACCCATTGTATACACAGCCCTTGTTGTTTCTCACACGAACGGGTAGCAACTTCCTTGTCTACCCACGTAATCTATAGTTCTCTTTTTCTTTCTCCAGGATGAAGCATAAGATCTTGTGTCCTTTCTTTTCTCAGTTATGACCTGTCATTGACTCTAAGACTCAGCAACGCTGATGAGAGAAAGCCTGGGCCCCTTCTTGGTCCTAATGGTTCAGCCTATTTTCTATCATTCCACCAGAATTGTACTTTAAAAAAAAAAAGATCTGTTTATTTATTATATACACAGTCTTCTGCATATATATCTGCATGTCAGAAAAGGGCACCAGATCTCATTATAGATAGTTATGAGCCACCATGTGGTTGCTGGGAATTGAACTCAGGACCTCCAGAAAAGTAATCAGTGCTCTCAACTGCTGAACCATCTCTCCAGCCTCTGTAATCATACTTTTTTCTCATTTATTTATTATATATACATACACTGTCACCAGAAGAGGGCATCAGATCTCATTACAGATGGTTGTGAACCACCCTGTGGTTGCTGGGATTTGAACTCAGGACCTCTGGAAGAGCAGTCAGTGCTCTTACCTGCTGAGCCATCTCTCCAGCCCTGGAATTATACATTTTAAGAACCCCAATTGAGCTCACCTTCTTTGATTATGAGGGCTCTTCAGTGACCTTTGTTGTGCTCTCAGAAGTTTAACCTCATTAGCTAACAGTTCTTTAACAGTCAACCCAGGGCTGGGGAGGACTGGGTGGTTAAGAGCCTTCACTGATGCTACAGAGGACAGGAGCTCAGTTTCCAGCATCCATCTCAGGTGACTCACAACTGCCTGTAGCTCAGATTTCGCAGAGATCAGATAGATGCCTCTGGACTTTAGAGGCCCCTTCATTCGGGTGTGCATACATCTCCACACAAACACATTCACATACACACACAAAAACTAATCAAAATTAAATCTTTTTAAAAGTCAACCCAGATGAGGGATTTGGTGATACAGATATTCCCTGACCTACCTACCATGTTCTTTCTCCAAAGGCAAAGAAAGGAAGAAAGAGGGGCTGGAGAGATGGCTCAGCAGTGAAGAGCACTGACTGCTCTTCGGAAGGTCCTGAGTTCAGATCCCAGCAACCATGGGGTGGCTCACAACCATCTCTGAAGACAGCTACAGTGTACTCATATAAATAAAAAATAAATATTAAAAAAAAGAAAGGAAGACAGAAAGGAAGGAAGGAAGAGACAAAAGACAAACTAATAAAAAACCAACAAGAAAAAAACCCAAAGTGGAACAAAAAACGTACACACAAACACACATACACATTCACACACACGCACAAGCTCACACACTCATCCTCTCTCTTCCCTCTCTCTCCCAAACACACACACACACACACACACACACACACACACACACACACACACACGATTCTGTTTTATGTTGGCCAACTGCTCCTGAGCATGAGTCCTGCCCTGGAATGTAGCTGACATACTCAGGGTCACTGCACTGGAGAAAGCAGATTTCCCTTTCCTAGCAGGTATCCACTGCAAATAGCTTCTTGGCTGTGAATAGGACTTTGTCTCCACTTCCCTTTGTCAGTACTGGGGGTTTCTCTGGTCAGAATGTACACGTTGAAGGGAAACACTTCTCATGGTACGTACCATATGTCTCCATGATGTTGTAACATTCAGAGATGAAATATCTATTGGGAAATCAAAGAAGCAGTTAATTATCCATGGGATGTTTTCTTCTTCTCTGAATCACAGCCAATGGCGCTGTTATGATATAGAGGTGTTTTACTTCTCACTCCCAAGCAGAGATCCCTAGCACTGGCCCCTTTGCAGCTCCATTGCTGGCCCACCCACACTTTCCTCTCCTCCCATGACCTCAAGCTTTATTCTAAATGGCTTTTAAAGCTTTTTATAAACAAAGGAAAATGAAAAGTTATAAGCTACTTGGAATGCAAAGGAAATGTCTGTGTAAGCACTTTAAAAGTATGTTGGCATGAATTTATAGCAATTTTGCCCAGATGGAAGGGAAAGCCAGCAAATGAAAATATCTGCATTAAAAAAAAAAAAAAGAATATATCTGCATAAATAGAATCCTTGAAAATAACGGCCTTACAATCTCATGAGTCCTCCCAACATTTGACGTTTCTTCCCCTACAAAAGCCATTTTCTGCGTTAGATGTGAACATCCTCTACTTCACAAAGACTGCACGCATAATTAATGTACTTCTCCCTAATCATGTCTGTAACTTTGGGTCAATAGTACACATTTAAAAAAGGAGGTGAAATACACAGGAAACCTGATTCCATTAGCTGATAGGATGCACAGCCCATATGAACCTGATCCAATTAGCTGATGGATGGAAGGCCACACCTCATTCTGTTACTAGAGTTTAAGCATGCTTTGGAACCAACCATCTAAGCGAAACTGTATTTTCCTGCACACAAGGTTTTCCTACGTGATAAAGATAAAGTAATATAATAGAGGTGTAGATGGGAAGCCGAAGGATCTACAGTGTAGACTCTGTACCAAACTCCAAACGAATAGGCCTAAAGAAATCTATTGCTACCTTGAACAATTTATATGGCTTGAAATTTTAATACCATTGATATTACTTCCTCTATTCCTATCCCTTGATAGAAAGTTCTTCTGGGTATTATATCATAATTCTTGCTGGTAATGGAGGGTAGTCAAAAGCACAACTAGATAATCTAGGCTGACTCCTTACTACAAGTATGCAAGTGACTTACTTTCATGCCATTTGAATTGAAGGTATGAGTCAGTAGGCCACCTGTACCATTGAGAAGTCCAATAAGGCAGTGCCATTAAGAAGTCTCAACAGAAGCCTTGATGAATCCCTGGGAGCCAGGCAGGTTGTGTGCTACTGTGTGTAGTGGGTTGGCCTAATACTGCTTGAATTCTAATGCTACTTAGCGGCCCCAAAGACGGGTTACCTCCAAAATGAGAGAGATGGCATGTAAGACACTGAGTGACCCTTTCCCCAACTAATTGTGATTGGTAAATAAAGATGCCAACAGCCAATAGCTGGGCAGAAGAGACATAGGTGGAGTTGAGGTTTTGTGAGCTTGGGGAGAGAGGATCATGAGAAAGGAAGGAGGAGGAAGAAACCACCGTGGAATAAGAAAGAAAGAAAGGAAGGAAGGAAGGAAGGAAGGAAGGAAGGAAGGAAGGAAGGAAAAGAAAAAAAAAGAAAAGAAAAGAAAGAACATGCGCAGGAGAGTAGAGAGGAGAGCAGCCATGGGATAAAGAGAGGGGAACGTGGCCCTGAGGCTGTCCAATTGAAGCTAAGAGCAGCCAAGATGAAACATAGTAAGTAATAATTTAGGGTTATCGTTAGGAAAGTAGATTCTACCAGCATGGAGGGCAGGAGCTGTCCAGCTATTGTGCTGCCTAAGGCTTATTATAACTATAAAGGCTATATGAACATTTTAATCTGGGAACTCAATAACCAAAGGAGATATAGAAAACCCAGGCTGGGATTTTTATTTTATTATTATTTTTTTAACACACCTGTGCCACACCTAAAAGCTATAGCCATAATGGAGATTTCACTCCAACCCTGATGGCTTTTCCTATAAGAAAGCCACCATATCCCTTAAAGTTATAAAGTGGAAAGACTCTTCAGAAAAGCTTGATACATTACACTACTCTCAAAGACAACAGGCAATAGAATATGTTTAGACCAGTATACTCAGTGGTTCCTTTGATACCTTCTTTTGTGAAAAGTATGGAGAGACTGAGGTACCCAAACACTTAGACCATTTATCCCATCTAGCAATTGACAGGAGAGCTCTGAGTGTCTCGCTCAAAAAGGGGTGGGGGAGGGAATACAGAGTAATCCATTCTAATTTATTTACTTAGCTCTGTGTCATGAGGATAAAGTTATTCCTTGTATAATACTGGCATGAATATTATGGGGATAACCACCCACTTTCTACTTTAGTTGGAGGTCTGCTCCCCAGGAAGTGTCTCATACCTGGTACAGTTAATCTAGTCAAAAGACATGACTGTAAAGATCACAGACCCTACGGGGGAACCACTGCCATTGCTTCACTGAGTAGATATGTCACCAAACTGCTATCTACACATTTATGTTTAATCCCATCGATTAGTGCTACTTTCAGCCTTGGTTAGAGAAGCTGAGTTTTGCAGAAATAAAAACTCCTAACTGGTCAAAGTGCTGAGAAAAGGTGACTTTTGAGTCCTCGGCCTTAAAAGGGATACCCATACCAACCAGGCTCACATATCCGAATGTTGGGACAGAAATCCAGACAAATGGCACCAGGCCAACATGTGGAAGAGGGTTAATGAAACAACGGGCTGGGGGGGGTATTGGGGGGGAGAAGAGAGAGAGTAAAAAGAGAAGAACAAAAGAGAAGGCAGGCTACAGGGGAGTTGGCTTTGTATGTGGACCAACAGATAGAGAAAGAATGTAAAAGCCAGAGGGTGGAGAGGAGGCCATGAAATGCTGTCTTTGGAATGTGACACAGGTGTCAGGCCTCTTGAAGCCACTGCAGTTGTGATTACCTGAACAAGACTTGCAGCCAGGTCAAGCCTGTCAAGGTTCCAGCATGGATAGACGGCCATTAGACGGCCATGAGGCCCCAACCCTTTAGGCCACTGAGGGCTTCTGGGGGAGAGAGAAGAAAGAGGACTGGGAAGTGGCACATGGGGAGAAATGCAGACAATACCCAAGGGGAGCAGGAGGGGGGGTGTGGGACTGAATATGGTCAACATACATTGTATACACGTGTGATACTGTCCACACACACACACACACACACAGAGCTGTTCTCCTTTCCTCGTCAGCACCTACTGTGTCTGCTGTGTCACTGTGCTAACAATAATGGGGATCGAGAAGGTCTGGAAGAAACACTGAGCGGCACCTCAAGGAAGTCAGCAACTTGGCAACTGTTCTCACAGACAGGATGAAGAAGGAGAAAGCATCAGGAAGGTACTTGTTTTCTTCATCTGATCATACAGTTCTGTGGAAACTCGTGTGTGTGTGTGTGTGTGTGTGTGTGTGTGTGTGTGTGTGTGTGTGTGTAGGGGGTTAAAGCCTCAAAGCCTCATTAGGTCTTACATACTTACAACTGATAAAATACACTTTGTTTTTACAAAAAGATTTGTCACAAATTTAACACAAATGAAATTGTTACTAGGTTCGATTTTTCCCCCTCACGTAGAAGCCACTAAGAATGATCTGGCTTGACTATAATGAATTAATGACCCGATAAAGAAACAATTTAAATGAGCTTTTTAAAAAAGAGATTTTAGCCTAATCTTATTTAAATGCAGTCTCATTTTTCCATGACCTGGTCCCATTCCTTTACTACCATGTCTAGACCAATCAAAGGGCAAAGTCATAGTGGTTTGTTTATTTTTTATTTACTGACTTGTATGTTAAATCGCCCTCTTTTAATAATCACTCAATGTAGGTTATGTACCACTTGGTAGGAAGAGAAACAAGAGTGGCAAGAAAAGCAGCTGTGTTGTCATCAGTTTTGAGAGTTAATCTCTTCTGCACTGCATTATGTAGAAGCCTTCAGAGTTAGAAATATGTAACGACTCCCAAAATGTAATTACAAAAGGAAAAGAAGTCAATCTTTGTAAAAATGTTGGGAGCAAATTAACTCCGGAGAGAAATGGAACCTCTCTGTGGTTAATTTGTTTCTACTCCTAAAGTAATACATATTGATTGTAGAAAATTTGAAAAATGTAGAAATAGATACAAAGGAAATAAAATCACCCAGAGGCAAACAATATTAGGATTCTGATCATTAGAGTCATGTATTATTATACCTCATTATCACAGTAGATATTAATTAAATCTGTCTTCCACTTTTAACTTTGGAATTTTATTCACCCCCATTTGATAATAAAACACCTCTTTATACATACACACTAAAATATAAATATTTCTTCTCTCCAAGAGCAATTTGAAGACCAGGTTCTCCTTGCCTTGGAAAGAGAAGAGCGTATATTTACTGTTTCTAAGAGTTTGAACTAGAAACACTTGCCTGTGACCCACAGTTTAATAGGATTAAGGACTAAAATGGAAAAATAGACTATGTGGCAAAACCAAATCTTGGGACAATGGGTTGTTTAAATGGGACAAAGCTGTCATTTATCAGGCCAGCATTTGCTTTAAAAGACTTCAAAATTCTTACTAATCTGTATCCATCAATAATTATCTATTATAAGAGAATTTTCTTCCATCCTATTCAGGACCCTGATGACCCAATTAAATTAGTAATATCTACCTGTAGCTTCTCCATCCCCAGATCAAACCATTACTTTCTTTTTTTTTAAAGATTTATTTATTTTATTTCATATATGTGAGTTGCTCTCTTAAGACACACCAGAAGAGGGTATCAGATCCCATTACAAATGGTTGTGAGTCACCATGTGGTTGCTGAGATTTGAACTCAGGACCTCTGGAAGAGCAGTCAGTGCTCCTAACCGCTGAGCCATCTCTCCAGCCCAAACCATTACTTTCAAAGTTACCTTCCCTACTAGACTAGCAATTAACGTAGCTTTTCTTAATCTACATGCTGTTTTGTGAAAATAAGAGTTGTTGAGCCTGAAGTTCTGATGGATGATATATAAGGTCTAAAGTAAAACTGGGGTTGAAAAGATGGGTCAGTGGTTAAGAGTATTGGCCACTCTTCCTGAGGACCCAGGTTTGATTCCCAGAACCCACATGATGGCTCACAACCATCCTAACTCCAGTTCTAGGGGGTCTGACTCCTCTCTTCTGGACTCTTAGGGCACTGGACAAGCAGATGGTGCACATACATACATGTAGAAAACACAAGCACAAAATTTAAAATAATTAAATAATACAGTTTTAAAAGAGATCTATAGTAGAATAAAAGAATATGGTCTTGTAGGATTAAGAGATAAGGAAGTTCCTGTTTGGGGACAAGAACTTAGATAAATATTGATGAGTAGTTGAGAGGACCTGTGGTTTGGACAATTACATCTAGAAACGGAGCCTATAAAATTACCAAGACAGAGGGTTTACAGTGTCTATGAGGTATCAAGTAAGGGCTACTATTTAGTTGAACTTCTAGATGCCGATAAGCTTTCATTTGAGTAGAAGTTTCCCATTGCTGTATCAAGCGCATTGGGCAGTTGATCTTCAGCCTACTTACTATAGAGAAGTTGTTCCACTTAAAGAATTATGTGAGTAGCTCATGGCTGAGTAGGATGGCAGGATTTTGCTCCTTCTAATTTAGTATGTCTCATTAGGGGAACTCTCTCTCATGATCTACATTTTTTTTTATTTATATATGAGTACACTGCAACTGTCTTCAGACACACTAGAAGAGTGCATTACAGATGGTTGTGAGCCACCATGTGGTTGCTGGGGAATTTAACTCAGGACCTCTGGAAGAGCAGTTAGTGCTCTTAACCACTGAGCCATCTCTCCTGCCCCTCCTGTTGTTTTGAAAAACATAAACCCCAACCATTTGATTTTCCCAATGAAGAATCGGGAGCCAGATGCTAGAGTACAAACCTGCTAGCTTAAAGAGGCAGAGAAAGCACCCAGCTGACCTTCCTATTCCACCGAAGAAAATGCTCCTTTTCCTCCATGGTGTCTTAATTATCCTTCAACTAAAAGACTTTCCTTTCTGTTTACTTATGCTCACTTCCTGTGAGCCGGTTTCTTGCTCTGCCTCTTGACCTAGTGTTGATTATATTTAGCTCTTGGATTGAAGGTGTGTGCTAGGACTGAGTCAACCAATCACAACAAGATTTTTCCAGTTTACAATGTTGGGGTTCACAATGTAATCAAATATCCTACAACAACTTCCCAGAGCAATTACTTCATTAGTGACTGTTGGTGGGTCTACTTTCTTCATCACTTACTAACCAAACTCTTCAAAATAAAACTTGCTTTCATTGAATAGTCAGAGTTGTTACTGTTGTTCTCCTCCTCCTCTTCCTTCTCCTCTACCTGCTCTTCTGTCGAGCCCCTAACGTCTCGCCAGCAAGGACAAAGCACGGCAACAGGATTCTTCTGTGAACAACCTTTATTGTAACGAACTCTTGTAATGAACTCTTGAGCAGGGGAATCCTGAGGAAGAAAAGCGCACTGCTTATATAAACCCAGGAGACTTGTGCCGCTTCCTGATTGGTGCGCCCTCCAGTATCTCATTAGCATGCCCCAAGAGCGGGCTGTGAAGTGCTTGGTACTTGCTCACTGCCTCCCTCGGGCTGGACAACAGCTCTGTTTGCTGAATCATCGGCAGGAAGCTGGTGCCATCTTTGGGTGCAGCACAAACGGCTTCCAACACTCTTCCTTCTCCCCCCTTCCTTCTACCCCTCTTCCTTCTCCCCCTCTTCCTTCTTTCCTTCTTCCTTCCCCCCTCTTCCTTCTCCTCTTCCTGCTCTTCCTTCTCCCCCTCTTTCTTCTCTCCTTCTTCCTTCTCCCCTCTTCCTTCTCCTCCTCTTCCTTCTCTTCCCGTTCCTTCTCCTCTTTCTCTTTCTCCTCTTCCTCCTCCTCCTCTCTTCTCCTTCCCTCCTGCTCCCTGTTCCCTCTTTGAGGCAGGGTTTCAGGCACCCTAGGTTGACCTTGAACTCACTATCCAGCCAAAGATTACCTTGAACTTGATTTTCTGCCCTAACGTCCAGTGTTCTGGGTTTTTAGTGCACAGCACCATTTTGTTTCCATGCTAGACACTGAACCCAGCGTGTCTCAAAACATTTGTGTTTGAGGTTTCAAAGTGTTGACCTTAAGCTGATATCTTTCCTATGTTTTGTTCCGTTCAGATTGATGGGATATTGAAATAATCAGTTCTCTTCATTTCCCTCTGAACCTCGTTATCCAGTTCTCTGGATTTCCAAACACGTTTCAGCATCGTGATTCCACAATACTACTTGTAATAGCAATAACATATAGGCGACTTAACGATCGCTAAAGAAAGAGCTGGATAAATAGGCTGCAATTCAAATGAGTAAACTAGAGCAATTTGTACGTGTCTGAATGGATTTTTAAAATAATATTCATTGGGGCTGGAGAGGTGGCTCAATGGTTATAAGCATTTGCTGCTCTTCCAGAAGGTCAGGTGCTTCACAATTATTTGAAACTCCAGTTCCTAGGATTTAGATACCTCTGGGTACCTGCACTCCTGTGCACATATCCATACGCACACACACCTAGACATAATTAAAAGTAATTCTTGAAATCCTCAGAAACAATGCTGATCTATAACGCATTTTGTAATGTCTCATTTTAGAATGCTTTAGCTAACTCAGAGGTTAAGAACACTGGCTACTGTTCAGAGGACCTGGGTTCGATTCCCAGCACCCACATGGCGGTTGACAGCCATCTGCAACTCCAGTTCCAGAGGATAAGAAGTCCTCTTCTGTCTTCTTCAGATGGTGCCTGCACATGTACATAGGCTGATGTGCAGATAAAACACCCATATACATACACTAAAAACAAATACATCTCTCTTTTTTTAAAATGTCAGGTCAGGCAGAGATATAACATGCCTTTAATCCCAGCAACCAGGAGGCAGAGGCAGGCAGAGCTCTGTGAGTTTGAGGCCAGCCTGGTCTACAATCAAGGTCCAGGGCAGTCAGGGCTACACCGAGAAACCCTGTCTAAAAAAAAAAAAAAAAAAAAAAAAAAAAAAAAAAACACCAAAAAACAAACAAACAAACAAAGTTGTCAGACAGACAAAATGTCTCAACCAGTAAAGATGCTGTTCAGCAAGACTAATATGTGTTCATTCCCCAAACTCACATGGTTGAAGGAATCAGCTAAGTTGTCCTCTGACTGCCACTATTGATCATGCACTCCCAGCCTCATGCCAATAAATACATATAAAAATGTTTTAATTGTTCTACAAAAGGTGCCCGCATCCCTTAGTTTATTCATTCTAGAAAAGCGAAGTCTTTTTTTTTTTTTTTTTATCATTTTACCATCTCTCCTTTTCAATTGCTAGGAAATAATTTCCGGCTGCTGTTACAGACAAGAACAATCCCTGTTTCTTGGCTTGTTACAAGATTGTATTTCCATTCAGAAATTCGTCACGGTATATTAAAACGCAAATGAGGTTGCTATGATCAACGGCACTGGAACTCTAAAATACAATTACCATGCTCCCCCGCTTTGACTGGGAATGACAGATTGTAATTGGGATTACAGAGTATTACAATTAATTCTAAATGGTCCGAAAGTGAACACACTCAAATCTCCCTCGCCCTTCTGTTTAGCGAAGCACAAGAAAAAGCATATCCAGGAAGACGAATCACGACAAAAGTACAGGCACTTGAGGAAGAAACGCAACATCCACTTCTGTTAAACACCACCTTTCATCTCCTGCTACTCTTTGGGATTCTTGCAGCACACGGTTTCATCCATTTATGTTCACGAACCAGTTCATTTGAAGGGAGCAATCGCTAGAGAGTTCATGAAGATGGTGTTAATTCTTTACAACGAACCAGCTTAAAAGATGTCCTCCTTCTTTACTTGAGCTTTTGGAATTGAAGTGCATTCTTCAGAAAGAGAATATAAGAAAGAAATGATGTGCCCATGGCAAAAATTAGATGGAACCTTTGATTAATCATACTTCTCTTTTAGCAGGTAGCACATAGCCGAATTAGTTTGCTTGCCTCAGACAGTAGCAGGACTGAGTATTTACCCTGGGTCGGTGTGGAATCAGAGAGCACTGGGGGTTCCTCTGAGAAAATAATACGATGCCAGGGAATTCATACACTCTCCTACTGCGTACCATACCTCACTTTATGAATTTGAAACTGCATTTCAAGAATGATTTTTTTCTCTGCATGGGTTTGAGGCTGCCGTAAAGGTTATCCTTCTACATGAACCTATCCAAAATTTCTCAGTACGCAAGCTCAGAACAAGGATTAAGTTGGCCTTTTGGGAGGTGAAAAATGAACAACAGGGTGCCATTTAATAAGAAGAATTAATGTCCAGTGGTAGCACAATCTCCTAATGGGATTCAGGCCCTCTTTCTAATTTACTCTCAGAAAGTAATTTAAGGGCTGGGAGAACTGGTTGATAATTAACCTTTTAAAAAACTTCAAGGAAGAAGGATGTTTCCTTGACTTTCTCAGTTGTTATTCACATCCCATAAACTAACCATTAAGTATGTAGGTCTTCTTCTCATGTCCCTTCAAGTGTCTTGATCCAATTAATGGTTGTGGCTACAAAAGAAGAAGAAGAGGAAGACAATAACGGTGACTGTCAATGGCCCAATGCTACTGAAGAGAGCCTGGAGCGATTGTTTGAGACTCTCACTTCTCCATCAGACTTGCTTCTGTTTTATAATGTAGCTGTACTGGCTGGTTCTGTGTGTCAACTTGACACAAGTTGGAGTTATCACAGAGAAAGGAGTCTCAGTTGGGGAAATGCCTCCATGAGATCCAGCCGTAAGGTATTTTCTCAACTAGTGATCAAGGGGGGAGGGCACAGTCCACTGTGGTAGACCTGGGTTCTATAATAAAGCAGGCTGAGCAAGCCAAGGGAAGCAAGTCAGTAAGTAGCACCCGTCCATGACCTCTGCATCAGTTTCTCCTTCCAAGTTCCTGCCCTGTGTGAGTTCCAGTCCTGACTTCCTCTGGTGATGAACAGCAATGTGGAAGTGTGAGCTGAATAAACCCTTTCCTCCCCAACTTGCCTCTTGGTCACAATGTTTGTGCAGGAATAGAAACCCTAAGACAGTACCCACCTCATCTCACAAGGATTACCTGTTCTACTTGTCTTCAACCTTGGCTGCCGCTGGGGCCGGCTGCCCACACCTCTAGCATGGCTGTAGCCATTCTGTTCCATGTCTGACAGCTATTTTCTATTGTTGCTGTAACATACCTGCCAGTTATCAGTGCAGAAAAATGAATTGACTCAGAGAAGGGTCATGCTGACCACATGACCTGTTATGTTCTGTATGCTATGAGGTGTGTGAATCTTAAGAAATCCCACGATTACAAGCTTCACATAAGACCCATCAAATTTAAGGTCAATATGAACTGTTATGCCTAAAATGGCTTGAGTCAGGGCCTCTGAGCGCCTTGTGGATTTTTTCAGTCTTAGCCTTTGTTAGCCAGCCCTGATAAATGTCCAGCATTCTGCTTCCCCCGTCCGTCAGTCTTTAGCTACATGCTCCGTAAAGCCATCCCTGTCTGAGATCGGCGCTCCTGTGATTTGACTTCTGAACCCCAACAGCTGCAGATTAGGACCATCTGAAAATGTATAAACTACATGCAGGTTGTTTCTAGTCCTGGCCAATACTTCTGGGAGCCAGGCACCAATACCAGTCGAGAACTCTGACTCTAGTAGTCCAGTGTGAGGCCCAGGGCACCAGAGGGCTACCTGGCCCAAATGACCCCAATGCACACTCTGCACTGAGAACTGTGCCCTGTGGGTAGACTTCTTTCCTTTGCCAGCTTTGGCTTACATGGTCACTTGGAACTTACGTTAGCCATAGAACTTCTGAGGAGAATTCCAGAAATGACATAACTTAGATGGGTTAACCCTTCCTTGACACGTTTAACCTTCCTCTTATCAAACTCTATTGCTGGGCTCTTTGGAGCTCTGAAGTTACACTGAATTTTAAAAATCACTCTTTATGCCCTTCAAGGTATTAAAGCAGTGTGTGGTGGCCACTCTTGTCAGCTTGCAACTTGATTACATCTGGAATCAACGGAAGCTCCCAAATGGCTGGGTAGGCCTGGGAGGGATTTTTTTTTTTCCCCTATATGAAATAATTTGAAATGGGAAGAACAGTCAACGAAGCTCTATGGAAGTCTGCGTGGATGCTTCGCCTGTCAGATAAAGCTGATTGGCCTACAGCTGAGGCAGGAAATAGGAGGTGGAAGTTCTGATAGGAAGAAAGGATGCAGGGATAGAGTCAAGCGCAGAGAATTGGCCCTGAGAATCCCTGGGACAGATGTATGGAACCTGAGCAGAGGTAGCCAGCTACACGACAGAACTTAGATGAGAATAAATGGGGTAATAGTTGATGAACTAACCTGGCAATGTGCCTAGCTATATGGCCTAGGTATTTGTACAAAGGATTCTTCTAACCTGGATCTTTGAGGTGGGAAGATCCACCGTTAACCCAGATCTTTTGAGGTCTTAAGATCCATTTTTAATCTGGGCCACATCTTCTGTGGGAAGCCTATCTGAAAGGTATGGAAGAAGAAAGCTGGCTTTCCCTTTGGCTGCTTGCTCTTGCTGTCAAAATCAAGTCCGTTCCTTCACTGGCATTAGAGCGCATGTCTTCATGATTCTGACATATACTATAGACCATCTGGGACATCCAGCACTGCAGATTGAATAACTACTGGATCCTTTGATTTTCTATTGGTAGACAGTCATTGTTAGACTAGCTCCTGAGCCATTCTAATAAATCATATATGTCCGACACACACACACACACACACACACACACACACACAGCTTCTGTTCCTCTAGAGAACCCAGACTAATACAGACACTTGGCACCAGAAGGGGTTCTGGAGAAACAGAAGCATAAGGATGGTTTCTGTATATAAAACGTTTGAGAGTTTATAAAATGGGGGAAATGATGACGGTGGTGGCTGTTCCTCCTTACATCGCTGGGTAAATTGACACAGGAGAATGAGCTCTGTGAGCAATGAACCGACTTCTAGCGTATCAGAGCACGGTGAGGGACAACAATGAACTTAGCGATAAAACTGACAGATGTGCACTCAGTCTAAACGGCCCTGGAAGAGCATCTTCCCTCCAGCAGCTACAGAGTTAAAGCTGTGAAGAATTGAACAGAAGTCTTCATTACAAGTTGGCTGAATTACAGCAAATACTCAGGTCCCAGCTTTGGAGGGTGGCAGTGGTTAAAGAGAGGGCATAATTGGTAAAATGGGATCCTGTAACTTGGCATAAAGATGTGCCACAAAGTGAACTCAGATCCTCAAGAGTTTATAGCACCCTTGCAAGGAAATCTCCACCCTCAGCAAGTGTACCACCCTTACTCCCTGAAATACGCCTTTTCTGCCTTTGATTAAGGAAATTAACCCTTCACTGTATGCTAAACCAGCAGTGACTTTCTCTGATGGAGATGCCAGGCAACTCAGTATTGATATCCCTCACGGTCCACCAACAGCTGCTTCTACACCGATAGCCAGACTTAAGGCACCTGTCTTTAAAAAAACTAAATAAAATCCTAAGTTCTACTTTGACGAATAAGTTGCTCTTCTTCCATGTCATTTTTAAATGTCACCAGAATTCTAACATCTACATGTCTTTCCAAAGATGAGTAAAAGCCAGATGAACAGTCAAGGGAACGCTGTTCAAACTGTCTAGAAAAGTGGCTAACGCCTTGTGGCCTGAGCTCTCACCAATCCCCAGCCTGTGAGACGCCATCCTGCAGAGCCTCGTAAGCTGCTCTCAGGCCATCTGCACCTGCTCTTTTATAACATCAACAAGCTGTTCTTCCCTGTCCTTGAATGTCACATTGTGTGCCACTTCCAACCCTTGTTTGGTTGGTTGGTTTTATCAACGTGACAGCTCTGGCTATTCTGGAACGCACTTTGTAGACCAGGCTGACCTCAGACCCAGACAGTTTTGCCTACCTCCCTGTGTTGGGATTAAAGGCATGTGCCACCATTCCTGGCCTCACTTTCAACTCTAAAAAAGAGGCACACATTTCCAAATGCACTGATTGAAGATTAAAACCAACCCATAAGTAGATTTGGAGTTCTGACTGATGAATTCATAGTACCACCAGATTGTGACTCCTCACTACGGTTCTGGAATGAAACATGTAGCAGAAGTTCCAATTGCTTAACTAAAGAGGTGACTATTCAGAGGGTTCAGTGTCTGGGATTATGAATCAATGTGATTTTTTCCTGCTGTTTTCCCAATGGTTCTCTGTTAAACCTGGGGTTCCTGTTTGCATTTCCCAGTGTGTCTACTGAATAATTCGACTTTACATATTGTTGGGGTACACTGGGTGAGGGTGTCTGTCCTTCCTTGCCTGTCTAAGGCTTTCTATGATTGGCTTTAATAAAGAAAGGGAAGGCAAAACTGCTGGACTGAGAAATATGTCTCTGGGAGAAGAAATGGCGAGGAGGACTTGTTAGCAGGACACAGGAAGAAATAGGTGCCTAGATGAACTAGGGAGAGGTAATGAATGGGCCAGGTGGCAGTTGTGGACTATAATTGTTGGGTTAGTTAGGTTAAAGCTAGCCTTTTACAAATAACAAGTCTGTCCAGTGGCTGGTGGGCCCAAGGAAGTCTGGCAATAATGTGTATGTTGATTTGCCTCGAATAGCCTATTTAAAGTGTCCCATTCAGAGCTGAGCAACCCAGTTTTTCATTCACCCCAATTTACCAGTTGTGCATTTTGCATCCATCATTATCCACTGCAAAAAGAAGAGTCCCTGATGCGGTTGAGAGATGGGCTCGGCTGTGGGTATAAGAAATGTGGGGAGGTTAGGTGCGATGGGCACACATCTTTGATGGCAGACTTGGGACACAGAGTCAGGAAGATCTCTGTGAGCTCAAGGATACAGTGAGTTCCAGGCCAGCTGGAGATACAAAGTGACAGATCCTATATCAAAATGGGAAACCAGTACTACGACATAGGGGAGTTTATTAATATGTCTATTTAGAAGAACAATGGCAAAGGTTTTTCCCTAGGACCTATGACTTAGCCAGTCATGGTCTTGACCCAGTTAACAAGTACTAGGCAAGAGATGCCTCTCATGTAGTAACTGGTTACACCCTTGACATGTTTGCCACAGTTACATCACTGGGCACATCTTACCCGGACGCTCATTGTTGTAGTTCTCAGGGCTCACAATTGGCTAAGGCTGTTGATTATTCTTCTTGCCTGGTAGCATGCATGGAACATTCCTGCAATATAAAGTTATCTGGTGAAGATAGGGGTTCCAGGTATCAGCAACCTGACTTTTCCATGATCACACAAGTGTGCAGTCTTTACCAATAGTTACTCACCATCAAGTTCTGGAGAGTAACCAAACCATAGTCTGTAGTGTTTGGGGTCTGTGACCTCACTGACCGACAACTTGAAAAGATGTAACTCACAGCTGGCACTGGCCTTGAACATGCTGTATACCAAACCCCGATCTAAACAACAGTCAGCCTCAGGCCACATACCAAAAGTAAACAGTCTAGCTGTTTGCTAGCCTAACACCTACAACTGAAACATGTCCCGTGTCCTTGAACAATCCTCTGACAGCTTCCTGTCAGTGAAGCTCCTTAAATGGTTGCCTTTACTACTCGACAAAATCGTCTCATGCTGGAGAATTATCCATACCAATTTTCCAGTTAAGGAACATACTCAGGTTGTAAAAGAGCAATGGGATTCAACAGAGTTGTAGACTGCTTTTTCCAAAAAGAAACATTTCCCTGCCCAGGAGACTGCTGAGTCCTCCACGGGTCTTATTCTTACCGGCTCTCCCCATAGAAGACTTACACACTTTGAAGGATTTAATTGAATGAGATCATTAAAATAATTTACCGTCTAAACTAGTAAGAACGAAGATGAGGGAGTTCTCCTAGAAGGCATTAAGAAACAAAACAGAATGAAACGAAACTATCATTACTGCAGAGAACAAACACATACATTCTTGCGTGGCAAGTATCTATGCACCGAGCCATGTCCTCAGCTCCTTCAGGGTATTTTTTAATACTACAGTATAATAAAGTTAAATCACAAGGTGCTAAGTTGGTAAGTTCTGGGTAATTGAGATGCTCTATCCTGATGGGAAAAGTGAAGTCATCAGTTCATCAACCTAGCTAGTAAAGCTGGCCTCCACAAGGCCCACCCACGTGGGCCAGCACACATGTAAACGTGCATATACACACAATCACTTTAAAAAGTGAACAGGAAAATCCAAGGATTTGTTCAATTATTTCTGATCTATATATACCTTTGATGTCAGGTAGAAAAGACGTTTTAAATTAGAAAATAAAATTAGAAATACACAAACTCTCCTGTGTTACAATCTCCAGAAGGGCCTACTAGACTCAGGAGTTGATCGTGTTCTGGGTTTCTGTGTGGCAATAACAAAGAAGCATCTTTTTTAAAAACAATTTATGATGTATGTATATGTACATATATTTACACACATACATATTTTTATTTTATGTTGCTGTTTTTTTGTTTCTTGCCTCTGCGAGGGCGTCAGAAGCCCTGAAACTGGAGTTATAGACAGTTGCGAGCTGCCACATGGGTGCTGGGAATCAAACCTGGGTCCTCTGGAAGAGCAGCCAGTGCTCTTAACTACTGAGCTACCTCTCAAGCCCAAGAAACAGTAAAGCCAAAACAAATCAAAGAAGCAAAAAACCCCACCATGGCGTTTTTGTTCTTGAGCTAGGGTCTCATGTAGTTCTAGTTGGTCGTGAACTCTCTAGAGCCAAGACAAGGGCTGCCAAGCCTGATGACCTGAGTTCGGGCCCCAATACTCGAATGGTGAAAGGCAAAGACTTATGCAGGTCATTATCTGACCTCCATGGGCACCTTTATGTGCGTGTGTGTGTGTGTGTGTGTGTGTGTGCATGCACATGCATGTGTGGACACTTGTACACAATTAATACGAAATTTCCAATCCTCTTGCTCCAGCTCCAATGTGCTGGGATTACAGAGGTATGATACCGTGCCCAGTTTAAATGACACTGGGGATCAAACCCAGGACATTGTGTGTGCTAAGCCAGCACTTCACCACTGGACATTCCTCCCAGTCCGTGTAACACCAACTCTGCCTTTTGAGACAGGCTGATCTTGGACTCAGAGCAGTCTCCCCCCACCCCACTATGATTAGTGTACTGTTATGCCTGGCTGGATTTTTTAAGTTGTTTCTTCTAGGTTTACAAAGAATCCACAAACTTAAAACAAAACTAAGATTTAAACAAGCAAGATAATTGTTTCCTTCCTAACTGCGGAGTTTGGAAAAGCCATTGGAACCGAGGATGTCTACCCTCTTAAGTCTACAAAATGACTTTATTCTAGTGTCTCAAAGGTTTCTGCAGGGTTTCAAAAACCAACCTTCTTCTCAGAGCTGAATGCTGGGGTGTCCACCGATGATCCCGGCACTCAGGCAGAGGACACAGAGACCATAATCAAAAAGAAAAAAACAATCTGTCTGTCTTTCTGTCTATCCCTCAGATTTGTGATCAGTTTTACTATCATTTTATTAACATCCCCAAAAGCCTTTGCTACATTTTCATCGCACAGAATGTAAATGCAGGTGTGTGGATGAACTCATATCTATAGACGGGCATCTCAGACGGTGAATAATAGGTTTTAACTCCCATCTAATACGAGGAGAGAAAAAAAAAAGAATTTGACTGAGTTGCTTGCTGTGTGTACACTACACACAGGGCAGCCATTCAAGTGAAACGGACAGGAGTAAGGCTAGTTGGATCTTTAAACATCTTTAGCAGGATATAAGGATACAGCCACTGTCACACACCTGCTCTTAGTTTCCACCAAAACAACAATTTGCTTATTCTCGAGAACATACATTGTGCCTAACACTTGCTAGATGGCCCACCAGTCCCACAGCATTGTCAACCTCGGTGAAGGATGAGCAAGTGTAGCCCAGGCTGACACAGGTATACAGTTCATAGGGGCCCAGGCTGACAGAGGAATACAGTTAATAGGACCCAGGCTGACACTGGTATAGAGTTCATAGAACCCAGGCTGACAGAGGTATACAGTTCATAGGGACCCAGGCTGACAGAGGTATACAGTTCATAGGGGCCCAGGCTGACAGAGGTATACAGTTCATAGGGGCCCAGGCTGACAGAGGTATACAGTTCATAGGGGCCCAGGCTGACAGAGGTATAGTTTATAGGGGCCCAGGCTGACACAGGAATACAGTTCATAGGGACCCAGGCTTACAGAGGTATATGGTTCATAGGAGCCCAGGCTGACAGAGGTATACAGTTCATAGGGGCCCAGGCGGACACAGGTATACAGTTCATAGGAGCCCAGGCCGACAGAGGTATACAGTTCATAGGGACCCAGGCTTACAGAGGTATACGGTTCATAGGAGCCCAGGCTGACAGAGGTATACAGTTCATAGGGCCCAGGCTGACAGAGGTATACAGTTCATAGGAGCCCAGGCTGACAGAGGTATACAGTTCATAGGGGCCCAGGCTGACAGGTATACAGTTCATAGGGCCCAGGCTGACAGAGGTATACAGTTCATAGGTGTCCAGGCTGACACAGGAATACAGTTCATAGGGGCCCAGGCTGACAGAGGTATACAGTTCATAGGGGTCCAGGCTGACAGGTATACAGTTCATAGGGGCCCACGCTGACAGAGGTATACAGTTCATAGAGGCACAGGCTGACAGAGGTATACAGTTCATAGGGACCCAGGCTGACAGAGGTATACAGTTCATAGGGGCCCAGGCTGACAGAGGTATAGTTTATAGGGGCCCAGGCTGACACAGGAATACAGTTCATAGGGACCCAGGCTTACAGAGGTATATGGTTCATAGGAGCCCAGGCTGACAGAGGTATACAGTTCATAGGGGCCCAGGCGGACACAGGTATACAGTTCATAGGAGCCCAGGCCGACAGAGGTATACAGTTCATAGGGACCCAGGCTTACAGAGGTATACGGTTCATAGGAGCCCAGGCTGACAGAGGTATACAGTTCATAGGGCCCAGGCTGACAGAGGTATACAGTTCATAGGAGCCCAGGCTGACAGAGGTATACAGTTCATAGGGGCCCAGGCTGACAGGTATACAGTTCATAGGGCCCAGGCTGACAGAGGTATACAGTTCATAGGTGTCCAGGCTGACACAGGAATACAGTTCATAGGGGCCCAGGCTGACAGAGGTATACAGTTCATAGGGGTCCAGGCTGACAGGTATACAGTTCATAGGGGCCCACGCTGACAGAGGTATACAGTTCATAGAGGCACAGGCTGACAGAGGTATACAGTTCATAGGGGCCCAGGCTGACAGAGGTATACAGTTCATAGGGGCCCAGGCTGACAGAGGTATACAGTTCATAGGGGCCCAGGCTGACACAGGTATACAGTTCATAGGGACCCAGGCTGACACAGGTATACATTTCATAGGGACCCAGGCTGACAGGTATACAGTTCATAGGGACCCAGGCTGACACAGGTATACAGTTCATAGGGACCCAGGCTGACACAGGTATACATTTCATAGGGACCCAGGCTGACAGGTATACAGTTCATAGGGACCCAGGCTGACAGAGGTATACAGTTCATAGGAGCCCAGGCTGACAGAGGTATACAGTTCATAGGGGCCCAGGCTGACAGGTATACAGTTCATAGGGCCCAGGCTGACAGAGGTATACAGTTCATAGGTGTCCAGGCTGACACAGGAATACAGTTCATAGGGGCCCAGGCTGACAGAGGTATACAGTTCATAGGGGTCCAGGCTGACAGGTATACAGTTCATAGGGGCCCACGCTGACAGAGGTATACAGTTCATAAAGGCACAGGCTGACAGAGGTATACAGTTCATAGGGACCCAGGCTGACAGAGGTATACAGTTCATAGGGGCCCAGGCTGACAGAGGTATACAGTTCTTAGGGGCCCAGGCTGACACAGAAATACAGTTCATAGGGGCCCAGGCTGACACAGGAATACAGTTCATAGGGGCCCAGGCTGACAGAGGTATACAGTTCATAGGGGCCCAGGCTGACAGAGGTATACAGTTCATAGGAGCCCAGGCTGACAGAGGTATACAGTTCTTAGGGGCCCAGGCTGACACAGGAATACAGTTCATAGGGGCCCAGGCTGACACAGGAATACAGTTCATAGGGGCCCAGGCTGAGAGGTATACAGTTCATAAGGGCCCAGGCTGACACAGGAATACAGTTCATAGGGACCCAGGCTGACATAGGAATACAGTTCATAGGGGCCCAGGCTGACCCAGGTATACAGTTCATAGGGACCCAGGCTGACACAGGAATACAGTTCATAGGGACCCAGGCTGACACAGGAATACAGTTCATAGGGACCCAGGCTGACACAGGAATACAGTTCATAGGGGCACTCTTTTATCCAATATTGTCTCTACGGGGAATGACACCAACTCTGATTTTGTTTGCCCAGAATACTTTTTAAAACTTCACTTACATAAATCATCCCAAGAATGGGGCAAGTAAACCTTGATTCCTGAGGTAGCACTGGTAACTTTTTCAAATGTGCAGCTTTCAGGAAGCTGGTAGGGTGAGCGAGGAAGTGGGCATCGGGTGGAAACCACATCAGGAAACCAGCCTTGTGACTGTTAAGTCTAAAAGTCGGAAATGTGAGACAAACCAACCAAACCGTCTATTCTTGGAGATGAGATGGTAGGAAAGAAAATCTTACAGGCGGCTTTTGTCTTTTACTTTGTATTAAAGGCACAGGTCAAACAGAAATAGAAACGGGGGTAGCATGAAGTTTCATTTCAGGAGCACTAAGAGTCACACACTTGTCTGTACTTCCTCCTACCGTCCCCCCATCACTTAAACTTTCCCTTCAAATGAAGCCATACTCCAAGGAAACCCCATTCCAAAGTCATGAACTGGAACGGAATTGTAGGCTCTTCCTAGTTTTCTGATTCACACACTCTGTAGTCACCTACCATTCAAACTGCTAATGAGATCCTTTCGGGGAGGGTTTCCTAGAGTCAGAGCTATTGAAAAAATAAACAAGGACCCAAAGAGATTCAAAGAAAATGAGGGTCGGAGAGATGGCTCACTAGTTAAAGGAATGTAAGTCCAAGGGCCTGGGGTTTCCGTTCCCAGCACCCACATAGTGGTTCATAAGCACCTGTAACTCCAGTCCCAGGGGGTTTGAATCCTTCCTCTGGCATCTGCAGGCATGGGCATGCCCATGGTGGAGACCCAATGCAGGCAAAATACCCACACACATAAGTTTAAAAAATGAAAACATCATTTACTGAAGATTACTGAAGGCACGCTGGCAAGAAAAAAACAAATTGCAAAATATGTCTACCAAATAAATACGTATGTAAACACACCGCTAAATGGTATCCCGAGTATCTCACCAGTAGTTACCATTTGGGAGCAGGTATTACTGGCTAGTTTTATTTTTCCCTTAATATGTACCATTTACCTAACTAAATATAAGACCAGGAATCCTTACATTCCTTGTAACATTGTAGCATTAAATATGTTGATTTTGTAGTTTTAGCTGCTCTTCACTGCTCACTGTTCCTGCCCTGCTGAAACGGGAGTAAAGCAAGCACACAAGCTTCAGAATCTCATAGCGAAGAAAACACGGTTGCCAGGAACACCAGAATTAAAAGACCTGGTACACTAGAGAGGGCGTGAAAGGTAAGCCACCACCATGTAGCATCCAGGGAACGGAGAGGTCTGAGGACAGGTATCACACCGTCCGGGTCAGCCATTCTAGTGAAGGACCCAGGTCCAATGCCCAGCACCCACAGTGGTTCATACCATCTTTACTTCCAGTTGCAGATCTGACATCCTCTTTTTACATGCACAGGCACCCCAGGCATGCATGTGGTACACGGATACACATGCAGGTGAGACACTCTTACACATCTGAAAACAAACTTCGAAAGAGAATGAATGAGGTACGGGAAGACTCAGCAAGTTAGGCCAGACTGCATGAGTTTGTTCTGCACACCCCTGTGGTGGAGGGAGAGAACGGACTCCTACAAACGTGTGCTTTGTCACACAAGTGTCCACAAAAAATACACAAAGTAAGCAAATACATGCAAAAATCCCGAGAGAACAGCTGTGGAGGTGGATCACGTGGCTTTTCTGCGAAGATGATACACACATCCTGGCCAAGTACAAGCAGTGTTCAGGGTCTAGAGATCTCAGAATTATCTGTCTAGAAGACAAGCACTTCTGCTTAAAACAGGAACCTCTTAAAAGAATTCACAATTTGGGGGTTAGGAATGTTCAGTTGAAATGTTGGCCTAGCATGCAAAAAAAACCTCCATGTTTGATTCCTCAGTGCCACATAAACCGAGTGTGTGGTGTATAGCATTCAAGAAGTCTGGGTAGGAAGATCCAGAGGAATTTAAGATCATCCTCAGCTACACAGAAAGTTTGGGCAATTTTTGTTCACTTTAATATTATAATGCCAAAATGCAATCAGAAAAAAATTGTTTTCAAAATTGTAATTAACTGGCTTTCGAAAGGTCATCAAATCCAAGACATAAATGTAGCATGTGTGGTTCATAACACCAAACGTATTACTGTTACAGGTGTTAATGAACAACAGCAACATTGTAGCAACATGCAACTCAGTGAATTAACGCTTTAATTATGGAAACCCAGGCAATGCATTGTGTAACTTAGCCAACTATGTAAAATAAAGATCTACTCAGGCAGTCTCTTTAGATTCTTCGTAGTCTCTTTGCCATCTTCCTATTGCTCACCACTATCTACAGCCTTTCCTACACAATCTCTACATTCAAATGGTTACAAAGAAGTCAAAAGAAAAAATCAAACTACATCAAGTGATAATATAATTTACCTTTGCAAATGCCACCTATATCATCTACAAATAAATATTGAAGCCTCATGGTATAGAAGCCTGACAGCATTTATAAAACAGAAAATGATAAACCATATACTAAAAGAAACAGTATCACATCTACTTTTTCTAATGCTCTAATTATTTGGCACATAATGTGTATCTTGCCTTATCTACAAACTTCAGTAATTGCAATGTATTTGTCAATGTAATTATAAACATTGTTGAGCTATAGAGTTCTATTTCCTCAATTTTATCTTTTATTTCTGAAAACCAAAGTGGGGTGGAGAGTGGGAGGCAAGGAGGAGAAACGGAGGGAGGGCTAATGATAATAGGAGGGAAAGAAGGGGGGAAGAAGAAACACAATTGTTCTCTAACACTGAAAAAGAAAATTAAACTAAAAAAAGCAATAATTTAGAACTAATATGTTTTTAAAAAAAGATGATATAGTAACAATCATAATTTTAGGGTATTCTTAGGAGATACTACAAACACAAAAAGCATGTATTTCATATAACATGATACTCTTTTTCAGATCAGTTTACCCCCAAACGGTTGCAGAATACATTTTTAAAAGCACTATTCTTGCATAATCACAGAGGAAATGGACTGCACACTTTAACATAACAGTGATAGCGATGACTGTGTGAAGCCAGCGTTAATTTATGGGACAGGTACATACACTTGTGAAGAGTCCCCCCTCCCCCCAGCACGTCTTGTACTCTTTCCTAGGAGCACTGCTGTTAGGAAGAGAAAGATGTAACAGAAGGAAGACAGTATCAGGAAAACCCTGCCACTCAGTCTGCCATGGCTCCCTTACACATGCCCACAGTGGACTGGTCCTGGCCAGTTTTCTTTCACCTCATTTGACTTAAAATCTTCCGTGCTTCACAGCACAGTAGGTACGACACGTTACTTATCTTTGTTATTGAATTAGCATGGATCACAGAGTTAGAAGAGGGGAGGGGAAGAGAGAGAGTTCTATTCCAATGAGGAGAGTATATTTCCTATCTATAACAGTAGGATTGGCAGCAGTCTTTTTTCCAGACAAGTCCAGAGGGAAGGAACAAATCCTCCAGTGACTCCTGCTTTCTGCGGCTCCTTAAGCCCATGCATGGACACTAATGGACACTAACTTTCCAAGAAACCCAGGGTGGCACAGCGCAGTCAGCTCATAATGGAACACAACTGTAGCTCATTCTCCTGACTTTCCACTCTGACCGTCGTTAGGCACACAGCAAAGAGGTCAGCATTTTGAATTTGGCAAGGTCAACCGGTGAGTAAACAAGTAAATCTAAAGGGAGCGCTCAGAGAACACAAAACTAAGTTTAGTTCCTATGATTTAGACAGTAAGGTAGAAGCCGTTCAGCTTTCAGCCTATTGGGGAAGGTTTAAGCTACTCCTAAGACTCTGGTAGCATTCGTTCAGTGACCATCACCTCCTCATATCTTCAGAATTGCTTACCAACTGCATTACTATATTCTACTTCCTAGAAGAAGGAAATCCAGGGACCATTCCATCTTATCTTACACAAAACATTTACTAGTTTGCCAAAGAGAGAAATTATATATATATATATATATTAGAACAAGAACAATTTATGTTAATTTCCACAATCTGTTTGTTCTGTGAGCAGTGCCCAATTCTTTTCTAAATGAACAAATTTTAGTCCAATGCTAAAGAAAAAAAATTCTGTGTGGGACTAATTACAAAATAAACAAGATTATGATTTTATAATAAAATCTTTCCAGTGTTTGCTATAACTGCATTACAAAATCCTTCCATAGAAACTCAGGAAAACTCTTGTAAAATGAAATACAACTTCCTCTGTTTATTTCTGACAAGCAATAACAAATAACATGTCCTCACACAGGACACCCAGGAATGCTGCCACCGGAGCGTAAATCAGCACTCGCGTCCTACACAGATACGCCGTGGTCTTCTCAGGCCAGGGAAGCCATCTCCTGGGAAGCCCTACAGAAACCCCCAAGTTGTTGCAAAAGTGAAGCTTGGCAAACGCCACTCAAATTCTAAGGTAACCATTGTAAGACAACATTGGCAGAAAAAGTCTTGTCTAATAATAAAAAGGCAAATGCAACTTTTGGATCACAGAGGCAAAAAAGAAAGAAAAAGAAAGGGGAAGTGACAACAGCAGTAAGTCAGGTAAAGTGTGTGAACATTTAAACACGCCACCTTCACGGCAAGACAAGAGAAGGGTGAGGAGCGTCATAACAGACAAGAAGCCTCGGTGTTATCGCCAACGGTTAATTCACCTTACAGTCATCAATAAGACAATTGTATATATTTTTGCACCTTGCGCTTGGAAAAGCAGATAAAATATTTAATATGTAATTTACAATGTATTTTTACCAGCTCAGCATACAGGATGTTTATAGATTATATCAAAGTAGTAGACAGTTAGGGGCCTGTGCAAACCCTGCAAAAATAGAACTTCACGTATCTGCTAATCAAAAAAACAAACAAAAACAGTATGCTGATTAGAAGTGATACAATTCAAACGACCACAAAATACAAAGGACTGCAAAATGTATACCACTCCAACATCATATATAAGTTATTAAATAAAGATCTGATTTAAAAGAATATAAATGAAGCCTTTAAGTAGGTCTTTTCTACATGCATATTATTCCTCATTAAAGAAAAAATATGTAAAAAGGCCATTGGTAATTGCTTTGTTAACATTTGTAGAAAATGCCAATTCTCTGGTCACAAACTCCACTAAGTTTAGCACTTAAGGTCTCTGCAGTGTTATAAACGTAATTGAAAATACTGTTAATTCTATGACTCCATTGGTAAAATGATGTGACTTGGAATATGGCAGTCTTCATGTTGAGGGCAATGACCCACAGTTCTCTTTTGTCTTGAGTTTCACAGGTGTGGGCAGTTATCCGGAAGAACAGCACCCTCCGCTGCCGCTCTGAGCTTGAGGCTCGTCGTCGATGATCTGCACGCCTCGCCTTGCAGCCCCGGCTTGACTTGAGCCATTGCCTTTTGCCCTCTCATCCAGCTGGGCTGTTTCTATCATCCCTGAAACAGAAAGCAAAGGTGAGAGACCCTGAGGTCTCTGCAATCTCAACATCTGGCTGGGAGAACCTCCCTCCCTCCCATCAACAGTCTTTCAAGGTTACACACTGAACGCTATGACAGCTCAAGAAAACAGCTTTAAAAACTAAAATGTACTACTATAACATCCACAAGAGAGTGACAGAGAACAGGTGCTCTCTGTCTGAATAAACACTGTACACTAAGTATAATCCTTGACATTTTCCAGAACTATCAAAAGCAGGTTAAGTTCAACTTATTCCTAGTGCAAGGAAATTAAAATTGAGGCACAGGACTTATTTAAGAAAATGGTATTTGGGGGCTAGAGAGGTGGATCTGTGGTTAAAAACACTCTGCCAGAGGTCCTGAGTTCAATTCCTAGCAACCACATGGTGGTTCAGAAATCTGTAATGGGATCTGATGCCCTCTTCCGGTGTGCTCACATACAATAAACAAACAAACACACAAACAGGAAAAATGGTATTTGAGGGGCTGGAGAGACGACTCAGCGGTTAACAGTGTATACTGCTTGTATAGCAGAACCAGCACCTACATTTGGAAGCTGACAACTGCCCTGACTTCCTCCAACACTCATGAGCACATCCCCATACAGACAAACATGCAAACACGTATAATTAAAGTAATATATGTATTATTTTATAAAGCCAATGGTGTCTGAAAGAGTAAAAAGAACTTAAGGGGTGGAGAAATGGTTCAGCAATTACACTGCAGGACTGGAGTTTGGACCCCATATAAAAAGGTAATATCCCAACGAAGGCCCTGTTGGCTTCAAGGAGGATGGAGACAGGAGGGTGGCTCAGGCTTGCTGGTTTGTAGCCTAGCCAGGAAATGCAGCTTCAGAATCAGAGACTCTGGACTCTGAACAGAGTGGAGAGTGAAGGAGGCTGCCCATTGGCCTCACACAAAGCACCCGCACACACATCTTTAAAAACAAAAAGGCAATGTAAAAATGTATATGTATATATGTAAAAAAGAAATATCCATGTGTGTGGAACATAGTATCAAATTAGATGAATTGGGTTCAGTGGTCTAAGAACTCAGGAGTCAAAGGCAGGAGGATTTCTGTGAGTCCCAGGCTGGCCAGAAAAACAAACAAAATGAAACAACAGCACACCAAGTGGACAGCTGGCAGCTGGCTGCAAGCCCACTCCATGGGAGGTGGAGGCAGAAGGATCGAGTTCAAAGACAGCCGCTGCTACATAGAGAGTTCAAGGCTACCCTGGGCTAAGTGAGATTCTATCTCACATAACTGGGACAGAGGAAGACGGGGGGGGGGGGGGGGGGGATTTTGTCATTTTGGCTTAAAGATTTTTCTCTGTCTTTATCTCTTTGGCTTTTCCAGATAGAGCTGTCCTGGAATTCACTCTGTAGACTAGGTTAGCCTGAAAGTCACAGCTCCATCTGCCTCTGCCTTCTAAGTGCTGGGATTAAAGCTGTGTGCTACCCTGCCAGGCAAGATTTCTTATATAAGACAAAAGTCATAAATTCATTGATAAATAAATATATAAAAATAAAAACAAAACCTGCCAGGCAGTAAGTGCTGTAGCCTTTGACCCCAGCACACAGGAGGCACAGGCAGGGGCACTTATGTCTGCTGTGTGCTTACAGAGCAAGCACTTTACTAACGTGAGATTGTCTCGGCCCCTTGAATGTACTTTAATACACAAATTTTCCTTGCTTTTTAAAAAATAGTCACAGAGACATTTTAAATACATTAGCACACATGAAACAAACCATCAGTTATTGCTTAAGAAAGACAAAAGTCTCAAGATTTTAAAACAGTTTTTCTTTTTTTTTTTTTTTTGAGGCAGGGCTTGGATCTCACTATGTAGATCAGGCTAACCTCAAACTCAAGAGATCCTCCTGCCTCAGCCTTCTGATTGCTGGGATAAAGGTATGTGCCACTATTCCTGGGTATAAACATTAATAACAGTTTTTTTAAAAGCCATTTTAAAGGTACTAATGTGCATATACGTACTTTTACAAAGGTCAAGAAAGAGTTCCTCGATGCCTTTGTTTTGTTTAGCAGAAGTGTGATAATGTTTTGCTCCCACAGACTCTGCATACCTTAACAAAGGGGAGAAAAAGTCATTGACACAGCATTCTACAATAACAATGTTAGTGACTAAAGTTACCTTTATTGACTTACTGACTTATCCAATTTTAGTTACACTAAGGTTACTTAGCTATTTCATTTCTCTATATACTGAACCAAATTTAGAAAGAAAAACCATGATAGGACTGAACGTTTTATACACTGATTTTGAACACAAACACCTTAGAAGTCTTTGTGATTCCCGGCATTAATCCTGATATCACTCCCCCACATACTTCTCACAGTTTTAGTGAAATGAAGACAAAATGCAAGAAAAAACCTTACTTACTCTTGCCAGATGCCCACCACTTTGAAGTGCAAACACACTTCCTGAGAGCAAGTGTTCAGTCCCCCCTCAGGGTTTGTGTAAGCTCACCATCAAAGTGATCAAAGTGCACAGTACGTGTTCTCCCACTGGGAGCACAACCATCAGACAGCAGGACACTTACGATTCTGCTTCTTGAATGGAGACATGTCTCTCCTTTTCCAAGTCTATTTTATTACCTAATGTAAGAAAAGGAAACCATCTTTAATATTGATTTATTTTTGATAAAATTAAACAATCCTAAATATACTGTGACTAATTGTTTGAAAAATTTATAGCAGGACTCCCCATCCGCCTCTAAATGTCTCTTCAGGAAGATGTGAGAGCTGCCTGTCATTCACCTCCTGCACACGGGTCGGTGCAGGTGCCCCCTGAACACTCAGCCTGTCAGAGGCAAATAATCTCCCTTCCAAAGAGACCATAAGGCCCAGCAGGGGCTAAGATTCACTAGAAAGTATAGTTTGCCTTTTAAATTTAAGTATGTATACATGGTTTTAAAAAACAAAGAAAAAAATCCTTATTTCCCAAACAACTTAAAGCCAATCAATAATTAAATGTAATTGTTGGTTTACTAAACTATAGTAAGCTTGTATCTTAGAACTCTTTTTATTTAATAATATGAACTAGTTTTACTAAAAATTTTAATGGATTTTAAGTACTCCTCCACCATAGAGAGGCTTTAAGTATATTGTTTATAAAACAATTTTAGTGATCTTTTACAAGGTAATTTATATATGCCATATAGATTTTAAACTACTAAGAGTACATTTATTTTTCCTTAAACAATGGATCTAAGCCAAAACTTTGCTTAAAAAAAAAAAAAAAACAAAAATTTAAGATACTGAAAAAGAAAACAATACAAAAACAAAGAGTCTTATTATAGAGTAGTGGACAGAAGCTGAACGGGCTGGATAGAGGGCAAAGGTCACAGAAACAACAGGGAAGAATGGGGGAAGAACCCTAAGGAAGCACACTTGAAACAAAGTTTCCTTTCTTCCATTTTAACTTTTAGACAGAATAAAATAAACCCTATGATGAATTAAATGCAGCACCCAATGAGAGAGGAAATGTTCACTGCTGAGAAGTCCAAGTGCAGAGGTCTTTACTGAAGACCCCAGGCAATCGGAATACTTAACTCTGAGCTGCAACAAAGAGTGAAAGGAAGGATGAGTGTGTGAGCGGGAAATACTAAAAGTCAGTGTACACCAACCACGTCAGCAGAGAACTCTATTCTCTGAACCACAATGCTACAAGAACCTCATTGATTTCACGTTCTACACTACAGTTCGTCAATAAAAATTCAATCAAATAAATAGTATAGGCAGTACACTGGACAGTAATCAGAGAGAAAAGCAAGCTATTTCATCCGATAAATACAAGAAGCACCACCTGGTGTCAGATCTCCTACAAAACTTCATTGTCGGGCTGGGGGTGATGGCTCAGTGGTTAGGCGAGCATACTCTTCTTCCAGAGGATGAGAACTCAGCTCTTGACCCATGTTGGTGAGCTCACACCTAACTAACTACAGCTCCAAGAGGAATAGGCCTCAGGCTCTTGTGGGAACTTGCACTCACATGTACACACCCCTCCACATACATATAAGTTAAAATAATAAAATAAGTCTAGCCAGATAATGCTGCCACACGCCTTTTATCCCAGAACCTGAAAGGCAGAGGCAGGCAGATCTCTGGGAGTTTCAGGCCAGGCAAAGTTCATAATGACCATCTTTGTTTCTCTGTCTCTCTCTACATATGTGCTTGTGTGTATATACACACACACATATATGCACATGCATTCTAGATGTGTAATATACGTACATAAATAATTTCATTATATTAGAATTTAGGAAACTTGACTGACCAATACTTCTGAAAAGGAGATGAAGCTTTTGTTAACCACAGTCTATATAAAAGCCATGAGTTGACAAGGCTGTTAAAATCCCTAGGATTCCAGCATTCCTCCCCATGATGAGCCCACAGCCCTCAAACACCTCCCAGCAGCTATGGGGTTTGTGAGCCAGTGATTCCTCTGGAAGGTGGACAGCATGGAGAGTTTCCCATTTCTCATGCATGGTACATGACTCAGAGAGCAAGAGCTACCCTAAGAACTTAATAATGGGAACCAGAGGATAGGGAAGCTCAAATTAATAATCTGCAGCAGCCTGGTGGCCAGAGCCCTAGAAGGCAGTTCAGAGAGCAGAAGGACCAGATGCTGACAAGTAAGCAAGGCAGGAGCTCAGTCCAGGGACAGAAGTTTACAGGAAAGAGCAACCCCACGGTCAGCTGCCAAAACAGATCTCGTGGACTGATACTAAACTGGCGGATCTGCAGGCCTGAGCCCCATGCTGGTGCGGAAACCAACCTCTTGAGCCCTCTATCTGCTCACAGTGGTGTCGTCTGAAAATTGACTGGACCACTAGCTCCCACAGCGGCATCCTTCTCATCCTCCCAGCAGAGCAGTGGTACTTGTCATACTGAACAGATGCACAGGTCCTTAGACTTGGCAGATCTCAGTGCTGTAGTTGCTTCCTATGATCTCAATGCACTTGGGGGACAACCCCTTCAGCTAAGGCAGCCACCCTGGAAACTATGTGCTGGAGAGGCGAAGAGATGTTGACCAAACCATAGAATGCAAAGCTAAGTGTTGTTAGCTCCAGTGAGCATCAGACACTTGTCCACTACCGGCTCAATGCGAGCATAAACAGTAGAAAAGACGAGAGATCCTGCAAGTTCAACTAAAGTTCCCTTCTCCTATATAAATAGAATTCTATAATTATTGAGAACCAAGAAAGAAGCTGTTTCAACATTTTTTTTTTGCCTTTCATATATTTTTTCCTTTCATTACATCTTTTGGAAAGATTTAATTATTTATATATATATATATATATATATTTATATATATATATACATATATATATGTATATATGTATGCTTATATTAGTTTATGTGCAGCATGTATGATGGTGGCAGGTGCCCATGGAGGTCAGAGGCCACTAAATCCTCCGGAACTGGAGTTACAGGTGGTTTTGAGCCCCTGACATGGGTTCTGGGAACCAAGCTTGCAACATCTGCAAAAGCAGTCAAGTGTTCCTCACTGGGCCGTCTCTCCAGCTCCTCTTTCATTACATCATAGGCAGTATTTTCTTCTACCATATTTCTGAAAGCCTTTCCTGTTTTCACCCTCTATGTGTGTCATATATTTTGCTGCATACATTTATCATTACTGCTCCAACACACATGTACTATTATACTTCTAGCTTCATCTTATTGGAGGTTTTACTTTGGAGTTGGGTTTTGCATTATAGAAAAACTACCTAAATAAAAAATTAGTATCATATACTCACGATGCATGCATGCAAGGGGAACATGCTTCAGCACACATGTGGAAGCCAGAGAACAGCTTAGCAGAGTTGGGTCCCAAGGGCTGCACTCCAGCTGTGGGGACTGTGCCCGCCCACGGGTTCCCTCTGGGTCCCTTCTTACGGTTCTTTACGTTTGTTCTCACACTTTTCACTACTGGGAACTTTTTCATGGTCTCTACTGTCCCTATTTCTTGCTCTTTTCTCTTCCCTGATATTTCAGTTTTTCTCCTTTTCCTCTGCTTACATTAGCACTTTTTCTTATTTCTGGTTCATGATCACTGTGGAATAGTGATGGACTTTTATCTTTCTGTCTTGATAACAGTTTGATCTGCAGTTATAATTATTTGTTTTGTCAAACAGTGGTTCTGGGGATCGAAACCTTACATACAAGCCACCCAAAAAGATCCCAATATATAACCACAAGAAACAAAAAACTTTAAAAATAAACCAGTACTAGTACTTACCAACTATACACAAACAGATTTCATTTCCCAACATTTTCCGTAATTCTTTGACCCAGTTTTTTACCTGTGTACAAAACAGAGCAAACATGACAACAGATCTTACTGGAATTAGTTCCACAACACCTAAGCCTTATGGGTGTATAAAAACACAGCTCTAATTACAAATTTTCATACCTTCAAGCAAAGCTATTTGCCAGAACAGAACATTGTGAAGTACAGGATCTGATATGAAGACATCTGTAACAGAGTCACTTCGGACTTAGGAGGATATTACCATTCTTTTTGATCAAGCCTTTATTGATTCCTAGTAGAGACTATTGTGTTGTAGCCTTTAGAAGAAGAAAAGTGTGGCTGGCAAAATAAGATTTTATTACTTAGTATCTGACAAAAGCTTTCTGTTGGCACAACTGATACTGTGGCTGATCCAGCCCTTTGTTGTGAGGTTGGTTATGTTGTATGTGACCATTAGTGGAATCCCTCTACTACCTGAAGACAGCATCACTAGCTAGCCCATGGTGTCAGTTAAAGATGTCTCCGGATTCTTGTCATCCCCCGGTGAGACGCTCTGGGTGAGGACAATCACAGTAACAATAAACATCCACTATGGAAGCAGCTCAGCCATGGACACAGTGGAACATAAACTGCAATTAACAGTGCTAATCTTAAATACTACAATAATGAAATCATAATCAAACAGAGTGATAAAGAACCATGACACCTGCTTTCAATTCTTATAGTAAAATTTATACACAATCAAGTCTCACAAAGCATATATACTCACCTTAAATACACATCTGTAAGTTGGAAAAATTCCACTACAATATGGTAAACATTTACTCTGCATCTGTACCTATGACATAAATGTTCTAAGTGGCTACTCTCTACAAAAGTGCAGAGGAATGACCCAATGAAGGACACAGGGACTCATCATGACTATGGAGAACGTCCACAGGTGACTTATTTTTGGTCCCAAATAAGCTTAAAAATCCTACATTTGGCAAAGGGCTTGCTCTTTTAATCCCAGTTCTTGGGAGACAGAAGCAGGGGCTCTCTATGAGAGCCCAGCCTGGTCAACATAGCAAGTTCCGGGCTAGCCAGGCCTAGATAGTGAGATCCTGTCTTGAGGAGAAATATTCTACATTTACAGTATAAATCTGAACAGGGGTTTAAAAACATTTTAGGAAAGAACTTGAAAAATAAACACTCTCTTTTAAAGTTCACTCCTACAGGGTGTTTAATTGTGGTGGGAGAGGACGGGACTTAGACCTGAGTATGCTCTTGCTTCTTCCCCTTTATGAGGAGGCAGCCCATGCAGAGACACACCGAGCTTTAGGTGGCCAGTATGCATGGAATCAAATGCAAGTAGTTTTTATTTAAAGGTTAAAAAATAAAGTCTCTACACTTTTCTTAAGCTTAATTTCAATTATTTCCCTTTTTCTATTATTTGAGAATGCTATAATAAACCACTAATACTCCAATATGAGCTAATTATTTTGACAAAGAATGGTCACCATGCATGTTCAAACTGTACATTTTACTGTTTAAAAAGTAGGCGAATGCAGACATATAAATGAGAGATCAGCCAATTAACCAACCAACCAACCAACCAGTCAGCATGGTCCTTCCGATTAAGTCATCTACGGAAATGAATAGAATACCTTCTGAAAAGAATCTTCATCTGTTACATCATAAACTAAAATAGCTCCGTTCGAATCTCGGTAGTAAATAGGACCCAATGCATGGAACCTCTCTTGGCCTGCTGTATCCTAAAAAAGAACAAACGCTTAGTAGGTCAAAAGGAAAAAGCATATGGCTGCTAAACAGAAAACCCAAAAGACTGTATGAAAACAAAACAAGGTGCAGAAGAACCAGGTATTGAAGCATCATAGTTACAGAAGTCATTCTCCCTCCCTTCCTCGAAGTCTCCCACCCACACTAACACTAACAGACCAGTTCAGGAGCTACATGGCCATGGTTAGAACACTCTCTGCTCTAAACTGAGGATCTTCAGGACCACTTGCTAATACTTCTTGATCTCCACTAGCTACTCTGGTGCAAATGCAAGCAAGGCAGCCTCATCAACCCCAACCCTACTGAGACTGAAAAAAATTATAACGGCAATATTAGATATAAAGTTGTACTCCTCATAAATTTGTTTCTGTCTTTTAAGGTCTGAAAGAGCAGTCAGTGCTCTTAACTACTGAGCCATCTCTTCAGCCCCCACCAAATAGATTTCTTAACTAGATTTTAGGATCTTTTTAATTTAAAAAATGGTTTTGGATAGTTATTTATTTAAAAAATGAATTTAAAATCCAAATTCCTATTCTTCAAATGAGTTAGTTACTAGAATATTTCTGAAGCCAGGCATAGTGGTGCATATCTTTAATCCCAGCACTAGTGGGGCAGAGGCAGATTTGATCTCTGAATTCAACACCAGCCTATTTTACAGAGTAAGTTCAGGACAGCCAGAGCTACACAGTGAGACCCTGTCTTAAAACAAAGATTTCTGAATACTTACCCATATGGCAAGGTTTACTCTTTTCCCGCCAATATTTAACTTCTTTGTTAAGAAAGATGCCTGAAAAAGGAAGGAAATACGTGTTAAACAATGTTTCCTATAAAATAATAAAATAATGTCCTTTCCTCTGGCCATACATGAATGAATCATCTCCATGTCAAACTTAGATTGTCTGAAAGAGAAATCGTAATCCCTGAGTTTTTAATTTATTGCCAACTATTCACTAAAGACAAAATATCACTCATACTCTAAGAAGAACGTATCTTGTTTATGAACGAGTTATCAAGACTAAGAGAATGTAAGAAGTGCTGAGGGCTTAGCTTGGTGGTAACGGAGCAGGAAAAACACTGGTGGGTGAAGCACTTCTCGTGTGACGAGGACATGGCATGAGGACCCAAATTCTTGATCCCGGAACCCACTTAAACATATGCAGGGCGCAGCAACAGGAAATCCTGGCCTCCCTGGCTAGCTAGCCTGGCCTACACAGAAAGTCACATCTCAGAGGTAGAAGTCAAGAATGACACCCAAAGTTGTCCTCTAACTCCCACACAGACCTTGTGGAACACACACAACGTGCATTCTTAAAAAAAAAAAAAATTGAGAGAGGGTCTCACTGTGTAGCCTAGCTCACTTAGAACTCACCATGTAGACCAAGCTAGCACTTAACTCATGGAGATCCTCCAATCTCTGCCTTCCAAATTCTGAAATTTACGGCATGTGCCACCATGCCCAGACATGTGAGTGTGTGTGCACACACACACTTATAAACACATTAAGAAAATGGTGTCTGCTTTTCTCTTTCCATATATGCAATGATTTGTTTCCTAGAGCATTTAATTTAATTAAATCTTCCTTACTTCTGGTAAAAATGAGTGTCTATAAGATCACTAAGATACCCATCATTGCTCAAAATGGTTCTCTGCCTAGAGTTCAAATGTTTAACATATAACCCTGTCACAGAAATGAAAGGCTATGCACCAATCTTTCTTATAGGCTACTGGAGACTGAGGGACAGATGACAGTGTACTGTGACACTGACTAAAACGGGATCTTGTCAAGGACACTATAAGGGGACTTGAGGAAGGAAGTTCAACACTTGCCCGGTTGGGTTGAAAGGTGGCGTTGGAAGGAAGGTGATGAGTAGGTGGAGTACCTCCTACCCACTAAACAAAGCCTCTGAAGCCTACACCACCTGAAGTCACCCACAGGGGAACTCCAGTTGGCACACTCAGTGCCAAGTGAGACCACATAAAGAAGCTAAGGCTAAATCAAAGGACCCTAGGATTGTGACTCAGAAAGACAGCTCAGCAAATGAAAGAGCTCAGCACTGAGTCCTCCGGCCTGAGGTCAATCCCAAAGACACACATGGAACTTTTTACAGACCCTATAAAGGGACTGGAAAGACGGCTTAGTGGTTAAGAGCAGTTTGTTCTGACAGAGGACCTGGGTCCCATTCCTAGCACTCACATGGCAGACTACAACCACCTGTAACTCCCATTGTAAGGGATATGGCGCCCTCTTCTGACCTCTATGGGTAATAGGCATGCAAGTGGTACACAGATTTGCATGTGAGTAAAACATCCATACATAAAATAAAATTAAATTTAAAAATCTTCAAAAAAATTTTTAAGCATCCTAGGAGCTTTCCCTTATAGATCTTTCCTTTCCCTCCTTTCTTTTGAGACAGGAGTCTCGAGTATTCCAGGTCAGCCTCAAACTCACCATGTAGACAAGGATGGCCTTGAACTCCTGGTTGTCCTGCTTCTATCTCCCAAGAGCTGAGATTACATGTATGCAGCAATAAGCCTGGCTTAGACAGTGCTGATTATTAAACCTCTGGCTTCCCACATGCCAAAAGGACCACATCCTAACACCTACCCCTTATAGGTCTTAATAAAACCTGATCCAAAAATACAAGGCCCACGCCCATACACACACAGGGAAGGTATATTTGGAAAGTCGTATATACTGCTTTCTACTGTCCACAATACACATGAACTTACTACAGTTCTGTCAAAGGGAAGGCTGGATAGATGCATTTCCATAAGCACTTCTCTAAGTCATTTGCCTTCTCTCACTCCTGGGTTTCTTCTCTACAGAACTCGGCAACTTCTTCCCTAGGGAAATGTCTATATCCCAAGAAGCACCTGTTAAGACAGATACCCGAGGGCAGGGAGAAGTGCTAAAGGGTTAAAGCACTGGAAACACACTTATTTTTTTTTAAGAGAATTGCTGAATAAAATAAAACAACTTAATAAAGTAGGATTCCTCCTACTTTGCAGCCAAAAAAGTGATTTTTCAACTTGAATCTCAGCTTTGTTCCTTACTATGTACACAATGTATTTAAATTCTAACCTTCCCAACATGGTTTAAATACTAATGCCTTGTGGAAGAAATGCAAATTCTGTGAATTTTTTTCTCAAATACATCTAAAACTAAATTAATCCATCTTCCCTGGAAATTTTGTTTTCCAACTTTAGTATTTTGATCACATTTTCCAAGTCACTAAGGTCTAAGTCTTCCAATCTGGTGTGTGCGGTTATGTGCTCGTGTTTAAGGAGAGAGTCTCACTGTACTGCACAGGTTGGCACGGATTTCCAGTGATGACCTGCTGCCCCTGCCTTAGTCTCCTCAGAGGCCATGACCGCAGGCTCACACCACTATGCCATGCTTTCTCTAAGGTTTAGGATCTTAGAATTGTCTCCCTGCCAACACCTCTCCCCTAAAACCTTCATATTAATCTTCATATTTTCTATGGGTGTCTATCCTGGCCTCACCTCAGTCAGTCCTTGGTCTCCCTTTACAATCTGACAATGTACTGTGTAGCTTACCCACGCCTCCACGGTGCATGCATTCTATACTGAATTCCTCTATTCTATACTTTCTGTAAACCTAACTTGCATCACTGTCTTGCACTATAACTTATCTTTTCAGGATATAAGAATTCTACAAGCTAGATTACATTTTTTTATTATTCAGTCTTTTTAGACTAAAATAGGCAATATTTAATAGCTTTCCAAGTATGATGTCTCAGAACACTCTGTGAGTCAAGAAATAATTACCAATATCTTAGACATGGAAGTTCAGACTCAAGGAGAACGTCTTGCCCAAGGTCACACAAGTCCCAAAGCAGGATCTATGGTCCAGATCATTTAAGAACATCTGAACTGAAACTGCTCTAGGACAGGGGCTAGAGGAAGGCTCTTAGCAGACGCTCCGGCGCTACTGTAGATAAACACCTCTACAAACATGCCTAGAAGAGGGTAACAGAGTTCACGAAAGAAATGTGTTCCTAAAAGTTCCATTATAATGAAACTTTAGGGTTTGTAAATTAATTTTTACTTGCATATCCATGCAGTGTGGGGCGTGCATGCTATGGCTTGAGTACCTTTACATGGTCCTCATCCAAAAGCTTCCTACTTTACTTGGGTTCTTGAGACCAAACTCAGGCGCACGGCTTGTGTAGTCAGTGTTTTAGCTGCTGGGTCACCTCACTGACCCATGGACTAAATTATCTTAGTTCAAATAAGAGACAGGCTTCTAAAGCATGTACCAAAGTGATCCGTTTTCCCCTTCAGTCAGCCCCCACATGTGGAAAGGTTCTCTCTGCAGCGTAAGTCATCTCACTTCACCATACTCTAAGTTTTCAACATTGTAAGTATTTTTAAGAGCAAACACTGTTTTTAAAATACAGTAATAGGTTTATTGCACATCAGAATAATAGCAAATAACCAAAATCCTGGTATTTGAGTTTAAATCAGCTCTACAAAACTATGCACTTAATTTGGCCAGATTATTAAATTACCCTTTGTAGTTGTAAAATTCTAGACCAGAGTATTTAATTCTGTTATATTGTAGCAAAGGTAAAGGGAAATATTAGAAACTATGCTTATGCTGAAAACAATTTCAGCATTTGCAGGGAATTATACATTGCTGGTAACTTCCCAATAAACCACCAGTACCATCTGTCAGAAGGGGGAGAAGTGGAGTATTCAACAGTAGTCATTTGGAAGGTTCTAGGCCTGTGGGTGGGGTTTACAGACTGTCAAGCTCATGCTTTCCAGTTCTCATTTAATGCTTGCATCAACCTTGTGAGGCAGATGATGAGCCCTATTTTACAGTTATAAATTTGAGATTTGCAGAAATACAGTGACTCAGTCAAGGTCAGATAATTAGGGTAGGTGTGGTGGGCAGAATCCTGTCTGACTCCATGACGCCTTTCCCACTGCACTGTCTAGCCAAGAAAGCAAATGTTTCTTAACTTGGGAATTCTCTATTTGAACAATAAGTGTTCCTGGATACCAAGTCACCTCCCTAAATCTTCTCATGGTAGAAACAACATAGCAAAGATCAGAGTAATGGCATATTTCCTACCCTCTTCCTCCATAGTCCTTGAATCCCCAAGTATTCTTCCATCTCCCAAACCTTAGGGATATTACAAATTAGAGATCTCTAGCTGAATGGTAGTGGCACACACCTTTAATCCCAGTACTTGGAAGGCAGAGGCAGGTGGATCTCTGAGTTTAAGGCCAGCCTGGTCTACAGAGTGAGTTTCAGGACAGCCAGGGTTACAAAGAGAAACCCTGTCTCTACAAACAAACAACAACAAAAAGAGCAATTTCATTCTTAGCTTGGGTTGTTACTTTTACCTGGTGCATATTACCCCACACCTTACCCAAAACCTAGTGGATGAGAGAAAGAAACATGAACCATAGGCGGGAAGTCACAGTAACAAGTAAAATGCCAATGAGGATCTTTCCATAAGAACCTGTCACAGTTCTTTACTGTCTACTAACATCTGAAGGTCCTTCCAATAAGCCAATAAGCATAAACAGGCTTTTTGAAAGCATGGTACTAAATTAAGAACAAATATGATCCTATTTCTATTTGCTGACTATGCTATACACAGAACTAATTACATTATTTTGCTAAACCTCAGTGTAAACTATCTCACCCCCAATCTTAGGAAAGAATTCAAACAATTACATAATTACCTTTCGGTAGCAAGAGAATAAAAATGACCAGAAAAGAGACCTGGATTCTTCAGTACTTCCACATTTTTCTTTCTATCTTGAAAAGGAAGGAAAGGAAGACAGAATAGATAGGTAATAGATGTTGGTACCTGTTAGTGTCCTGTTGGTCTCAGACACCCAGGACAAATAACATACAGCAAATGAAGAGTGTCAAGTGGACTTTCACAGAAGGCTAGCCTTCTCTCTAGCCTTCAGCTTTTTTATTGAAAACAACAAACACCAACTTGATGGCACACCTTTTATAACCCCAGTGTTCAGGAGGCAGAACCAGGACAACCATGAGTTACAGGCCTATATGGGCTACTAGGTGAGATGCCATCTCACCAATAAATACATAAATAAGTAATTCCCCATCTTCTAGGGCCTTCATGCAGCTAGTAAAATAGTAAAGAGGTAGTACCTTTAAATATCGTAACCACTGTGTAGATGCTGTGAAGGACTGGCTGAAAAATAGCCAAGTGATATCCAGAGCTATTTTTAGAAAATTCACACATTCTGAACAACCTCAGAAACAAGAAAAACAAGATTCCTAGACAGCAACTATGATACATGGCATAAGGCTACAGAGCCTGGAGGCCGCGCTGGAGAGGTGGCGGCTCCATTAAGACATAAGCCTCGGCTTAGCAAAAATGGCACACCATTTCTGTTTGTGGGATGTTGGAATTTTAAGTCTTGTGTCTCAGTTGCTAAACCGTCACAATCAGTATCTGAACAGCCAATCTAAGAGAATTGCTTTGCTAGTCAAAAGCCAGGAACCTACTCTAGACTTGGGGTAGATAGGAGGAATCCCATAGTTACAACCCCAAAGGGAAGATGATGTCTCTGGTTATAAATAGAAACATTGCTCCTTTTTAGAGATTAGTTGAAAGTGATATAATCTTCAATCCGTTCCTTCAGTGAGGATACACAGGTACAACTATAAAAGGAAAAGGGTCACTGGGAGTGCAGATACAAAGACCACACACAAGGCAGAAGTAATCACCACAGAAATGGGCGAGTACCATGGAAATGACACCATCCTTTAAGGAAGAGAAAGCTGGCTGCTAGTACAGTGCCCTCTCACCTTCAGTTCCCCAGCTAGTGCAATGCTTAACACACAGTAGGTACAAAGTAAGAACATTTCCTGAGCTGATGAAATGGCTCAGGAGGCAAAGGCACTTGCTGCAAGCTGATGGCCTGAGTTTGATGCCCGGAATTCACACTGTGGATTGAGAAAACTGATTCCTGAAAGTTGTACTCTCCAGAAGGCCACAGGCATGCACACAAATTCCAGAATTTAATTCCTTAGCATCGACAGCATTATCTTAATGTAGTCCACAGGAAAGAAATTATAATTTTCTCTCACCCAATGTCTATGTCAACTTTACTAAAGACTCAATCATTTAAACGCATGTGCGCTCGCGCACACACACACACACACACACACACACACACACACACACACACACACACACACACAAAGCTTGGAGACTCCATAACTTCAAGTGCTCCAGAGAACTTACCTATACAATTATTCTACAGTTCTAAGTAACCAAGGAGCAGCTCTGGAAGCAGCAGCACTAAGAACTAAAGCACGGTTCACCCTGTGATTTAACCACACAGATCCCTGAATTCTACATATGCCAATCCCAGCCAAATTTGTAGAATGAAAATAATCCTAAAAATTTAAACGTATAGTATTTTTCAGTCAATCTGTTATTGTTGAGAAACAGTAGTCTGGACTGGCCTCAAACTTCTGATCTCCACCCTTCTCAGAGCTGGGATTACAGGCAGGTGACATCACGCCTGGTTTATGTAGGGATAAAAGCCAGAACTTGAATGTACAAAGCAATTAGTTAACACCAACTGAGCTATATTCCTAATCTCTGTGTATGGGGGGGGGGGGGTGGTGGAGGAGGAAGACAGAGACAGTCAGACAGACAGAGACAGTCAGACAGACAGACAGATAAACACACACACAGGAATATTGACTGATTTTCATTTTATGCCCAGGATGGTTTGGAACTCAGTCTTCCTTCGTCTGCCTCTAGAATGCTGAGATCCAGATGTGTGACACCATAATCAGCTATGATGGTGAAGGTACCCATGGAGGGTGTAGATGCCTTGAAGCTAAGTTACAGTTGTGAGACATCTGACTTGGATGCAGGGGACTGAACCTCTCCATCCTCTTGCAAAGCCAGAAAGTGCTTTTAGGACCAGAGCTGCCTCCTTAGCCCCCCTTCTCTCACTGAGCCTGGAGATTACTAGTTCAGTTAGACTAGCTGTCCAGCAAGCCCCAGAGATCCTCTAGTGTCTGCCTCCCCAGCACTGGGATTATAGGCATGTGCCATGAGCGTGGATCTCACTCATGCTCCACTAAAGCCCCCCAAAGACAACTTCTCAACATAACCCAAGCCAAATCAATCCCATTCACTTCTCTGACTGAGTTTTTATTAAAGAAACACGTAGTCCATGCTAGGAGACCTTTGAAGAAAGCATTCCCATTTTATATGTGGGCCAGTTTGCCACTACGACCATTCCATAACTCAGTCTAACTTCAGAGTTTATTACTTCTACCGCTATCATACGGCTTCCTGATTGAACTGGATGCTGCACACACAGTGTATTTTGTTATCTACACCTGACCAAGCATCCCATGACAGTCCTTATGGCCAAGGTTAATGCACTGAGATAGGAGAGCATCAAGGCTCGAATAACTGGTCAAGTCTCAGTCACTAAAGGATTTGTGTCTACTGTATGTAGCAGCCCAAAAAGGACAACTCTATTAGCAACTGTTTTCACTCAAAAGGAGGGAATCGTGGATGTTCTGAAATCACCCAATCCCAACACTGAACAGCTAAAGACCTAATCTCTGGCCATGCACCAGAGTACCCAGGAGCCCAGTACCAAGCTTTATATTTGCTCCTCCCCTTCCCCCATTGCCTTCCAAAGTCTTTGTGAAGTGAAGAGAACATAGAAGGCCTTCTTACCAAATCAGAAGGAAATTTAAAAAGCAGCTAATCTAGACAGTAGGTCCCATACCTTCCTTCTTTGTAGAGCCCAGCACAGAACACTGGCCTAAATGGGGTGGGGGTAGAGAGTGCCAAATCAAGACTTAAAAGGATATTAACAATTCATCTGTGCCTGCTTCCTGGCTGCAGATGTGATGTGACCAGCTGCTTCCTCAAGTTCCTGTCACCACATCCCCTGCCATGACTGTACCACCAAAATGTGAACTAAAACTTTTCCATCCTTAAAAAGTAGTAAAATAAAACAAAATTGGCATGCTTTAAACACTGGTACAAATCAAAGTCAACCTTAACAGGTCAAGCATGTTGAGGAAAAAAAAAAAAGATGCTTTATTACAAAGTCAAAGAACTGAGAACCTGAAGGTTTCATGAGTTTCTTGAAGCATTCAAGGTAAATTCGTTCTTCTTCGTTGACAACAGACCCAGTAGTAAACAATGCCACAACTTCCCCAGAAACTCAAAGAAACTTTACTACTACAGTGTCAGAAGAAGGGGAAGTGACTACCTGCACCTCTCTGCTCAGTCCAAGACGGTCATTTCTACAGCCCAAAGCACCCCACTTTAATTAAAGGAGGACATCAGCGGGCCAGAGGGTGGTTGGTACCTGTAATTCCAGTCACTCCGGAGACTGAGGTAGGAGGACCATGGGTCTGGGCCCAGCTTACACAACAATGGAAACCAAGAAGGGGAAAGAAAGGATGGCTGCTGGTGTGACACCAGAAGAGTGTAGAAGATGGCCAATGCCACTCAAGATCTGATTAAAGAACCAGAGCTGTTTACCTAAGACAAGACAGAGACTCAGGAGGTCACAGGAGTCATCTCAAGGAATGTCATATGAGACCAAAGTCCCAGAGGGAAGAACTGAGACTAAAACAGATTCTGGCTCTACAAAGAGAAAAGCTTGTTTGACACTAGACATAAGAAGACATGGAACACCTCCAGGCATAGTAAGTCTCTGTTTTCAGAGCTGTCAGCTCATTTCACCTCCAAATGAACCCAGTGCCTTTGGCAGGTTAAGTAGGCTCTCTACCACTCAGCTGGATTCCCAGTCTGTGACCTCCAAGACGTCTAAAGTGTTTTGAAAACAAAGTACTCTAAAGAATACTTTAAACACAGGACTTCAAAGTACTTTAAACACAAAGCCCTTTAAAAGGATAAGAAATTTGTGAAGGATTCCTCTCCCACTTCTGAGGCAGACTCCCCTCCTTTTGGAAATTAAAGCAACACAAAGGTTGTGTCTTATAGATGATACAAATCAAAGTTCTCTGGGGAGACTGTTGACAACAAGGTGGTAGACTGCTACCTACAAGGAAGGAACCAGAGTGCTATTTCCAGGTTAGGACAAAAACAAAACCTCTTCTGTAATGTAATCCTCATACTGTTTGCAATGAGTTACATAAAAATCTACGGTCTGATGCTATTGGTACTGAGATCCACCACAGCTCACCCTGCCTGTGGTTCACACTGGCTTCTTTCCACAGACTTTTAACACTGAGGTGTCTTAAGAAACATATAATCTAAAAGCAATTTTCTTTTGAGACAGGGTCTCACTGAGTAGCACTAGCTGGTCTGGAACTTGCTATGCAGATCAAGTTGGCCTCCAACTCTGAGACCTGCTTGCTCTGCCTCCCAAGTCTGGGGATTAAGGACGTGAGCCACCACCACTGGACTCCACAGGGCAGTTTTTGGGTTGAAGAGCTAAATTAATTTTTCAATTAAGTTTTCGACTATAATACCTTTCTCTTTTCTCTTCCAGTGTGGAACGAAGGGAATTGTAAAATGGGTTGTTTATTAATCTCCAGAGGCATCGAACCTTAACCGCTCAAAATCTAGCCAGGGCTGAGCAGGGCTGAGCAGGGCTGAGCAGGGCTGAGCAGGGCTCCGCCGTACCATGCACTGGGGCATTACCACCTGACATTTACCTCTCTAGGTGTTATGCTTTATGTGGAATTGAAAACAGAGGAGTAGAAATAAGGCATGGAGTCAGAACTGGAGCATCCTTGCAAACTCTACACTCAGCCCTTTAATACTAGCATGTGCCATCAAATGTCACGCCCATTAGATTATGCATCCCAGTAGCATGTGTTCATTTAGATCTATTGTACAAGTTGGAGCGGCAATAAGTGTTTACCCCATTTCAGGTGCTGAGTGCGTTTCCGGATTTACCTGGGCAACCCTGTGTCCTAGATCTTTATGGATACAGTAGCAGCAGAAACCCAGGGATACACAGGTTAAGCAATTAACCTAAGATCACAGGACTGTAGGAATAAATGGAGCTAGGATATGAATCCGGACGACCGAACTCAAGTCCACTAGCTTTTGTAGCCTCTGAACAGTCTGATCAAGACGCATTAATTGATAATTATCTTCTAACACATGAAAACTGATTTTTTTTTTTTTTTAGGAGAACAGGGAGATCGTGGAGCCTTCAATGGTCTGGTTTCACTTTCAATTACATTGTAACACTTCAATACTCTTCCACTGTAACTGTAGAAGAAAGCCAGGGTTTTATGAGCTGACAGTAAAGAAAATGTGTAGCAGAAGTTTTAGTTTGATGACCAGTTGCCGGCTACTATGCAACATGACGTTTCAACGAGGATAGATCAAACCTCAAAGAATAAGTGAGCCAGCCGCACGTCCGACTCAAGAAGGCTGCAATGAAACTGCGTAAACCCCGCAAGCAGCAAGCGGTCGTTTCAAAAAAAAAAAAAAAAAAAAAAAAAATCTCCAACGACCACTCCATTTACTTTGAAAACAGGACAAAATGGAACTTGCATAAACACTTAGTCATCAGCACGCTCTGAAGTTAAAAAAACCACCTCGGTTCGCAAATTCTAACCTGCATCTAAGTTCCCACTTCGCAAGAAAAGAAGAGATGCTGAGGCCGGAGAGTGAAAACACCTGGTGCCGGAGCAGAAGCCCCATCAAAGGGGGAAAACCAGCCCACAGCCTGGGGACTCCCCGACCTGCGCAGCCTCCACCGGGAACCCGGGCCTTTTCCGGGTCCTTTCCCTCCCCACGATGGGTCTTGACATCTACTGGCTTCCGGGGCCCGCTTGTCCCCAAAGCAATTGCAAAAGGCAATGGGAAGGCGGGGGTGGGGGTTGACAAGCCAGAGGCAGAGGGGCGGGCGCGGGTCCCCAGCCCGGCTCCCCGGGGTCTGCACCTGCAGGGTGGTGATGTGCTTGTCGTTGAACTTGTTCTCGCAGTAGCGCAGCACCAGCGACGTCTTCCCCACGCAGCCTTCTCCGAGCAGCACCACCTTGAAGGAGTAGGCTCGGCCCGCCGCCGCCGCCGCCCCGCCGCCGGCCGCAGCCATCCCGCCGCTGCCCCGCCGCCCGAGCCCAGCACCGCGCCGAGCCCCGCACCACCGCCGCGACGCCCGCTCCGCCCGGGCCCGGCTCGTTCACGCCCCGCCGAGCCCGGTGGCCGCCGCGTCCTCCCGCGGGCGAGGCCTGGGAGGGCCGAGAGAAAGTCCCAGAATGAAGGGCCCCGGCTACCACGTCAAGGGACCCGAGGCAAGGGGAGAGCTACCTCTCCTCCCTCTAATGGCGTCTCCTTCCTCCTACGTCACACCCCGCGTCACGTGACCGCGGAGGGCGGAGTCCGCGGGCGAGCCTGGGCCTGTTCCGGTGTCCGCACCGACCGGCTCGGCGTCCCCGGAATCCCGCGGTGCCAAGGAGCTGATCTTGAGGAGCACACCCGACTGTGTCATATGGGATGGAATCCAGGACGCGATCGTCTGGCCCGAGGAATGGCCCCAAAGCGGACAGCCATCACACCAGGGGTCATCACACCAAGTCCGGCCAAGGTGCCCTTGAGTTCTGGGCTCTCAAATCCGGGAGTCTTGAACTTTTCAGTTTGTCCACACGGCCAGGTCTTCTAGTCCTCGTCCAGGTCTCAGTTGAAACCGGAAAGGCTTCCCTGACCACCCAGTCCTTCCCACATCCTTCCATCCCTCCTACTCACTTCCTCACCGAGATTTCCTAACAATGGTGTACCTTCTTTACCACTGCTTACCACACTCGGTAGAATTACGATTCGGTTGTAGGTTTAAGGGCATGGATTGCGGAAGACTTAACCTCCCTCCGTCCCCAACCCTAAAAGCCAAGCTGAGAACGAACTCTGTAGGGCAGTCATTAAGCCCTGCTTCTCCGGGATTTCCGTCTTCTCTGCTGTCATGGGTCTGGTTTATATGACGATCGCTTATTTTTCTTCCTGTGCTTCCACTTTATTTCATGAAATACACTTTCCCAAGGAAGCAACCTGGTATTTCTGAAATTTTGTAATTTGGTGTCATTTAAAATAAAGGTTCGTCTCATCAGACTTATTTTACACTTATATTCATTGAACCAGCCAGTGAATGTAGCCAGGGTTTACGGTCCTCTGCAGTGCATTAGATACAATGTATCTGTCCTTGGAGTGTTTACTTTTTTTTTTTAAACCAAGGAAACAACACAAGGGCAACTACACAATGAATACATTTAACAGGAAGCAGTTCAGGACATTTTACGAAGATACTTGGGAACCAGCTGAGTTAGCATCCTAGAAGCGCTTCCTGAAGAAAGTTGCCTTGTTAGGAGTATCTTTAATCTGGTACAGAATGCTATCGGGTCCTTTTATAAAATTATCTATAATTAGATAATCGGACAAGGATAAAATTGTGTCTATCTAGAATCAATCATTTATAGATTATCTTGTAAATTATTTTCATAAATGAGATTATATGATCTACCTTACTCCTTGTGTTGGCTAGTCTAATGTCAACTTGACACAAACTAGAGCTAACTGAAAGGAGGGAAATTCAAATGAGAAAATGTCTTCATAACATCCAGCAAGAAGGCATTTTCTCAATTAGTGGTCAAGCGGGGAAGGCCCAGACCATGGTGGGTGGGGCCATCCCTGGGCTGGTCTTCCTGGGTTCTATAAGAAGGCTTGCTCAAGGCGGCTGAGCAAGCCAGCGGAAGCAAGTAAATAAGCAGCATCCTTCCATGGCCTCTGCATCAGCCCCTGACTCTAGGATCCTGCCCTGTCTGAATTCTTGTCCTGACTTCCTTCAATGATGAACAGTGATATGGGAACCTAAGTCAAATAAATCCTTTTCTCCTCAACTTGCTTTTTGCTCATGGTGTTTCATTGCTGCAACCGAAAACCTAATGAAGACACTCCTTTATATACTTCCCACAAGGACTTCACACAATCATTTCCAGAATTAGAAAGAAAAGCACCTTCCTTTGAAAAGAGACTCTTCGGTTGTCCATTCTAAATTATTCCTCATAATGGATTAATTGTATTTCTCAGCCTACATTTAGTTGTTCTAGAAAACAAAGTTACGCAGTCTACATTTAATCCTTACTCTCTCTCTTTTATTTTTTAATATTTTTTATGAGTACACTGTCACTCTATAGACACACCAGAAGAGGTCATCAGATCCCATCACAGATGGTTGTGAGCCACCCTGTGGGTGCTGGGAATTGAACTCGGGACCTTTGGAAGAGTAGTCAGTGCTCTTAGCCGCTGAGCCATCTCTCCAGCTCCCCCCCACCCCACCCCCGTCTTTAAAAGCATTCTCTTCCCTCTTCCTTTGGATAGCCTTTCAAATGGCAGGTATCCCACAGGTTACTTAACAGTGTGGACTTCTTAAAACCTTATATGCAAGTCAGATAGTGTAGGCATACTCCTTTAATCCCAGATCTCTGAGTTTGAGGCCAGCCTGCTCAACAGAGTTCCAGCACAGCCATGACCACACAGAGAAATCCTGTCTTGAAAACAAAACAACAACAAACCCAACCTTTATGGGTAGCACTTTGATTCACCTAATCAAAATTGTTTAAACACTATTGTAAAATGAAATAAAATTGAATGTCAAGGTAATTGTTCCAGTTTAGCTTACAGCATGATTTAAGGAGTGCATATAGACTTTTACAGACTTCATTAAGTAGCTCTTCATGTTTGAATTCATGTTGGCAAATATCAATGTAAATTGTTGTTTTGGTACTGACCAAAAAAGATTATACACCTTATTTCCTAGGGCCTATGAAAGCCTTCTTAGGTATAATTAATTTAAAGCCATTGAGGCAGGGAGATTATCTGGTATTTGGGGTGGGCCTAAAACAATTACAAATATAAGACAGGCAGATTCAACACACCCAGAAGGAAAGGTAAGGTGACCCCAGAGACAACTCAAATCATCACAACCCAAAAGTTCTGACAGCTTCCAAAACCTGGAAAACACATGGAGCCCTAGATCCTGTACCTGGACTGCAGCTCTGCCAACATACTGATATGGGGCTCCTGAGTTTTAGAATTGGGAAAGAATTAATGTATATTGCTCTAAGCTACCAAGTTTATAATTGGTTACAGAGCCACAGCACCATATATATATATATATATATAATTTATACTGGAGAAAATCAGTAGCAACCCCATTAGTCTAAGCAATGAAATAAAAGAAATTCAAGACAATTCTGCAACCGCGTGCTGTGTGGAATTTAAGTCATTCTTGGTGTTGGCAATGACTGGTCTACATAAACGTAGTAAGGAATGCCACAAAGAAGTGAGACTCTACCTCTTCCATAAATACTAAATGATGCAGGAATGTGAGGGTTCCTCCCCGAGCAGATAACTGGGAATAGATTGATAGGATCGATCGGGGCACTAATGCACTAATGCATGCAGCTCCTCTGCACCCAATGATGCTCTTCCCACACACAGATATAAGGAGAGGGACGAAAGGAAAGAGGGAGGGAGAGGAGAGGAGGAAGAGAAGTTCACATAAACATGGTATATCAAATGGAGAAAATTGTCACAGAAGAAAAATATACATCTCCAATAGTTTCTGTTAGAAGAACTGATAATAGTAAGGTTGGGATTATAGACTACTAATTTTTTAAGATTTATTTATTTATTTTATGTGAGTACAGTGTAGCTGTTTTCAGACAGACCAGAAAAGGGCATCTGATCCCATTACAGAAGGTTGGGAGCCACCATGTGGTTGCTGGGAATTGAACTCAGGACCTCTGGAAGAGCAACCAGTGCTCTAACCGCTGAGCCATCTCCCTAGCCCTATGGGCTACTTTTAGTGTATGTGAACCCAGCTTTTTAAGTGTCTTATTTTTTCCTGATCCATACACCAGCCTCATGTACTAAGACCAAACTTGTCTCTAGCATGACCATCTAAGCACCTAGACTGTTGAGGGAATGTCTAGAGCTGAGGAGTCAGATAGCCATTTTGTTTTTCATTGGGAAGGAGGATTGTCAACATTTTTTGTACATCTTCATCTCATTCATTTCCCATTAGAAATAGTTACCTGGTTGTCACTATCTGCCAGTGACTGTACTATGAATATTATCCAAGTAGATATGGTCTCTGTCCGAGTGTAGCTCAATACACAAGAGTCACAGATTATTACAATAAGGCAAGGTCAATAAGAGAGTGTACTATGCACATGGGGGTCTAAAAATCAGAGGAGCCATTCCAGGAGAATACACTTTAGGTAACACGAACATACTTTTTGTTTCATTAATTAATTTATTCGATTTACGTTCTGATCACTGCCCTCCATCTCTCCCTCACACAGTCCCTGCTCCCTCCCCTTCTCCCCTGAGAAGGTGGAGCCCCAACGCCCAGTGTCCCCTCACCCTGGCACATCATATTTTTGCAGGGCTAGGCATATCCTCTCCCACTGAAGCCAGACAAGGCAGCCCAGTTAGGGGGACGGGATCTGTAGACAGGAAATAGCTTCAGGGAAAGTCCCTGGTCCAGTTCTTGGGGAGCCACATGCAGACACATGCACGCCTGCGGGTATTAAGTAGACGTTGAAGTGCATCTCCAGATTTCTAAACGCTGTTCTTCCCATGGCTTTTCTTGTCTTAGTGTTAGCTCCGTGCGTGTGTTTACTGTGGATCGAATGCAGTTCTTTTTGCTCTGGGGAATCAAACAAAACTGGCACAAGCTAAGAAACTTCCATGTGACTGTGGTTAAGTGCCAGCCCCCGTGACAGACAGTATGTGTTGCCCAAATATGTCAACCTCTTCTGCCTTACCTTTCTCTGTTAGGGAAATAAAACAGGAAGCACTCAGATTCATATTTTTGGAGAAATTTGTAATGGAGAAGATTTGGGGAGAGAAACAGGCCTTCCCAGGACAGATGAGAAAGGCCTGGAGAAATGGCTTGACGGCTTAGGTATGAGCTTTCCAAGTGTGAGGGCTGGGGTTTGGATTCCCAGAGTCCTCTGTAAGTGCTTGATAGGGGTGGCAGCCTGCCTGTAGTCCTAGAACAGGACTATAGAGACCAGAGTCCCCAGAACAAGCTCCTAGCAAAACTAGCCATATCTGTAAACTCTGCAGTTGATTGAGAGGCCTTGCTTCAGTGCAGCAGGTAGAGGAGCCATTGGGGATGATTCCTGGCACAGGAGCATGATAAAGAAAGAGGCCACCAGGGACGCCCTATGAGGGGTTCAGAGGGACCTAGGAAACACTGACCTTTTAGAGATTACTCACAGGACGAGGAGCTGTGGAGAAGCATCCAAAAAAGAAAAAAGAAAAAAATCAACAGAAAACTTGAAGGGACTTTTTTTTTTAAGGCTTTCAGAAGAAGAAAGGTCAGGCATTGGTGGCACATGCCAGTAATCCCAGCACTCAGGAGCCAACATCAGGTGAAGTGCTGTGAGGAACACACAATCTAGTTTATAGAATGAGTTCCCATATAGTGACCCTCTGCCACTACCCCTGCACACTCACCTCACCACCACTCACTACCCCTGCACACTCACCGCACCACCACCCACTGCCCCTGCACACTCACCTCACCACCACCCACTACCCCTGCACCCTGACCTCACCACCACCCACTACCCCTGCACACTCACCTCACCACCACCCATTGCCACCAATTAAGCACAAATCAAAACATCAGTGACAATCAGTGACAAGATTAAGAAACCCTGTTTTCAGGGCTGGAGAGATGCTCAGTGGTTAGAGCACTGGCTGCTCTTCCAGAGGTCCTGAGTTCAATTCCCAGCAACCACATGGTGGTTCACAACCTTCTGTAATGGGATCTGATGCCCTCTTCTGGTGTGTAAATAAATCTTTTGAATGAAAGAAAGAAACAAACAAACAAAGAAAGAAAAAGAAGGAAGGAAGGAAGGAAGGAAGGAAGGAAGGAAGGAAAGGGAGATAGAAAGAAATCCTGCTTCCATGGCTAAGAAGGCAGACTGCTCTTTCAGAGGACCTGAGTTCAGTTCCCAGCACCTAAGTGGGCAGCTCACAGCCTCCTGCAACTTTACCTCAGGGCATCTGATCCCTTCTCCTGGTCTAAGGTGGCTTCTACACTCAGGGTAACCCCTCTTATTAGTCAGGTTTCTCTACAGAGTCACAGAACTGTGGTATTCTCTTTATAGTAAGGAAATTTGCTGATGACTTACAGTCTGTAGTTCAACTCCCCAACAATGGTCAGCAGCAGCTGTGAATAGAAGTCCAAGGATCTAGCAGTTGCTCAGTCCCACAAGGCAAGCAGGGGAAGGGAGCTAGTCTTCCTTCCTCCAATGTCCTTATGCAGGTCTCCAGCAGAAGATGTAGCCCAGATTAAAGGTGTATGCCACCAGGCCTGGATCTGGGACTTGCTTTGTCCCAGATGACCTTTAACTTAGAAATCTCCTTGCTTTATTCTCCTGAGATTCATAGCTACTCTGCCTCAGGATCTCCCAGCCTCAAGATCAGGATCACAGGTGAGCCTCCCAATTCTGGATTGTAGTTCATTCCAGATATAGTCTAGTTGACAACCAGGAATAACCACTACGATCCACCCCTTGTCAACTTGACACAATTAATATCCCATGTCCACATGAAACAACAACAAAGTCATGAATACACCTAACATGATATGATTATTCCTTGTACAATTGGAAACTCGCTTGTAAGTTTATAATGGGGTAATGTCTCTTGGGAACATTCTTTTAGTATCTCAACTTAAATACCAATTGATGTTAAAGAAATCGAAGAAATACAAATGTGTTAACAAAACAAAACAGAAGCATTTATATTACTTTATAATCCTCATTTCTGCAGCTGGTTATGAGGCCTTAGCTGGTATTTATAACTACCTTCCTCTACTACCCATTCTGTGTTTCCTCCACCCTCTGCAAGCACCTCAGCAGGTCTTGGCTTTTTTCCTGGAGGAGTGACCCTTACCTTCATTCCTGATGGTTCTGTGTTCTTTGTCTTCCTGCTTGGATCAGGCCATTGTAGTTTCCCATTGACTTTAATCACAGGACACGGTAATACTGAGCCCCCCTAAGGGATCTCCTGCACTCCAGACACAACCCTTCTTACCTCCATTTTGGAGAGGCAATCCAATTTCTCCATAGTAATCTGGATCTATCACCCCTCCTAACACAGTTATTCCTTTCTTAACCTTTTGGTTTAAGGGCATTAGAAACACAAAATGACCAGCGGGAAGTCTGAGCTTCCGGCTCAATGGAATGTTTGTTGTGGCTCCTGGTAGGAACTCCCCCCCCACCCCCTTAGAACCAAAACTTCTAGGTCCACAGAACCTAGAGTTGAGGGGACAGGAAGCAAACATTTTCCTAGAGGTTCACTAGGAGTGATAATGAGCGGAACTATTTCCTTTTCCACCCCTTGATTCCTGGACCCATGGATCCTGGCTATGGGAGAAACTGTACCATATAATAGACGCTGATTCAAAGCATATACTGCCTTCTGAAGAACTCTGCCCCAGCCCTCCATACTGCTGCCTCCTAATTGGCACTGTAACTGCGTCTTCAAAAGGCCACTCCATCTTTCTATCAGACCAGCTGCTTCAGGATTATGGGGAACATGGTAGAACCCGTGGATTCCATGATCATGGGCCCACTGTCGCACTTCTCTGGCTGTGAACTGAGTTCCCTGGATCTCTGAAAAGCCCAGCCCAACATGGGTTCAGGATGTGTGGATACTGTCCTCTGGGAATTGCTCACTGCTATATAACCTTGGGAGAGGCTTCGGGACTCTTGTAACGTTCTGAATGTTCTGTGTCCTACAAATTTCCTAGGCTTCATAATTTTCACTAGTCCCCTAATCTTTTGAGCCTCCACCTATCTCCAGATGGAAATTTTCTTTTTTCTTTTTTCTTTTTTTTAAACAGGTCTCATCATGCTTGCTGCCCTAGGATTAAGCGTGTAGACCAGACTGGCTTCAAACTCATACAGAGCCACCTGCCTCTGCCTCCCGAGTGCTGGGATTAAAACCAGTGAGGATTTTTAATTGGAAGAAAATAGCTATTCACGAAGGTGTCCTGGATAGTTTTTGCATGCCAACTTGACACAAGCTAGAGTCATCAGAAAGGAAGGAGCCTCAGTTGAGGAAATGCCTCCATGAGATCCAGCTGTAAGGCATTTTCTCAATTAATGATCAGTGGGGGAGAGACCTCGGCTATTGTGGGTGGTGCCATCTCTGGATTGGTCGTCGTGGGTTTTATAAGAAAGCAGCAGGAGCAAGCCAGGGGAGGCAGGTTAGTGAGCAGCACCCCTCCATAGCCTCTGCATCAGCTCCTGCCTCCAAGTTCCTGCCCTACTTGAGCTCCCGTCCTGACTTCCTCCGTGATGGATTGTGATCTGGAAGTGTAAATTGAATAAACCCTTCCTCCCCAATTTGCTTTTCAGTCATAGTGTTTCATTGCAGCAACAGGAACCTGAACTAAGACAGGGCTAGCACCACGTCTAACAGATATTCGCCTCTATGGGTTCTGCGATGTAGTTCTGATTGAACTAATTGAAGACAATGAGCAAAGGACCTGTCTATAAAAGACCGCGTGTTGGATATCAGATTTCAGAAACCCACGTGGGTATATGGGATTTTTGACAGATAAAATTTTCTCAAGCATTCTCCATTAAAAGCACCTAGTAAGAGGGACTGACATTAGGCAGCAGGAGCTGTGGGCGAACTTGAATTCCCTCTAGGAATCACTATTTTTCCTTCATCTGGGCAGCTACTCGGCAGCTTGTGCTGACTGTAAGACTGAGTTTCTTTATGGGTTCATACTCTCGTGTGGGAAGTAACAGGTAAAGAATTAGAATAAGGTGTAGCAGAGGTGTTTAATGTCAACCAAGAATTCATATCCTTTCGTCACCGATCTGTATCTTTCCTTTCAGAAGCAGCTCAGAACCTGCAGCTTCTCTATTTGAATCTTCTGATGTTCTTCCTGGCTTACAGATGCGTCTCACCAAGAGGAAAAAAAAAATCAAGCTGCAAGTGTGGGCAATAACCACTAGGGGGCACCAACAGCTCAATGAAATTTACCAGGTAAGGGCAAATCCTTTTAAGACAGCTTTATCTCTGTCGTGGTCCTTCGCTGAGAAATAAGATAACCTGCAAAGATTTCCCCTGAGTTTTAGAAAACGAGAATGTTCTAAAAGACATGGGGAATGTAAGAAAAACTACAGCCCATAAGGTGACATCTCCGGGCCTGATTGTCAACTCGTTGGGATCTGGAATCACTACAAACAAACCTTTGAGCTTCATCTAGATTCATTGAGGTGGTTAGACTCGCCTTGATTGTGGGTGGCACCATTCCAGGCCTGGGGTCTCTAACTGAAGGCCAAGAAGGGTCACCGGTCAAGAGTGACCCTTCATCTCCCTCTGCTTCCTGACTGCAGACTGGCTGTAGCAACCACCTCATAACCCTGCTGCAAGACCTTCGGCATGATGACGACCCCTCCAGTTAAAGACAAAAAAAAAACAAGCCCTTCCTCCGGTGAGTTGCTTTCATCGAGGAATTGTTGCAGCAACCAAGGACAATCATTAAGACTGGGAGACCTGTCAGGGCTTTTTCACAGAAGACATTTGGTCCCAATTAGGTTTGTCTGCAGTGTTCTTTTATTAGCCTGTCCTGTTTGTGGTCATATCTTACCTTCTTGTGCTGATATTAGTTTCTGTCTTAGGGTTTCTATTGCTGTCATGAAACACCATGACCAAGAAGCAAGTTGGGGAGGAAAGGGTTTATTCGGCTTACACTTCTACATTGCTGGTCATCACCAAAGGAAGTCAAGACTGGAACTCAACACAGAGCAGGAACTTGGAAGCAGGAGCTGATGTAGAGGTCATGGACGGGTGCTGCTTACTGGATTGCTTCCCCTGGCTTGCTCAGCCTGCTTTCTTACTAGAACCCAAGACCACCAGCCCAGGGATGGCACCACCCACAATGGGCTGGGCCCTCCCTCCTTGATCACTAGTTGAGAAAATGCCTTACAGCTGGATCTCATGGAGGCATTTCCTCAACAGGCTCCTTTCTCTGTGATAACTCCAGCTGGTGTCAAGTTGACACAAACCAGCCAGTACAGTTTTTCTTTGCATCCTCTTGTTTTTGGTTAGTTTGGTTGGAGAGTCTAGTTAAAATTTTTCTAGGAATCGTTGTTTAATTCATTGATTCTCCCCCCCCCCCCCAATATTTTGTTTCTTGTAACTTTTGCTTGTCCGGGGTTTCATTCGGTCTCCTTTCTCCAATTTCTTAAGGAAAAAGCCTATCTGACTTAAGATCTCCACTTTTTGGTGGTGTGGTTATGTGTTTGCTGCTGCACAGTTCCTTCTAAGAACTTAAATTTCAGAATTCTGCATTTTCATTTCCGTCCAGTTTTCGATGCTTTATAGATCTCCCTAGAGACTGTCTTTGACCTTCCAGTCGTTGACAAAAACAGCTGCTAAGCCTGTTCCCTCTCCCTCCCAAAGATTCGAATCCCAATTCCAGAAACCTGTGAGTTCCGGATTGCATAGTAGTGGGGAACCGAAAGCTGCAAACGGAACGAAGGCTCCCGAGGGTTGGATCGGACAAGACGCTATCCCGCAGAGCCCACTGTAAGCACGAGGATCCTTGGAGGAGGCGAGAGCCACAGATGTCAGGGATGAAAGCAAGGGAAGTGTGGTCCTCAGCAGCAGGCATGGGTCTAGGAAAGAAACGGAAGTGAGGCGTGTGGATAGCCCCTCAGAGCTAGAAAGGATGCTTCTGTGGGCTTCTCAGATTGGCGTGCAGCCTGCCCGTACTGCAGCTTCAGCAACTGTAAGACAAAGCCTGTACGTTAGGCCCCGAAAATAGTTATAGTGGCAGAAATGGAACCAAGGTAAAGAGGTATGCCTGCTTGCTGCTTAAACGGCACCAAGAGCTGGATTCTTTATTCTTAATCTCTAGCGTTGACTATAGTACCTTTTGTATACCGTAGGCATCAAAAACGGTCTTGTCAAACCAATAAGTAGTTGGAAGCCATTTACTGATAATGGCTCTGTTTGTCGTTTCTTCAGACAAATGCGCTCTGAAAGACAGTTTCTGTCTTATGTTATCTATTGTGGCTGAATAAGAAAGAAATCAAGCTTGGCCCAACCTACCCCATTCTTTTCTCCAGTGGGACCCCTCAGGATGCTCGGTGTTCGGGAATCGGGAGAAAATTAGCTAATTTGTCTTTGTGGCCTTATAAAAATATCCGGGAGTGGTTCCCATTAGGTTTCCTTCACTCACCTGTGGGCCAGACACCAGGAGTCGTACTTCTTTCATGCTCCTGGAGGGGGCGCTCATCACCGGTATTCAGGTGCCGCTCTCCAAGCTCAAGAATAGCAGGGACTGTTGCCCCAAATCAACTTGATAAGATAAACCTGAAACTGCTGGCATTACACAAGAATATTAACTACTCCCGGTCTTCACTCCCCACTCTCACCCCTAACGCCACCCCTCCCCCGCTCCCAATTCCGAACACTAGGAAAAACAACCCAGCCTCTCAAGGGGTTTCAGATCAAGTTCAATCAAGGCAAACTTTTTAACTAGTCTAAGAGCAAAGAAGACCAGGAGAGAAGCCAAAGCCCGGGAATCCCAAGGCAGAATTTGGGAGGAAGAGATGGGGTTCCAGCAGTTTGAACAGGGATCCCCTCTCTCAAATAGAATTAAGTAGGCTCCAGAGGAATACAGCTGAGGAATGTGTTTTCTGTGTCTGGATGGGTCTTAAGACCCGGAGTACAGTAATCATGGGGCCTTTGCTTTTTTTCTCAACTACTTTGTCTACGCCCTGTTTGTTCCTTGGCTGCTTTGTTTATGCCTTAAGACTGACCATTTTCTCTGTACCTAGAATGATATAAAAGCAGATTAGGAAAATAAATAAACCCACTTCAGCTTGAGCACCAGCTGGAGTCATGTTATAATGTCTGTCTTTTTCTTTCCAATCTTTACTCCCTCCCTCGAGACCCTGTTGACTGAGCTGTTCAGTCACCATTTGACTGAGCGCACACCCCCACTCCAAGTAAATGTAATAAAAAGTTTACTCCAGGAACCAGGAGGCAGAGGCAGGCATATCTGAGTTTGAAAAACATCTATTCTACATACCTAGTTCCAGGGCAGCCAGAAATACACAGTGAAACCCTGTCTCTAACAAAGAACAGAACAATCCCAAGGTTTGAAAATACAAGTTTTTAAAGCTAAGTGATATTGATTTTTTTGTTGTTGGTGGTGGTTGTGTTTTGTTAGAGATAAGATTTTTTCTGTGTAGCCCTAGCTGTCCCAGAACTCACTATGGCTTTGAATTCAGAGATTCTCCTGTCTCTGCCTCCTGAGTGCTGAGATCAAAGGTATGGACCACCACCACCTGGTTTTAACAATATTGACTTAAAAAAAACTTTATTATGGGAACAGTAAGATGGCTCAGTAGGTAAAGGTACTTGCCACCAGGTCTGATGACTTGAGTTGGTCTCCGAGGACTCACACAGTGGGAGAATGGTTTCCGCAGGTCATAGTCTGACCCCCACTCGGATACAGACTCACAGACCTAAAAAGTGGTTAAAAGATCAGAGCCAGGAGACTAGAGATGGCTCGGTATGTAAAAGGGAGAACAATGGAAGCTTGCTGCCCTGAGTTCAGTCCCTGGAACCCACAGTGGCATGAGAGCCGAGTCTGGGAAGACATACTGCAGTGTGGGACGACTCCTCTTTCTCCCCTCCACCTCCCCCCACCCCACAACTCCTGCCACACACACAAGCCATAAAAATGGAAGTAACTTTAGGGCTGGGGAGATGATTCAAAGGAAGAGCATTCATTGTCCTTGCAGAAGAATTGGGATTCCCAACACCCACATGATGGTTCACCACCACTGGAAACACTAGTTCTAGGGGATCTGGCATTTTCCTCTAACACCTGCAGGCACCAGGCAAAGCGTTGGGACAGTTGGGACAGAAGGCAAGCGATGAGCCACTGTCATAAGCCCCAGAAATAACTCTAAGCTTCCCCAAACTCCCAGCCACCCCTAACTACCCCCACAGCCCCACTTCTCCCAGGCAGCAAAATATTCTGCTTGTTGGCATTTAGTCTAGGCTCCGCCCCACAGTTACCTAGCAACAGCCAGTCATGCCTGAGTCACTACTAAAGGGGCTGCTTGTGCTACCCCCGTCTGTCGCTCTGTCCCCTTGCTCCTGCTCCCCCTCTCCCCATTTCACTGCCCCCTCTTTCTCCACGTGCTCATGGCCGGCCTCTACTCCTCCATCTGCCTTTCTCTGCCTCTACTACCCTCTTAACTCCCCATGCCCTGAATAAAGTCTGTTCTATACCTTCGTGTGGCTTGTCCCTCGGGGAGAAGGGATGTCCCTGATGTCTCCACCTGCAATAATCCTGATTCACGCACGTTCCAGAGTTCTGGCAGATTACACTCTGGTCTTTGTGCCAGCTTAATGAAGGACATTCCCTAATAACTAACCCCAAAGCAGGGCCCCCACTGGCTGGGATTAACAAAGATCAGTGATCAGGAAACCTCCGAGTACCACACCCTTGGCTGTGCTTTATCAACAATCTTAGACTGGTGAAAGAGCACGTTAACCTGGCTAGTTAGACGTAAATTTACTGCAGCTGGAGACGAAAAACTATGACGTACTGTGGCTCAGGAGAGCTGCCTCGAAACAAGCAGAGTCTGACTTCTGTGTTTCCCAGCTGGGCTATCACTGGAGAACCCTGAAAAGAAGCCAGCTCCGCGGTACAAGTTTCTGACAAACATGACTCATCGAGTAACATTTTGAGGGACATCGTGTTTTCAGAAGAAGGAGGAACCAAAACCAGGCTGTTCTGGAAAGTTCTTCTGAAGCCACAACAGTGACCAATGTCTTTTTCAACTTGGCCATCACATTTAGCTGAGGATTGTCGTTTACATTTCTAGCAATTTGTCTTTATGGAACTTGAGTTTTAGTAAACGTTTAATTGAAGATCTTCAAGTTATTCTCATCGGGGAAGGGTTATTTTGGTTGCAATGTGTGTTTCTGCCCTTACTGTACAGACTGTCTTCAAGATTACTAGAGTCTTCTTCCTCTTCTTCTCCTCCTTCTTTCCCTCCTCCTCCTTCTCCTCTTCTTCCTCCGTTTTAAATTAGGATTCAGGTTTGGTTTTTTTTGAAGGCCCAGAACAATGCAATAAGTCTTTGTTGTTGTTTTGGTTTGGTTTTTACCATTGTGCTGGCATTGAACAAAGTGGGAAGGGTGTTACTTCCCTACTGACAGCCCAAGCAAAAGGTCTACATTGAAGCATGTGAGGAGGGGGACTTTGGAGCCTGGTCCCCAGAGTTCATGTCCCAGCCCTTCTGTTCAATAATGATGAGGCCTTAAGCAAACTGACTCAAACTCCCATATCAGTTTCCTACCATCTCAAGAATCCTTGTAAATTACAGAGTAACTGGATATGTCTGAGAGGTCCTGAAAACACTTCCTAGGAATGTTATTTGCCTCTTAAAATTCCCTCTTAAAAATGAAAGTCTGGACTGGAGAGATATCTCAGTGGCTGAGAGCACTGACTGCTCTTCCAGAGGTCCTGAGTTCAATTCCCAGCAACCATATGCTGGCTCACAACCATCTGTGATGGGATCTTGGCGCCCTCTTTTGGCATACAGGCATATATGCAGGCAGAACACTATGCATAATAAATCTTTATTTTTAAAAAAAAAAAAAATTTAAAAATGGAAGTCTATGTAGTGGATCAATGTCTGTTACACCTGAATTTAGCTTTACTCAGAACTCCACCATAGCTGCCTATCTGAATCTGTCTCCAGTGCTCCATTAGCCACTGCCCTTTGAGCTCCTCTGGCAGAACATATTAAAGAGGACACTACAGAGGGGAGCTGCATCTCAGGTTCAGTGAAACTGATAAAACGTTTCTCATAAATTCCTGCCAGTCTAAGATAGCCCTGGAAGTCCTGATAGTCAAGTACACTCACTGAGGACCTGGTTCTTGCCTCCTGGGACTCTGGCCTCTGTGCCTCACCCTCTCTCCTGCTCCATACATTCTGTTTCCCTAACAGGACAGGGACCTTGGCTCCAGGGTTCTCTTTTCAAAGACTTGTTTATTTTGTGTATGTGAGTACACTGCAGCTGTCTTCAGACACACCAGAAGAGGGCATCGGATCCCATTATAAATGGTTGTGAGCCACCATGTGGTTGCTGGGATTTGAACTCGGGACCTCTGGAAAATCTTAACCACTGAGCCATCTCCCCAGCCCGACTTCAGGGTTTTTTAGCTGCCTGTTTCTATTCCCAAGCCCTCACTTGGCTGTTGCCTACCCTCTCTCAGAAGGCACTCAAATCCTGGAGCCTATGGAAAGGGCATCCCCATTCTTTTTTTTTTAGGAAAATAGCATGCCCAGTCTCTCCACATCAGTCTCTTCCTTGCCTCAGGACTCCGCCAGCAAGAAGGCAGATGTGAGTGACCCAGAACAATGAGCCGTGAGCCAAAATAGAAGCATGAGCCAAAGAAAGCCCTCTTGGTTAGAGTTCGGCTGGTGTGTTCCTGTGTTATTAGTAACAGGAAATGGCCGAGCTCAGAAAATATTAGAAAATGAAATGAGTTAGCTCTCAAGTGGCAACAGGACAGAGGGAGTAGAGGTTTGGGTTAACTTTAAAAAATTTTTTTTTTCCCCAAAGGGTTGCTCATCTTTGTTCTAAGTTACACTGTGGTTTGGAACATGCCCAGCTCCTCACCAAAGAAATACAGCCGCCTCCACCCTGAATCCCTACACCAGACTAAGAGTTTGACTCACAAACCCCAAGGCTCACTACCACGACGTTCATAAATGGTAACATCAGCACTGAAACCACCCTGGTGACTCCCTGTCTGACATGTGATGTAGAAGTCATCACTCCCATCTTTGGAACAAGGATAAAGCTGGGCAGACTAAAAATTTATCTGGACATGTGGCACATGCCTGTAATTCCAGAATTTGGAAATTGGATCATAGTTCAAGGTCACTCATTGCTTCCTAAGTAGTTGGAGATTAGACCGAGTTACATGAGATCCTGTCTCATCAAAACAAATCCAACCCAAACCAAACCACACCAGGCAAAAGTTTCACTTGAAGGCCCTTTTTTAGACTCATCAGAAAACTGGTGTCATGGGGCAAATTACTGTCCAGAAAACTGGAAATAGACGCGATAGAATTATAGTTTTCAGGAAGAAACTCTGGGCAGAAACCACTGCAAGGGCTTCATTATCAGAGGCTCAGGGTAGACTAGCTTGAGAATCATTCTCGGGGGGGGGGCATGGTTAAGGGAACACCTACATCTCCCCCAAATTCACCTCCATGGACCATATCACATACCCTTTGTGAGGTCAGAGAAAAGCCTCTCCAGGGGCTTTTTGAAACAGGCTCTGAAACTTTTGTTTCCCTTAATAAGGCTTTCTCTCAAAAGAAATTACTTTCCTAATGCCTAAGTACTAGGTGTTTTACCAAATTGTACTTGACCAGGGGAAAGGGAATTGCCCCATACAACTACCCTCCAGCCATTTCGGTGTGGAAATACCCAACTGAGTTTCACTCCAAGCTCTAGGCCCAATTACAGACTCACAGAACATCTCTCTCATCCCGGCACCTGCCTACCAACAGGAGACAGTGGCTAAAACAGTCTGCAGTCCTTAGGTTTCCTTCTTCAATCTCTACTTCAGGAAAACGCCAAGTGGTAGGGAAGATAGAAACAAACACATGGAGGGAAATTCAAGCCTCTGGCATGACAGCAAAGCAAAATGTAGACAGTTTATGTCTCAGATGAACATAAAGCTCAGAGGTTAATCTACCCAAGTTCCCAGTGGCCTGATACGTGGAAAACTGCCAGGATACACTACACAAAAAACCAGTCTGACGAGACAAAAAAAAAAAAAAAAAAAAAGCAAAAAGAGACAAACGTGGTGGGCGTGGCATAGTGGTAAATCCTGACAGTCTTAGCTGCTTGGGAACTGGGACAAGGTATCATGATTCTGTGCCCAGCCAGCCCACATACATACCAAAACCCAAAAGCAAACCAAAGCAACTGAACTGAGTTATTACTTAGACCTGGCTATACGGCAGAGCTTCTGGAATTCTTGTGACTGGAGCGGGGCTAGAATGGAGCCTTTAACACAGGCTCTCTTTAGAGAGTGGCTGAGCTCCAAGACAGCATTGCATCTCATCTCCAGTCGGAAGGGGAAACAAAGCCCGAGCTTGCCACGCCTCTGCAACCTGCGCGGTATCTGTTTCTCTTGTCATCCTTACACCCTTCTCTTGGGCTCTGCACATCTGAGCCTAGGCTGGACTTGGAGTGCTGAGTCTAACTGGTGTCTGCTGATATTAAAGTAGAAATGCTGCTCCAGGCAGTCGGTTGGAGAGTTAACTCAGCACAAGCAAAACAGCTTGAATGGAGCCAACCAGATGGCTCAGTGTCTGGAGACAGATGAGTCATTCTTTGATGAGGATATGGTCACCAACAGGATTCCCATGTTCCAGTGCTCCATACCCATTCACACAGACAGACAGACACACAGACAGACAGACACACAGACACACATATATACCCAGCACTAACTGGACTCTCCCAAAGACCACACTCCCTTGCAGAGTGAGCCAGATGTGTTTCCTCCTCTACCACTAGGAGGAGGGGGCACCAAAGACCCAAGTGACCAGGTCACATTCCTTTCCTAGAGCAACAATAACGAATATAAAAAGGATAAAGGCATCTCGAGGTTCCATAGGCTTATCTGTTAAATGCTATCAAACACTATCATAAACATATGGCTGACATAAGAGGGGTCCCTATCAACACGTTCGAGCCTTGAGAGATAGGTACAACTCACAGCCTGGGTTTATGGATGAACAGCCGGAGCCACAGAGAAGCTAAGTAAACAGGGTCAGAAAACTGGAGTGAGCCGGCCCAGGGTTTAAAACTGTAGTCTAGGACTCTGCTGCTTCTCAAATGTGTCTTGGTGGACTAGCTAGTTTCCGGTTGCTGCTAAAGCAAAGTAACGCAAGCTCAAGTGGCTTAGAACTTGAACTTAGAACACAGAGTATCTTACAGATCCCTAAGCCAAAAAACCCTCCCATCGGTGTGTTGGTGCGGCTGTTTTCCTACATTTCTAGGGCCTACGGGAATCTGTTTAACCTTTCCAGCTCCTAGAAGCCACCCTCCCTCCTTTATCTCCAAAGCCCACACCTTACCTCTTCTGTTACTGCATTTCTTTCTTCGACCGTAGCAAGGGATAAGATAACTGATTCATTTACTAACTTGAATTTTGGTTAAAAAAAGCCGTAAAATTTACCATTTATATTTTAGTAGCGTTTAGCAGATTCACACTCCCCGAGGGCAAGTCAGCAGTAGTTTTTTCCTTTTGTGGATCTGAAATCTATACTCAATAAACAATTCCTCCCCACTGATATCTACCATTTCATTTTTTTAAAGGTGTATTTTTTGTTTGTTTTTTTTTAAGCTTTATTTTTTTATTTTATGTATGTGAGTACACTGTTGCTGTCTTCAGACACACCAGAAGAGGGCATCAGAATTCATTACAGATGGCTGTGAGCCACCATGTGGGTGCTGGGAATTGAACTCAGGACCTCCGGAAGAACAGTCAGTGGTCTTAACCACTGAGCCATCTCTCCAGCCCCTCAAAAGATGTTGTTTTTATTTTGTGCGTATGAGTGTTTTACCTGCACGTATGCATACATAACAGACCAGGGTGTCAGATCCCTTGGAACTGGAGTTACAGGCAGTTGGGAGCTGCTTTGTGGGTGCTAGGAATGGAACCTGGGCCTCTGAAAGACCAGTAAGTAATTTTAACAATTGACCCATCTTCCTAGCTCTCTGATATCTGCTGTTTCAATTCTCTGTTTCTGGGAACTTTATTTCAGATATTTTTATTCATATAGAGTCTCACGTAGTCCAATTTGGCCTCAAACTTGCTAAGCAGCCACAGATGACTTTGAACTTGTAATTCCTCTTGTTTCTGCCTCCTGAGTGTTGGGGTTACAGCTATGTACCACCATGCCTGGCTTATGGGGTGCTAGGAGCAACTCCAGTGCTTCACACACGAGGCAAGCAGGCAACTGAACCACACCCTCAGATCCTATTTTAGTCTTGAGACAAGTGAGACAGGGTTTTGCTACACAACAGCATTCCTCCAGAGTCTCTGCTTCAGTTCCTGCTTTGGCTTCCATCAGTGATGGGTCATGATGTGGAAGTTTAAACTAAATAAACCTTTTCTTCTCCTGTGTTGCTTCTTGGTCATGGTATTTACATAGTGTCTTAGTTAGGGTTTTACTGCTGTGAACAGACACCATGACCAAGGCAACTCTTATAAGGACAGCATTTAATCGGGGCTGGTTTACAGCTTCAGAGATTCAGCCATTATCCTCAAGGCAAGATCATGGTACAGGCAGAGCTGAGAGTTCTAAATCTTCATCTGAAGGCTGCTAGTGGAAGACTGGCTCCCAGGCAGCTAGAATGAGGGTCTTAAAGCCCATGCCCACAGTGACTACTCCACCTTCTAATAGTGCCACTCCCTCGGCTGAGCATATACAAACCATCACACATAGCAACAGAAGGAAAACTTGCTGCATGCAGAAGTCACCTTTGGTTGTAGTGTTCAAGGAGTCATTGTAGATCGAATTTTCATTAAAACTATGAATTTGATTTCTCTTAGTTTTTGTAAATGATGTGAGTCTGGGGTCCAGTTTCATTGTTATGGATGCTAATGCCCATTTTCCCTAACACTGTTTGTTGGAGAGACTATCTTGTGTATCTTGTGTATTCTCTGCAGTCTTCCTGAGGCTTCCTGTGACCACAAATGAGAGTTTGTCTCTGCCCTTTGTTCTAGTTCTTGGAATCACCTCCCTCTTTATGCTAGAGCAACCCTGGTTTGATTACTTAGCGTTGTAATGTGTTCCAGAATAAAGAAACACTAAGTTCTTTGTGTTTGATCATTTAAAAACGTGCTTTAACTATTTGGAGTCCATTGAGATTCCATAGGTTACTGTTTTGGTAAAAAAAAAAAAAATGTGTCATTGACGCTTACAGTTTTAAAATGCCATTAATATTGTATGAGTCTGTGTATGCTGTATGAGAGACTGTGCATATGTGTGTTTGTTTGAGTGTGTGTGTGTGTGTTCATGTATGAGAGAGAGAGAGAGAGAGAGAGAGAGAGAGAGAGAGAGAGAGACAGAGAGAGACAGAGATAGAGATGGGGTGATCTGCCTGTGTGAGGTCAGAGAGCAACTTGTAGAGTTGGCTCTCTCCTTCTACTTTTACACTGACTCCAGGGCTCAAACCCAGGCTACTATACATACGAACCAAGCACTTTCATCTGCTGAGCCATATTAGCCTCCCAAATGTAGCTGAAGTATCTCTTTAGCAATTTAATCTGCTTATCTATGAGCCCAAGAAGTCTTGCCTTCTTTAAACACATATGTATGTATGTATGTATATGTATATATATTTACGTTTGTGTGTGTGTACACATATATATTGGTCAGGGGACAACTGGAGGGACTATTCCTCTCCTTCCATAATCTGAGTTCCGGGGATCAAACAGGTTATCAGGGTTGCAAGGTCCTTTACCCACTGAGCCATCTATCTCATTGGCTCGGGTTCATTTCTTTGTATTTCCGATTTGTTGAGTGTCACAGTGCTACACATCAAATGCTTTCGCTGAGGCAATTGAGCGAATCCTCTGGGTGTTTCTTTTCATTATTAACGTGTGCTGCCCTGACAGATTTTTCATACATTAACTCACCTTGGCATTTCAAGAGAGATTCTACTTGATTGTGCTGATTAGTCCTCATACCGTACTGTTGAGTTTTGTTTGCTAATGGTTTTGAAAGGTTTTGTTGTCGTTTTGTTTGACAACATTCATCAGGAATATGGATGCATAGCTTTTTGGCTTTTGTTGTTGTTGTTTTTCCAGCATCGCTTTCTTATTTGCTATTAGGATGATGAAGTTCTTAGAAATTGAGCTTGGAAGAGGTGCAATTTTTTTTTCTTTTTTGATAGAGCTTGAGTAAACGCCATGGCAAACTTTTCTGTAAGCTCCCAATAGGTATCTTTAGTGAAACCATGTGGTCTTGGGTTGGGAAGTGGGGGCTGTGGTTAGTGATTCAGTCTTCTCCCTAATATTTATATCTCCACTTTATAACCCACTCTTGCTCTGTTGCATGCTCCTAGGAATCTTTCGATTTTTAAAAAAATTATCTAACTTACTGCTATTAAATTACGATGTCATTTTTAATTTGTGTGACTATAGGCACATGAGGGTGGCGCTCATGGACGCCAGAGGTGTCAGATCCCCCGAAGCTGGAGTTCCACGTGGCTGTGGGCCACCCAGCTCAGGTGTGGGAAAATGGAACTTGGGTCCTCTGGAAGAGCAGTGCTCACCCTTAGCCACAGAACCATCTCTCGAACCCCTCAACATCACAGTTGCCTTTCACTGATTTTAGTTACTTGTATCTTCTCCATTTTCTTTAGCTAGAGGTTTTGTGGATTTTGTTGACATCCATCCTCAAAGACTGTTTGTTTGTTTGTTTGGTTTTTTTTTCTTTAGGCTTCCTTTGTTCTTTTCCTACTTTGTAGAAAGGTTGTTGGGGTGATTTTGCAACCTCCGGTTCTATATCCACTTGTATCCACTTTGTATCTATATGGCAGCAGTGTTTCCTTAGTGCTACATTTGTTGCCTTCTATATATTTTGTTACATTGTTTCTCTTTTCATTTGTCTGCAGTTACTTCCCACTATTTTGTTACCTCTTAGTTTCTACATATTGATCTACTTCCAGGCTTGTGTTTTTGAGACCTGTTCTCACTGTGTAGACCAAGTGCTGAGATGAAAGGTGTGTAACCCCATGAAACACCCCTATCAACCCCATCTAGTTCCCCCTTTATGGCTTTGCCAATAGTTTATCCCACTGTAATTGTTAGGATACTTTGTATTATATCAACTTTGTGAAGCCTTTAATGCTTATTTTGTGGCCTAACTTGGTTTCTCCCCAGAAAAGCATTAGAGAAAAGTGTGCTCTGCGCTTGTTGGGCTGAAGCCTCTGTATAGCTCTTAGGTTCCACTAGTTCATAGTGGTGTTCAACCCCTTTCTGAGTTCCCATTTTATTAAAAGTGGACGTCAGACCTGCTACTGTGTTGTCTGTTTCTACCTGCAATCCTGTTGCTGTTTTGCTGTGTTTAGGAGCTCTGCCCATCACTGCATGTACATGCTGTCCTTTTCCTGGGGAGTTCACACAGATGCAGACAGAAAGACAAACAGATAGACAGCCAGAGAGAGACACACTTGAATTCTATTTTGTCTGGTACATCCATTCCTTTATCTGGATTGTCTTCTTCCATCTCTTTGCTTTCAGCTCATATGAGTCCTTCACTAAACCAAGCTTCTTTTGGAAAATGGATTAGAACTTTAAAAAAGGGCTGGGAAGATGGCTCATTGGTTAAGAGCACTGGCTGCTCTTCCAGAGGTCCTGAGTTCAAATCCCAGCAACCACATGGTGGCTCACAACCATCTGTAACGAGATCTTATGTTCTTCTGGTGTGTCTGATATATACAGTGTATATATATAATACTTATATATAATAAATAATAAGTCGATCTTTAAAAATGAACTTTAAAAATTTATTAAGTCAATATATGACTTTGGATTGTAGATGCTAAAAATCTACATTTAGGGCAAGAATTGGTAAAAATACTGTCATTTAGTTGTTTCTGATGTCTTAAAAATACAGTTTTTACATTGTGCGTGTATGTGTTTGTGTGAACATCATAGAGGTCAGAATACATCCCGCCAGAGTCTGTTTTCTCCTTCTGTCATGTGGTTGTTTTAGGGGACAGTCCACTATGGTGGGACAGGCATGGCAGCCGAAGGCTGAAGGAACTGGTCTTGCATCCACATCAGGACACAGGCAGATGAAAGTGTGTCAGAGCTTCCGCAGTTAAAGCTCAGAATGTATGTATGAGACAGTGATTCTACAAGGGGGATCTGAAGATGCCTCTCCAGCTACAAAAGTGCCATTGCGGTGATTTCTGTAAGACAAGAGGAAAGATCCAGGCACAGTGAGCAGCGTAGCAAGGAAAGAGCACAAAGCCACGGGGAGACTCACTTGTGGGCGGCACACGTCCGCCTTAGCTACATATCTGGGCAATGGGCACATGGGCTTCCTTAAGCCTGTGTTCCAGAACTTCGAGATGATATATTGAAAATGTTGACATTTAACAAGGTGTCTGAATGTAAAAATTCCAAGTGCATATCCTGCACATACTGTGTGCATACAAGCCCAAAACCATATGACATTTAAAGGAGAATCTTCTGGGGATTTTTTTTTTTTTTGTTTGTTTTGAGTCAGGGTCTCACTATGCAGGCCTGGCTGACCTGACACCCATTAACAGACCAGGCTGGCCTAGAACTTGAGCGCTCCGCATACCTCTGCCTCCAGAGTGCTGATATTAAAGGTGTGTATCACTGTCTGTTAGTTTTAACACTGATTTTTGTTTTTGTTTCTTTTCTTTTTAAGATTTATTTAATGTATGTGACTACACTGTCCCTGTCTTCAGACACACCAGAAGAGGGTACTGGATCCCATTACAGATGGTTGTGAGCCACCATGTGGTTCCAGTTCAACTGAACTCAGGACCTCTAGAACAGTCAGTGTTCTTAACCGCTGAGCCATTTCTCCAGCCCAAGACCGGTGTTTTAAAAGCATTCAAAGGTGATTAAGAAATGGGTCAGTGACTAAGAGAGTTTGCTAATGGTCCAGAGGACTCAAGTTCAGTTCCCAGCAGCCAGAAGGGCATCTCCTCAGGCCTGTATCTCCAGCTCCAGGGACTGGGGCTCCCTCTTCTGCCATCCATACGCATGTGCACAGAAATGCACACGGAAACCAGTACATAAATAAAACCTAAACAGATCTTTTAAAAAGACGTGTCCATGTTTATGAAATTTTGGAGAGCAAGTATGGTAAACAGAAGAGAATGGCTCTTGTGCACTGGAAAGGAGAACAGGGCAGGGGCCCTGCCTGGCCGGCCCAGTTTTGTCACTCCTACAGTAAGTACCTGACTCATTAGTTTCACACTCACTAACAACTGAGAAATGTTGGAATCATTCCAGTACTCAGAAATTCAGGTCGCCAACTGACATCCCTAACCCCTCCCCCGGAATATACCCCCAGGTCAATCACACTGATTCCGCAACTATTTAGAATTTTTAAAATACTCAGAAGCGGTAGGAGTAAAGGTCACAGATACTCTGTAAGCGATGCGATGATTAAGCTGCACACCGTGTTTGGTTTTTATGGCATGCTCTTCTGTGTCCGGGACACGGTGATGACACCCGGCCATGAGTTCAAACATAAGGGAGACAGATGAACGGGCCCTAGAATGTACACGGCCAGAAGGCAGCGGCTGTCCAGACTGCAGGCTCCGGACAGTTCCAGACACTTCTCACGACTTTCCACGGTAGACTGGGATGTAACTGAGGTGGGGCTGCCGTTTCTCTAGCCAGGACCCTACAAGTACAGATGGCTACTAGCAACAAGCACACGAGGCGCTAAGTGCAGGAACGAGGAGGGCTGAGAACAGCAGGACTTGCTGTGGATCAGCCGCTTTTCTGAAGGCTCTAGCCGATGCTCTTTCAGGATGTTGCCCTATAAGGCTCCTTCGGGACCCGAGCCGCCCACGCTCTCTGCGCTGCTTCCTCCCCATCTCAGGATCATGGCAGTAGGCAGGTCAGTCTCACTTTTACTGGGAAGTCCTCCTGTGGTACAACTGCCAACTCAGCAAAGAGGAACAGTCGGCTGAACAAAAGATGTTGAGCCGGGCAGAGTGGTGCATGCTTACAATTCCACTGCTTGGGAGGAACTCAGAGTGTTCCTCGTCTACACAGTGAGGTCAGGGCCAGCCTAGGGATAGGAAAACATAGGTCAAGGAAGGAAGGAAGGATGGATGTTATAGGAAAATTATGTATCTGCAGATTTAAGAAACCATTGAACTACAATATTTATAAATGTTATTTGTAAAATCTCTGAAATCAAATTGATTTGATTTGATTTAAACTTCTTTATACCCTTGGATCTAATTATTAAAATTGGTTATCAGAATGAATGGGGTTATTCATAATTCACAACAAAACCAGTAGTATATTTAATAATAAACTTCTAACTGGGCTTTTAGTTTTATTTTAAAATTTTTACTATTTACTAGCATATGTGTGTGTGTGTGTGTGTATGAATGCATGTTTGTATCTACCTGTGTGTCCGTGTGACGGCATGTGTATGTTAGTGCAGGTGGCTGAGAAACCAGGGGTGTTGGATGCCTGCGGAGCTCGAGCTATAGTAGGTGGTAAACCACCCTACACAGGAGCTGGGGATTCAACACAGGTCTTCTGCAAGAGCAGGGCACAGGCTTACCTGCGGAGGCATCTTTCCGGGTCCTTATCTTCCTAAACTCTGTCAGTGATTGTACCAAACTCAGAGCTGGCTGCCCACACATGCCATCCATGATACATCACAAGGATGAATATCCAGAGAAGAAGAACAGGTATGTCACAGCCATGTATGGGCTGCGCAAACTCACAGTAACAGTCTGGTAAGTGATAGATCTGTGCAACATTGTCTAGTGTATAAGCTACAACCCAGAGTGCACAGCACAGTGGGTAGTAGCTATTCTGAAAAACAAAGTCCCATTCTTCAAAAGGTCCACTTAGCAGCGCTTTAGGATGCTTTTCTTCAGTGGCTCTTAACATCATTAGACAAGGGACATTACAGAGTTCTCCAAAAAGACTCAAGTGTGGAGTAGGCCATTTACAAGGAGAGCACAGGGCCGTCTGACCTCCTTGGTCCACAAAGGCACCCTAGCAACAGTGTCTGAAAGTCTGGACACCACTCTCATGCGAAGAGCTTTGAAAGTCAGTTCCACAGATGTAAGTATGTTTTCTGCATCATTTCCAGGCACTTCTGAAGTATACCCGAGGTTAAAAGCCAGTGCTTGCGACTGGTCACGTTGATGGTTTCAGGACTAAGGGTGTCAACAGCTTCATTCTGTCTCCTACGACAGTAGACAGTACACACTACTGGGACCAGAAAGCCATAGCATTCTGGAAGTGTTTTCAGGGAGTTTGTCCTTGACTTCCTCAAGGATGGACATGAGGTAGAGAAGAGAGACAGGGCAATCAGACAAGGGGCGTTTTAGGACACATTTAATAAAATAACCCACTCTTCCAAAACCTCTTTTGTACACGGTAAGACGGTGAAGAGCAGTCACAAGCGGAATTCACTTAGGTGCAGGCTACAAAGAAAAGGAACACGGGACAGAGAAGGCTCGGGATGGGAAATCACAGCGCTTCCCAGCGCTTACAAAATTAAGGTCAAAGGTTGACAAAAGTAGATTAAAATAATTACACTATTTTTCCAGTGACGCATTAACTTTCACAATGGAGGTACAAGAATCCAGATTCGTACGTGTATTTCAAAGATATAAATACATAAGGCGAGTTTCTTTCAATTCTGGGTATATAAACCAAGTACCATGCACCCAAGGTAAGTGTTATCACCAAGCTACGCCCTCACCCTAAATTTATATGATTTCTTTTGGGAAAAATAAGTTTTCCATACTTTCTAATGCGATACAAACAATGTACACAAACAATGACATCATCAAGTGGGAGAAAGGATGAAAAGTGTGGAGAAGCCATGCCTGCACTTTTCACAGTTCTGACTAAGAAAATAAAGAGAAACGTTCAGGGCTGTCACTTCTTTGGGCTTCCATGTGTATGGGTTAAGTCGTTTAAAGCAGGTCTAACTTTGGGGCAGCTGTCGCTGTGTTTACATCTCTGTACAAGTGGGAACTACTTTAAATTGTCAACAGACTGCTCTTAGAACCTGAACAAAACATTTTACAGAGAACGTTTGATGTTTCAGTTCGGCCGTCAAGGGCAAGAGCAGCTCTGTTGTTCGTGAAGCTTCGCCCGCAGAGGATGAAAGTGTACAACTTGTACGTACATTCTCCTCCATGGGAATGACATCGATCGCTACGGTTGCTGAGAGGAGCCCGTGGCACGCCGCCCGCCACAGCAGAACGTGGAAGGTGCTGGCTTGCCCAAGGTCCCCAAACTTGTCATTCACTGAAAAAAACGTTCACCTTGCTAGTCTGGCTGGACTCACCAGTATAGACTGGTTGGGAAGGAAAGAAAGTTCACTCTCTGGGCCAAAACCCCGAAGCAGCTGTCGGGAGAAAGAGGGCCACCAAGACCGAGGAAAACAGATTCACGGCGTTGTTATCCAGAATGGGCTTCCCTGCTATGTGCTTGGTCTCCTGGGTTGGGCTACTGACCACCAGACCAGTGCTTTCATCCAGACCTGAAACGGAAAAGAAGCACGTGACGGAGAAGATACAGATAACTGTTAGCACACTTTTCTCCAGAGGAGACAGTCTTTGACAGATTGATTCTCAGTGCCTTGTACAAAGACTTCGGGGGACAACTGATGTGTTAAATTAAAATTTTTTCAATATACCCCCCCATCCCTTGCACAGGTGGACTTTACAACACCTCAATGGTGGTCTGTCATATCTCTGGAGTTCCTTTAGAAATGGAAGGCCTGGCTTCTCAGTGGTTCCTCTCTGAGACAAACATGTGAGGTCTGACAGCTGGGATCACATCTGGCCTCAGAACTGCAAAGGAGGTTGTTAAGACTCCGTTTATGTGTCTGCTGTAATGGGAGGCTCAGTGTTCAGTACTGAGAGGTGGGGGTGGGAAAAGTGATCAAGCCTGAGAGCTGCTCTCTTGTGAACGGGGCTGATGACCTTCTATAAAGAGGCCTCAGGGGGCGGCTGGGCTCTTTGCCCACAGGAGGACATGTGCTGGCCATCAAGGGCAAGCCAACAGAAAGCCATCAATGGGTCCTGCGTCTATTAAGGGCTTTAATCTTAGTTTTGCCCACGATAAACTACCGACTTCTGGAATAGAACAGAGTAGAACACAGGCATGTTAAAACCCACACACATAGATTTTTTTCCTTTTATTTTTCAGAGTGTGTGCATGTGCATGGGCCTGTCTATATGAGCACACATGTGTGGTTGCATGTGGAAGCAAGAGGTCAGATTCCCTGCAGCTGAAGGTGAGGCTGTGGACAGCCTGCTGTGGGTGTTGGGATCTGGGCTTTGGTCCATATGACAGACAGAGCAGCAAACACTCTTAACTGCTGAGCTAACTCTCCAGCCCCACGAGTCATAAGAAAAATGACTGGTGGCAGCTAAGGGCTGAGCACCTCAGTGCCTCAGCCTGAGAAAGCTTGAGCCCAGGAGTTCAAGGCCAGCCAGGGCAACTCAGAGTGAGGACAGAAACTCATGGTGGGGATGGTCACTGGGACAGCAGCCATTCATGTGGTTAGACAAGTGTAACAATTCTCAGATGCACTTGGCAAAACCAATGGGAGGAAGTTCACTAAAATGATCTGTCCCTAGGATTAGGTGATAGCTCAAAATCAAAGCCTGTTTCTTACACCATAAATCCCGCTCCTTAAGACTTAGAAACCCCTCTGGATTGGTTTACCACCAAAGAGCAAGAGAATCAAAATTATGACGGTGATTTCCAGTTACTTCTGGCCCTTGGGGTTAGTTCCGTCAGTACATTTAGAAATGGCTTTCAGATTTCTTTCCCATTTCTGAAAAGAAGATGGAAGATGCTGTCTTACCAGAGAACTGCATTGTCGCCCCTAAGAGTGAGTCCACAATTGATCCGGATAACCCAGCCAGACCGCCAAATGCGATAATGGGCCACTGGGGAGCAGAAATGTCCAAATCATTTACAAACACCAACTGTGTGAGGAAGTAGGCCAGGCCCACGAAGGTGCCACCAAGGAGACTGGAGGCAAGTCCCACTGCTGTGACTCCTCCGTTGGTTCCTGAAGGAGAAAGGAGTATCAAATCATCTGGTTCGTGATCAAGCAGCGAATGACGGATACCAGGGGAGCAAACAGAACAACAACAAAAAACAAAACAAAAATCCTCACACCGGTACATGCCTAGTTAGAATAAATTTAAAGAGCACTCTCTGTTAAAAACAAACAAAACAAAAACTAATCAAACAAACAAAAACCAACTAATACATAGAGGCTGGCGACACAGATTATGTCTAGCACACATGAGATCCCGGGTTCAACCCCCATGCCCCCCAACTCTGACTCCACATACTACACACTCCCCACTCCCTGCTGCTAAGAAACAAGAATCAAAAACCTTATTGATGGGCTGGAGAGATGGCTCAGTGGTTAAGAGCACTGACTGCTCTTCCAGAGGTCCTGAGTTCAATTCCCAGCAACCACATGGTGGTTCACAACCATCTGTAATGGGATCTGATGCCCTCTTCTGGTGTGTCTGAGGACACCTTCAGTGTACTCACATACATAAAGTAAATAAATAAATAAATAAATAAACACCCTGATTGATGAAAGTTCCCCACAGGGGACCTGGTACTTGAATCCACACATACACTGTTCAATATTCATATCATGGAACCCACACTTAATCTCCTCAAAGTCTCATTATTCTTCATGGTAAAAGGATTAAAAAATCCCATTTTCTCGCCTTTAAAAACTGTACACTATCCCAAGTAGTCACCCTACTCTACACGACAGTCCCAGAAATCGCTTCTGTGCAGAGTCCCCACTGTCACCCCTTCTTCTTCTTTCTCACCTCTCCCTAGCCTCGGGTAACTTCAACCTTCTGTGAGATCAATCAGTTTCCCAGCCGATGCACGGTGAAATCATGCTGTGACTGTTCGGAAGAGTTCTCCAGGCTGGGAGGCAGCACTCGGTGGCAGTGATGGTGAATTTCACTTATGAACTTAACAATATTTAGAATCACGTGCTAAGTGCCTCGATGAAACAGTATCTAGATCAGGCTAGCCCGTGGGCATGTCTGTCAGGATTATTTGATCTCAGTTACAGTAATTGAGGCAGGAAGCCCAGCACCATGCCCTAGGCAGGGACCCTGGAGGGATGAAGAGTCCTGAAAGCCAGCTGAACACTGAAGACATGTGCTCCTGTCTGGCTCTCTGTTCTAGACCATGCATGTGACGGGACCAGCCGCTTCAGGTTCTTGCTGCCCCGTCTTCCTCATACTGATGGACTGGAAGGTGGGACTGTGAGTCAAACAAACCCTTTCTCTTTTATATTTGTCAGGGATTTTCTTCTTAGTGACAGAAAGTGAAACTGAGACACTGACATATACAAAATTCTGATCCCTGGTATCACAGGAGTAAAATAAAAAGATAATTCTATTCGCTTAAAACCGATTAACAGCCTTCTTTCCACATACTTTAGATTACTTATAAGAATCCCTACACTGGACGTGGTGGTGCACACCTTTGATGCTAGTGCCCGGCAGGGTAGGGGTTAAAGGATTTCTACCTTCAAGGCCAAGCCTGGTCTACCAGGTTTCACAGAGAAACCTTGTGTCCAGGGGGTAAAAATTACTAATACAATGTGTCTTAGTTAGGGTTTCAATTGCTGCAAAACACCATGACCACAAAAAAGTTGGGGAGGAAAATGTTTCTTTGACTCACACTTCCAGATCATCGCCATCATTGAAGGAAGTCAGGACAGGAACTCAAACAGGGCAGGATCCTGGAGGCAGGAGCTGATGTAGAAGTCATGGAGGGGTGCTTCTTATAGGCTTGCTCCCTTTGGCTTGCTCAGCTTGCTTTCTTATAGACCCCAGGGATGGCACCACCCACAAGGGTTGGCCCCTCCCCCATTTAGTACAAATTGAGAAAATGCCTTACAGCTGGATCACTTGGAGGTATTTACTCAACCAGACTCCTTTCTCTCTGATGACTCCAGCTTGTGTCAAAATGACACACAAAACCAGCCAGGACACAATGTAAATAGTTTCTATACAATATTGTTTATTGTCCAATCATAAAAAAAAGTGTTCAATAAAGACAAAATTCTTCTCTTTTTTTAAGATTTATTTTCTGTATGAATGTTTTGCCTGCATGCATGTCTGGGCACTGCCCTGTGCTTGGAACTGGAGTTCTAGATGACTGTGAGTTGGCAGGTAGGTGCTGGGAATCAAACTGGGTCCTTGGGACATTGACAAGTGTGCCTAGCTGCTCAGTTGTTTCTCCAGCACCCCTCCATTTACACTCTTTTTTTTTTTTTTTTTTTTTTTTTTTTTGTTTATGAGTGCTTTGTTTGCAGGACTATTGGTGCACTGTGTGTGTTAGAAGTGGGGCTCAGGCCCCCTGGAACTGAAGGTACAGATGGCTGTGAGCCATCAGGTTGGTGCTGGGAACTGAACCAAGTCCTCTGCGAGAACAAGCTCTCTTAACTACTGAGCCAGCTCCCAAGCTCCCTAAAAGTACTTTCTTTAGATATGTTTAATCCAATGTTGATGGAATCTGTAGTTAGAGAACACACTATGTTAAAAACGAAATTGGTCCTCAATACTTTATTGTCCCCCCTTTTTGTCCTTTTCCTTTGCTCTGTAGGCCACTCTCTGCTCCTTTATTATCTAAGTCTCATTAATAGTCTCTATAGGTACTATTTATTATCACCAATCTAATAGCCTATAGCAATTTTACTATTTAGAAGACCAAATACGAAGTTTACAAGGCTCTTGAAGAAAACATTAATTCAGAAGGTTTTGTTTCTAGTTTGTAATTAGCAAACTCAAATCAATACTCACCAGCTGGGGCTGAGGAGATGGCCCTGTCAGGAAGGAGATGGCCATGCCAACATAAGGACCTGGGTTTCAATTCCCAGAACCCAGGTAAAAATCTGGGTGTGATAACACGTGCTTTTAATCCCAATACTGGTGAGAGCAGCTTGTCCCTATGGCTTGTTGTCCAGCCAGGAAACATACTTAGAGAGCTCTAGGCAGGCCAACAAGAGACAGAGTCTCAAGAAACGAAGTGGACAGCTTCCTAAGAAATGACACCAAAAGGCTGACCTTTGGTTTACAAATGTATGTAAATGGAACACACACACACACACACACACACACACACACACTCACCAACTGGAACTTTCTCCCAGGTTGTTATTAGTCGAGGTGAGCTTTTGCTCAGAACTGGGCCAACTTCCGAAGCCCAGGTGTCTCCAGCAGAGCAGGCCAGTGCAGCCAAGAGAGACAAACACATCCAGGACGCAGTGTGCTGCTTGGCAAAATCTATAGGCGTTTCCCCGGGGCCGTTTTCTATCATGTAGAGCAGGGCCAGCTCTGTGGGCACGGCTCCATTACAGAACACCTGGACCCAATTCCTTTGTCCTCCTGGACCCAGGTAAGCAAGTAAAAAAGCAGGAAGAAAAAAAAACATTCAGTTACAGGAACATATACTTTTGGTTTCACATAAGAATAGTAGCTTTAAAAAAAGGTGGTAAGGCATCTTTGTCTACATTATATATTGTTATTGAAAAGCCCAGAATAATTAACAAAAATAGACTTGCACTAAAATTCTGCAGTTATTTGCTATTGTGATAAAAATATTACAGATCTGGATTAGGCTATGGAAGTAATCATTAAACAAAACGCATCTGCTCTTATAGCCTGACACGTTCTGATCAAAGCCTGGGTTAGGATGAAACGGTTCCTCTATTTTGAGTGACGTCAGAGATAATCAATTTTTACCTTCCTTATACTCCGAGTCTAGACGCTTCTTTATTTCTCCTCTCCATTTCGTGAGTTTTGAAGATGAAAGGAAAAACATCAGCAAAGAGGTAAAGAAGCTGAAATTTGCAATGGTTAAGATGAATCCGACCACCAGCCCTGGAAGAAACAAAGTAACCACAGATTTAGGATCTGCCCTAAATTTCTAACACATGCTCACCATTCCCACACAGGTGCCCCAGCAGTAAAGGGAAGGCCATTTTAACTGATAATTTCCAAACGAATTTTGATCTCCTTTCAAACACTGACAGATAATTTTAGACAAAACCTTTTATATTCAATTTGAGGAGAATGACTAAAATATTAGGCCATAAACATTTAAATGCAGCCCGAACAGCAGGCTAATCTACAGATTTTTCTTTTGCCAAGTCAGTAGCTTTCTGGGGAGAAGAGATTATAGTTTTATACGTTTATATCTTTTTCATTTCCTCCCTTATATCTTGGGATTTTTTAAAAATGAAAATTCAAAAGAACATAAGCTTTTAGAGCCTCTCAATAACTTTTATGACCATGATTTTCAGATTTTTATACTTTTCTCTAGTTTTGGGCAGCCTTTCATTTTTCAAAGGGTGACCCATTTCAAGGAAGCATGTAAAACCTGAACCTCAGTCGGATACAGGGAGCTTACACAGGGCACAGAAAGGGTTAATAAAAACAAAAGACAGATGCACTATCAGAGTATTGGGAAAGATGCTACTGAAATCAATTTCTTTTTTTAAAAAGATTACACACACACACACACACACACACACACACAGTAGCTGTCGTCAGACACATCAGAAGAGGGCATCAGATCCCATTACAGATGGTTGTGAGTCACCATATAGTTGCTTGGATTTGAACTCAGGAACTCTGGAAGAGCAGTCAGTGCTCCTAACAGCTGAGCCATCTCTCCAGTCCCTGAAATCAATTTCTAAATTAAGCTGAAGCTGCTGTGGGCTGTACGAGCAAGCAGGTAGGACTGGAAAGTGGCTCAGGGGTAGATGCTTGTGTAGTGTGCAGAGCTCAAGACCCAGGGTCTGATCCCAGGGTGGCCAGGTGCCAAAGTCTCTCCAGCAAATCACAGGAAAGTTCAAATAAATCCAGGATGGGGCTTTTAAAAACCACCCAGATAATAACACTTGGTTTATTGATTTTGAGAACATCTTGGTTCACTGAACCTGGTAGTCGAAGGAATAAGACAGCTTCATTTGTATCATGCTGGTTAGCTAATCCCACAAAACTGAGGTCTGACTCTATTTTTATTTTCAGTAAATGAGTAAAATAAGCATCTACAAAATAACAACAGAGACAAAAACCAAAGGAGGTGTTTGATATGAGGATAAAGAAAGTCACCCAAAGTGAGCAAAGGAAGTCAAGTCCTGGTGTACTGGCTCTAAGCACATCCTAAGTCCAAAGGAAAACCGCCCTCCATCTGAGAAAGAATGCACCAATAGACAGGTATCTTTTATATTATAATGAATCATTTCTAAAGACGTCTGCCTTTCCTGCCATTGTCACTATTGATTACAGTCACTCCACTTTTTAAAGGGTCATGGGGACTTGGCACATGCCCACAGTCCTAGCTATCCAGAAGACTAGGGGAGGAGGATGTGAGGAACCTAGGAGTCTGACACCAGTCTGTAGCACAGGACCTCACGTAAACAAACAAGCAATCAAACCATGCAAGGTGCCCCTCACCTTGAGGAGTTTGATGTATCAGGATGATCTGTCTGGAGTTACATACTGCTATTGGCCCATGTGACAGATGGGCGACCAGTCTTCTCAGAGCATCACATCTGAAAGTATCTGATAGCCATCCTCTCTTCATTGGTGACTGATATTAGTTTTTCTGTTGTGCTAGGGAGGGTGTCACACTTGCTGAGCCCTGCCCAAGAGAGGGGACCCCTGACCTGTTATGTTATACAACTGACGTTAATGTTTCTCAGATATTGTGTTCATCAAAACAGCTTCTTGGGCTGGAGATGGCTCAGTGGTTAAGAGCACTGCCTGCTCTTCCAGAGGTCCTGAGTTCAATTCCCAGCAACCACATGGTGGCTCACAACCATCTGTAAAGAGATCTGATGCCTTCTTTTGGTGTGTCTGAAAACAGCCACAATGTACTTAAATATAATAAGTAGATAAACCTTTATAACTAATGATGACTGACTTCTCACATACACTAACTACAAGAATAGGGCATGCCTGAACAGATGACATGTATTCCCATCCACCTGGTGGTTCTGCAGTTTAGCTGATTAATAAAGTGGTAATTAATCTCTAGGATGAAAAACAGCATTCAGTGTGTTTTCTCAGCTCTAATCAATTCAAAATGGAGGACAAAGCTGACCTGAGTACAGTGACAGAAGCAGGTTAAGACCAAGCTTGTGGGGATGGTGATACTGCCTCTGGCCTTTCCTGACACCCCGCCTTGCCTGTGCTCTTGGCTTCTGCTCACAGCATTTCCAGAAAGGCAGGGCTCTGAGAGGACCATGTCTGACTCTGTTATCTGCTTCCTATGAGGAGAAATGGAGTTCTGTGGCAGCACTTGAACCCACTGTGTTTACTGTTCCCACTATCACCATGTCCTGAGTGCCTAGAATGGTGCCTGTCACACATGGGACAACGACGGTCCCTCATCGCTCAGAGTGAAGGGGAAAATGGTTCATCATTAAGCCTAATTATCTAGGCCAAGGAACTTAAAATGAAACTCACCAAGTCAAAGGCCGAATAAGCTGTCCATAGCTAGACAGAACACAGCTATGCCGACCATGACTGAACAGCACTTCCTTGGAGTAAGTCCCTAGTACAGATTCCTACCCCTCCCCTACAGGACCCTGAGGTTTCTTTTTCTGTGTGTACTTTATGCTCTGTTATCTTCACACACTAAAGTACTTCCGGGTCAGAAGGGCTCTAAATATCTAAATATCTTCTGTAACACTTCCCTCTTAATCACAGGCTGACTCACAGTGTGATATGCACAGCCAGAACGGAAATGACATGTGGCAGGCAGCATGAGAAGCATTTTACACGTGGAACTCTTCATAAGTCAGCACTAGATAGAACCATTATTCCTTCCCATCTGTACACAGGAAAACTGTAACGGGAGGTTTAAGTGACTGACAGTCAGCTGCTAGAAACATGTTTCCAACTACTCTTTAAGTGACTGACAGTCAGCTGCTAGAAACATGTTTCCAACTACTCTGACACACTTCAGTTCTTTAAAGGAGGGGAGCTCTAAACAGAAACATCTCACTTTTAAATCAATGTGGACACTCACTTCCTAAGCACCTAGTTTGTGCCAGTCAATTATTCAAAGAAACAAGGGATATCAACCATTAGCTCTTAAGACATGTATCCTCTACTAAGTTCATCCCAAGCAGACCAAGGAGCACATCACCAGTACCAGAACCTTCTACAGAAATGGACGTACTTTTGTAACTCTCGGTCACTACTGAAAAGAAAGTAGGTTAATGAGCTGAAGACAGGCTTCAAGTGGTAGAATGCTTGCCCAGCATGCACAATGTCTTGGGTTCAATCTCCAGGGGAAAATTGAGCATGGTTAGGCATGCCTGTAATCCCAGCATTAGAGACCAGAGGATCAGAAGTTCAAGGTCATCCTCAGCTATACAGCAAGTTTTCCTGGGCTATATAAATTCCTGTCTCAAAAGGGGGAAAAAGAAAGAAGATAGAAAAAGAGAAATAAACCATGTGTTCCCTTTTGCATTTGCCTTAGGGTTTCTATTGCTGTGACCATAGCAACTCTTATGAAAGAGAAGATTAAATTGAGGGCTTGGGAAGTATGGTTGCACATAAGCAGACATGGTGCTAATGAGGCAGCTGAGGGCTCTGTACCTACTTAGGCAGACAGCAGCAAGACAAAGTACCATATAATAAATGGCAATGATTCTTCATTAGCAGACAACGAAGTCTTTATAAATCTGCGCTATATTAATGTCTACATAATATAGATACGAGACACTAATGGCAATCTATTTCTGAACAGAATATGGGACTAGCAGTTTGGCGTACGGACTCTGTGTCTTTAAACCCGAATAAAGGAAGGCCCCTGGGCAACAGTTTGTGACAGAGTGATAATACCATACTCACGATTGACAGCTTGCTGCTGAGAGCCAGCTCAATGGGAAGTCTGTGCAGGCTGGGGTTGTGACTCAAGTACAGTTCTAGTGTCTTTAGAGATGAGAAACCAAGTCCTCTTCAAGGCTAAGTGTGTGGGACTCAAAGAACCCAATGCCTCAGAGCAAATGGGCAGCTGGTTGTTTGTCTAGGCCAATTTTTTTAAGACCTTAAGATAAGTGATTTCAGCCAGGCATGTGGTGCACACCTTTAATCCCAGCCCTTGGGAGGCAGAGGTGTATCTCTATGAGTTCGAGGCTAGCCTGGTTTATAGAGTTCCAGGTCAGCCAGGACAATACAAATAATCCCTTTCTTGAAAAACCACTTCCCTCCAAAGGGGGGGGGGGGGAACAATCCAATTTGTTCTCCAGGTCCAACTCCCTTCACTTCCTAAGCGCTCTAAGACTAGGAAAGCTCCTTTAGAAGACTGCTTGCCAGCACTAGACCCTCAGGAGAAACAGACCAGACACATCCCCTGGAACCTTCACAAGTTGAGGAATGCCCAAATTCAATTCTATCAGACTGGCCCAAGTCCCAAATCCAAAGGAAGTGTTGGTAACTGTGTCCTTCAGACTCAGCTTACTTAACCCTTTGCTTTGGAGAGAACACTGACAGGGATTTATTGATTCAACTGTGTTCATGTTGAGGAGCAAATGGAGGGAATGAGGAGCTGGAGTACCCAGTGGATGGAAATGGAAGACTGGCAAGACTCCATGATTATCACTTCTGAATTATCACCACCACAGGCCAGTCTGGCTCTTGGGATTGGATCTGATATTTGTGGACTTCACTCTTTATCCCAGTTAAAGGATACATCTCTGCTACAGAGAAGGTACTGACATTGTAATCTTGGCCTGGAAACTCTAGCCATGGAAATATCTGTACATTCTCCAAGTTGTTTTCTGTGGTAGGGTAAAAAGGTTACTATTCTCTAACTTTAATGCTTCAAGTTTTTAGGATAAAAGGGTGAAGAAAACCCACCAATCCCTGAACAGGGAAACTAAAAGATCCCTGAGCTCACTCATGCTCAGGAACTGAACTCCTCCCAATCCTTATCCTGAACATTTCCACCCTGGAAAGTTCTAACCCCACCCGCAAGAAATTCCATATAAATCCTGCCTTCTACATAGTTCCCTGACCCAAGTAGAGGGAGCCACTCCTTCCCAACAAATCTCTTTGTGTGAGGTGTGACTCTGGTATTCCTTGGTTCCCAACTGCCAGGATACCTCTCAGAGGTTGGCTGTAACACTTTTGCTGGAACAGCTTTTGCCCGGGGTAAAAACCTCCCACTGCAGGAGCAGAGGTGTGACACTTTGGGAAACCATCCCTTCCTGGAGCAGACCTGTTAGACTTTCTCTGGGGAAACTCCAGCCCTGCTGCAGCTGGAGCAGAGATAGAACACTTCTGTCCTGGAGCCTTTCCCTTTAATACTTAGTCATGGCATTTGCTAATGGTCCGAGTATTGCCGACAACCTGTTGAGTCTCAGGCCAAGAAGGTTTAAAATGGACTCGTTTTCTACTGTACCTGAAAGGTTTACTGCACTGCAAGTCAAGGTTGGTTATCTGTGTGAAGTTTCCCATCTCCTTTGGAAGGTGTTCAGGTTGATGGTGAGTGAGTGATGTAATGAGGTTATATCACAGTAACGAGGTTACATCACTCATCAGTTTCAGTTTCTTCTCTTCAGTGAGGAGTGTGCTGAATTTTGGCAGATTTTCTTTTCTTTCTATTTCTTTTCTTTTTTCTTTTAAAGATTTATTTATTATATATATGGTGTTCTGCCTGCATGTATGCCAGTAGATCAGAAGAGGGCACCAGATCTCATCCTGGATGGTTGTGAGCCACCACGTGGTTGCTGGGAATTGAACTCAGGACCTCTGGAACAGCAGTCAGTGCTCTAACCACTGAGCCATCTCTCCAGCCCTTGGCAGGTTTTTTTAGATGTTCTTTTCCATAGTCGTTAGGTGATGAAAATAAAGGGACAAGGTGGTGAGGGGATACAGCCTGTCCGCTCTGAAAGCATTTCTCAGTTTACCACGCCATAAGGAAGCACCCCCAGGCAGTGAGAGACAGCATCATGAGTCTGACCAGATAGCCCAGCTCCACTGCTAAAGTTAGTATAAATCAAGGACTGTTAGCTGAGCTAACTCTTGACTGCTGGTGGCAGTATATGTATAGATCTCTTGGATACCTCCTGTCACAGAATTCTCCTTTCGGCTCCCCAGTGACTCTGGCACTGCTGGGTTTTTTTAATTTTAGTCCCAGGTGTTGATTGGGCCATTTGATGCCCTGGGTAGGCAGCACTGAAGCCTTTCTATCTTTGTCATCTTTCCCTTTGGTTTTGAGGTCCTTTTTCTTTTTTAATTAATTAATTAGCTGATTAATTAATTAATTAATTAATTAATGTATACACTTCAGACACACCAGAAGAGTGCATCAGATCTCATTACAGATGGTTGTGAACCACCATCTGGTTGCTGGGATTTGAACTCAGAACCTCCAGAACAGCAGTCAGTGCTCTTAACGACTGAGCCATCTCTACAGTCCGAGGTCCTTTTTCTATGCGTTTTTCCCCCCAAATCTCCAGAGGTCCTTGCCTCTTTTTCTCTTTTGGTGGATGGTACTTTGGGATCTTTCTGGCATGAAGGAGAAATCCACATGTCACATGTTTGATGTTTCTGATAACCATTTCAAATGGTGCTGGTCAGTCAGTGATTCATTACAATTCTTAGGTGAACAACACTTCAGAGCTTTGAAGTTCCCTCACAGCAAGCAGGAGAGAGTAATCTCCACAGGCTGTGCCCCGGGAGCTGCCTCCTCTTCTCAGAGTACCCCTTGAAGTGCAGCAGTGGGGTATGCCAGGCCAGAGGGGGGACTCTCAGAGAGGGCCCTGAGGAAGACTCATTGGACCCAGCAAGGATTCTTCCAGAAACAAATCAAAAGCACTTTTAAAGGACTTGAGGGCTGGCGAGGTGGTTCAGTGGGAACAGGCCCTAAGCTAGACCCTGGAGAACTGGTGGGAAGAGACCTGACTGTCAAAGCACACACTCAACTCCACATGTGTGTGCTCACTATGCCCCCCAC